>NC_029776.3:2219749-2257108 GCF_000817695.3 Arachis duranensis
AAGTTGAACCAGTGTCCTTACCGGGAAGCGCCTTCAGAACCATCCCCTCCGGACCACAGCAACCAACCCTAATATCACCAATCTGCATGGGATTATAGTTGGCCACGCTGCTTGCCGTCTCTGCTGCCACTTTTCCGGTCTCAGCTACTGCTGCTGCTTTCAGCCGGATACGCTCAGCTCTTGAGCCAATGACCTGGCCGAGGATAGAAGCTGCAATGGTCAATGCCATTGCTGATTTAGGCATCACTACCGACTTCCGAAGCATGGCTATAAAGGGAACAGCAGCATGCACGGCTGCAAACCAAGACAGCGAGAATTTCTTGGTGTGTTCCTTCCACATGCCCAGGGGCACATTAAGTGCCATGCCCATTGCTGCAATACAAAGCATTTTCGCAGGAAGGGGCTGCGGGCGCAGGTTTTTCACAAATGCTGTACGAGCAAGAGCAGCTCTTGCAGCAACAACAGCAGGTGGGCATCTAATCTTTATTCCAGGTGGTGGCCGAAAAGCCGTAGCAACAAGTGGGAGAACATTGCTTACAGCTCTATAAGACTTAGCTATAGGGCAATTTCCATTTGCTAGCCATTCATTTCCAAGCGCTTCATGCTTTGATGCATCCCCTTCCTAAAATGTTTGGCAGGAGAAAGAAAAAGCAACATAAGTCAAGTTTCTTAAACAGTTAGCAACTTAACAACAACAAGAAAAGCCTTATCCTACAAGGTGGAGTAGACTAGGTGAATCACACTACACCATTGTTGCATCCTATCATGAACCATTTTTGTAAACAAGCCACCAAGCTTAATTACTTCACAATGGTTTGATCCATGTTTCTTCTTAAGCTACCTTCCACTTTTACAAGTCTTCTCCGACATGATCAAACCACTCAAGAATCTTAAATCTATTCTAAACAAGGCACTACCGTAACTTCAATGCGTTCATTCTTAACCCCATCCTGTCTAGTGTTATTTCCACTCATCCATCACACCAATCTCATCTATACAGCACAGCTTCTTCTATTGTTGGATTTTACTGCCCAACGTGTATCATAAATCGTAGCTGTAAATCATATTATCATGAGGCTGTAAATCAAAATGGTAGTTGTTTCGTCCCATCCATATGTCACAATGGGAGTTCTGTTTAGTAAACATACTTGTAAGAGGGTAAAGAAACGGTAAAAGGAAACACAAATGAAAAATTTTACCAGGGACGAGTGTTCCTTTCTCTTTGATGATTCCGACTTCTGCTTCTTCCATTTCTCAGAAAGAGTCCCAAAATTAAATAGGCCACCAGGTCCAAATGCTGACAGACTTATGGTAGCAGCTCTTCCTGCTAACGGGTTAAAAACAGGCATAGAATCGGCTTCCCTACAGCCATTGTTAAAGTCAGATCTCTCAAAGAGGGGAACAACTCCATCTTTCCCATGGAAGAGCTTAAATGCCATGTCAAAACTAGGACCATCTTCAAATATAGGACCCTTTCTTCCATGGACCTGAATATTAAGAACACAATTAGCCAAACTAATAGTTAACTATTAATCCCAATTTGAAATTTCATCTTGAGACAAAATGCCAGAGGAAACGTTACAACAATCATTAGATGAACAACTTACAGGAACAGGCATATAAGCTGAAGAGAAGGAGAAGTTTGTAGGTTTGTTGATGTTCCTCAAGAATGGGCACCTTTGCATGTCCATTGCATCAAAGGGGCACTCAGATTCATCACCAATCCCATTCATTCCGTTTAGAAAAAAGTCCATTGCTTCTTTTGTTGAAAAAACTTCCTCTAGAAACAAGGAAAAAAATACATTTCATATCAGAAGAAACCAATCATATAACATAAATAGAAAATTCTATTGCAAGGAACTAGGCTTATGCAAACTAGTAACCCATAAAGTATATGACCAGTCCAATAGAAATTAAGAAACTAAGCTGCAAAGCATCAAAGGAATGCTGTGAGAAATGAAAGAAACAATGAAGCTATTACAAAAGTTATAAAAACTCCAAAGGAAGAAAGCCCAATTAACTAGTATCCACATCACAATCACTGTCTTCTCAATCACCTGGTCTGATAAACAAAAAAAAGCCTCCCCATATTCAGACAAATCACAAAATAAGCACAACAAGTTAAACATACAATTCATCTCATGAAAGAAGAAGGGGGCAACAGATTGCACAGTGCTGTAGTGAAATCATACTATCACCTTTCACAAATACAGTGTTAGACAATGATTTCAAAATATCAGGAACCAATCAGAAGCTTCTAGAAGACATACACACAACAATTAATAATAACAATTCAACCATAAATCGAAATACAATTAATTCACAGTAAGAAACCAAAAATGCAATTAAGCACAAATTGCAGCAAAATGGAAGTATCAAAGAATCCAGAAACCGAGAAATGACAAGGGGACCAATATGAAAACCAACAAATTTCAAAAAAAAAAAATCATGCATTTCTAACACCGAATCGAAGGGGAAAAAAGGATTGAATTTCAGAGAAACTAAGAATCGAAAAAGCGAAAGCGATTGGCGGAGAGAGAGGAGGAAGAAGAAACCTTGTGGAGAGAACTGCGGTTTGTGGTGACCACAAGCACGGGCGTACGGAGGCCACGGGATTTACAGAGGAGGCAACAGCTAACCTGCTTAGCCGGTAAATGGCACGTGCCTTTACTTCTAAGTACTGTTTCGTTTTTGTGGAGTTGCCTGATCCACCTAACCGGTTCCCACTTTTGGTTTGACACGGTTCAGGTATACTTGATTCTGGTGCTAGATTCTGCCAGAATTAATATTAATATTCACTAAAATGTTTATGCGTTTAATTTTAGTTGTATTCTTTTGAGTCAATGTATTTAATCATAATGCATTTAATGCATTTAAAACAACAACGCAATTATAGTTAAAACAAATCCCTTTAAATTTATTTTGTGATAGACTTGGTATCTATAAAGCACGGATACCTTTTTGATTTGTTATATTCGTATATCGGACACATTTTAAATATTATAATTATTCGTAGTCGTCTAATACGCATATTTTTTGTGTCTAAATATATTTTTTATGTTAATCTGTCTAACCTTATTCTTAACATGTACTTTGAAATGAGTTTAGAAACAGCATATATTATTAATTATTAAAATAAAAAAATTTTAAAATACTTTATATAATTAAAACAATATATAAAATTAAATTGATAACTATATAAAACTTCTTATATTATCAACGTAATAAAATTAAATTAAAAAAGATATGCTTGAAAATAAAATACAATTTTCGCACTTAGCAAAATGACGGCATCGAGAAAAATGACGCATTCAAAAAGCCACATAATTACGTGAACTATATTTACACAGTTCAGATACTGCTCATATTCTAGACCTGACTTAAACCTAAACAAATTATTGCTGTAATAATCATAAGGTAACAAAACACGGCGGGGTTTTCCCAAATTTCAATATCCTCCATATTGTTGCTTTGGGGCAATTCCATATCTACCTTGCATTCCGTTAGCGCTTCCATAAGCTGGTGGTGCTGCACTGTAAGCAGGGCAATCTTTTGCCCAATGGCCAGGTTGATGGCATTTAAAGCATTCGCCAGAGGCTCCTCCTGATCCGGCAGATGCCCTGCTTGTGAATCCACCGCCTCTTGCTGCCGGCTGAGCAGGCATATTCATCATATTATTAGGGCATTGTGCAGAGCTGTGACCAGAGCAACCACATATGCTACATGACATATATGAAGCAGGAGCAGGAGCACCAGTTGAAGTAGCAAAAGAGTTGCTATATTGGTTTCTATAATCAATACCGGCACTACTGTTGCTCATCACAGAATTGTAAACTGGTGGTGGCATAGATTGTCCAGTTCCAGTGCTGACTAGTCCGGCAGTATTAGCTATGGTGCTAGGATTGGTACCTTCTCCATTCTCAGACTTAAGCTTATCAATCATATCCAGAAGAAATTTAGATTCAGATGGAAAGCTTACCTTCTCTGCTTTTACTACCGTCGACTTGACACGCTGCTCATCACTGTACGTTTCCTCCTTTACTTTCAACTTGAACATATACTTACCAAAGAGAACCTTACGCATGATTTCTGCAAATTTTTCATCATCCATTTGTTCGAATTTAAGGTTATACAATTCTTTAGCAGACATACCCATGATCTCCTCGCCACTCTCCTGGAAAGCAGTAACCCATGTCAAGCCAGTGTGATCCTGAATCTGGAATTGCAGAATGTACCTATAATCACAAGCATCAACAGTCTGATCACACCTTTCACATCGCCATTTCCCATCTCCATTATTAGTCACTTTTTTGTTGCATTGCCTGTCACCTATCAGGACAGGGCAAGCTGTGTAGCAGAAGTTATCAACCTTCATGTATGAAATACTTGCACAAACAGATATCCAATCAGGCTTCTCAGATGTCCCTAATTTCTCATCTTTAATCTGGGATACGGTCTTCCGCACATCAGACTTGCCAAAATTAGATGCTTCTCTGGAAAGAGAAATAGTAGGAACATTCCTCCCCTCCTTGTCAAACCATTCCCTCAGCCTACAAGCATCCACAAAATCAGGCTCTACAAATAGCTGGCTAGTGGCTATGGTCCCAACTGACTTCCCGTTGAAATCACTTACTCTGACGGCTTTGGCAGCCAAAACTGGAAATCTTCCAGCATCACAGAGACTTTGTAGCCTTTGTCCTTCTGCATTGCAAAAATTTCCCCACATGGTTAATTCAACACTTCGACCAGACATGTCTTTCAACTGGAGGGTTCTCTTTTGAGTTTCAGTGCCATTTTTCCTCATAATTGAAGCAGTAGGACTAATAGAAGACACCACACCAATCACATCCAAAATAGTATTGTTTTCAATAGTTTCAACTTCAATAATTGGACGGAAGTTAAAAGTCTGCTGTGGAATTGACACATCATCATGGCATGGTTGTATAATGGTGGCTATATCAAGGGTCAGTTCTTGATCATTACGAAGGTGATTGAAGTCCTTATTTGCTGCCTTTAAATGTCCCCTGGAAAGCAGATAGATATTTCCAGCTTCAATTACATTGTAAAACTGATCAGCCACAGTATTAAAGCAAGTTGCCCGGATTTCTCCACCATCAGAATCAAGAAGATCAAAAGAAAACACTTTTCCATCACCTCGGGCACTACTATAGTGCCTGAGTTCTCCCTTAGCTGTTACTCTAGCTTTAATTGTCCAGTTATTCTGGTATGGATTCAATGCGGCTATTGGAATGATCCTAGGGTGAGCTTCATTTCTTGCCGCAGGGCCTCTGTTATTGTACACCGGAGATGGCTGTCGATACATGGGCTGAGGTGGACGAGCATAAGAATTTTGAAAGGGCCTTGATGCCTCAGATTGGGGATTGCGATAACCCACATTCTGATCACCATAAGACCCACCAGACTGTCCTGATCTAGGTAATGTAGCTCCAGGCTCTGGTTTAGGATAAGTAAAAGGAACATTTGTTGAACTATAACCTGCAATGCCAGAACTAGGTCCCATAGCTCTAGGCTCTGCTTTTGGATAAGCAGGAGGGGCATTTGATGCACCGAATCTCCCCATGTCAAAACTAGAAGAGCCAACACTACTAGCAGGTTGATTTACTTTTGGGGGTTCCGGAGAAGGACCAGGCACATTATTCCCAGAGGTAATTCCTGATTGATCAGTTGCAGATTGTGACGGAGCAAATTTTGTTGCACTGACCGGTTTTCCAAGTAGCTCGCATTTGTCCAACAGAATATCTAGTTCAATGATAATAATGATCCTGTTTATAATGAAAATGAAGCCAGATCATCACAAATTATTGGTATTGAGGCCAAAAATACCTAAAGCTGCAATCAATACCAAAATCTACAGACACAGTCACACACACACACAACAGGGCAATAAAGCATTCAACTGTAAAACTGTTCCTGCGCCCTCGGAAATGAATATAAAATCAATTTCCTTTCATTTAATTCTTCAGCTATCACACAATACCCAGTCATCCTACTTCCAAAGATCCCATTTTCCGAAGCATTAAAATTCATGAGATTTCAAAGACAACACAAACTTGGAAACCCGGAGGACAGAACACAAAACAGATTGAACTTAATCAAAACTTGAATAAACAAGAATAGATATTAAAGCTGTCAAACACACCAGAAGATAAGAGAACAACACAATAAAGAACCACCTTTAACAAACCACCACCCCCAGAAAATCATCTCAATCCAAAGCAACAACATCCCCTTTCCGCTGACTCCAAAGCTAAAAAGATAAAATTGATAGCTAAGACACAAAGAGAAAAAGGGAGAAACAACACATACGATCGGCCCTGGACAAGGCTGCATGTGTACTGATTGAGAACGATGATAGAACCTCTCTGCAACTTGCCAGAATGGATCAAATCGTTCTTCTGCGTAGCGAGCATGCTTTGCTGGTAATGGGAGCCATCAGAGAGAACCAAACGGAACCTCTCGGTATTGTTCTGTTGCGACTGCACAAGCTTGAAGTCCATTACTTGCAAAATCGGCTTCAGATCCTCAGCCGAACTGGAATTCTCGCACATCTTCGTAATCGCCGATTCGGTGAGTTTCACCTCCATTTTTTGGGAACCCTAGCAAGAAATTGAAACCGCGTTTAGTGATGTAAAACGAAACGCCGAAGTTTGGTTAGAGTGCGTTGAAGCGTTTTGGAGAGAGAGAGAGAGAGAGAGTGGTGGTGAGTTGAGAAAAGAAGAGTGAGAAATTTGAAACCCTAGAGGCTGGGGGGGAAGAATTTAAAGAAGCGCCATAATTAGGGGTACGTTTTGGAATTGGAGGAGGAAGCGCGAAATTGAGTGTGTGGGATTTAATTTGAAAAGGGCAAAAAACAGTGTTGGGGTTTTACTGAAATTACGAACGTGTCCTCCCTACGACCATACATTTGGGCATCACGAAATCTAAAAAGACTTCTCGGAGAAGCCATGGAGTTTACACGTGGGTGTGATTGAAGAGAAGTCATAGGTGCTTAGATAATTGGATTTGATGTTCCAGGTTAATGAAAAATGCTTCTTTTTTTGTTGGATAAAATAAAAAAACAATAGGAGGAAAAGAAAATAATGTAAGAGTCTTTTTTTTTTGTGTGGTTTAGTTGGATGAAAAATAAAAAGAAAAAATAAACATGTTAGTATAGTGTAAAGTTCTATAATTAAAGTAAATTATTATAAACGATTTTTTTAAGAGTTTATTGTTTATGAAAAAATACCATGCTCATCATGAAGGCAGTTAAGACTTGCAGTTTGTTTTAATATCTATTATTCTATTTTTAATATAAATTGTCTCATTTTAAGACATTGATTGTGGACTACTCTTTTATCGTTCTATTATACATAGAAGAAAAATGTACCCTATTCATTAATCCAAAGAGAAGACTATGTGGAAGATGAAATTTGATAACATTAATCTCGTATAAATTTCTTTGATAACGTCAATTTTCAGTCAAAAGAATGGTTAAGCTATGAGTTTGGAATAACCAGCAGTTGCACGTTGCACTCATAAAATTATGAATAATATTATACATTTTAATCTTTTTGTTAACCAAATTCAATAAAATTAATCTAAATTAACAAAAATTAATTATGACTTAATATTATTTTAAATTTTATTGTTTAATTCAGTTAGACTTAATTTATTAAAAAATTTAGATGTGTAATATTAGTCTAAAATTAAAGAAGAGAAAAAAATGCAAATTAGTTTAGACTTAATCAAACTTTGTAAAAAAAATAAAAATCAGTAAAAAAGTGACAAGTATACTTATTTTGGACTTCATGAATCTTATTTAATTATTAATCAAAATGTCACTATTTTATAATCGAACTATATTATTTTATTATGAAATAATATTATTGTGAGTTATTTTTATGATTCGCATTATTTGCACTACTTTTTTAGTATATTTTTCACTTTTAAGTATAAAAGTGAATATGATAAAAATAACTAAATAAAAATATTATTTCTAAAAGAAAAGGACACACAACATTTAGGTTGCATTTCATTTTTAGAATAGGATAAAATAAGATGTTAAAAATAAGACATAAAAAATAGATACACAAAAATTAATATACTTGTATTTTATTTAGCGATAAACTAAAAAAATTAAAAAAAGTATAATTTATTCTATTTTTTTATTAAAAAATTTGGAAAGAAACATATATATAAATAATAAAAGTTATAATTATGAAAAATTAACAAGAATAATAAAAGAAAATATAAAAAATACATTGTGTCTCTTATTTGTGTCTCTGGATCATAATTGAATACAAAATACACTAATTCATGTCTTTGGACATAATGTCTTTGTCCATGTCTTATCTACCAAACACAATTTTGTATCTCAAGTGTTCCTATCTCAGTGTCTCATGTGAAGTAATAAACTGAAAGGTTAATCCCCATTGATTTTTGTAACTTCTATGAAATGTATGCCCCACTATCTTAATTTAAGAATAATTAACTCTTTACTTTACCACTTTACCAACTTTCTCCCTATAGACGATCTTAAATCTATGAAAATATACCAAAACAATTATATTAAGTAGATATATACCAAATCAATGAATTATATCTCAAATAGCATAGTTTTTCCATACTTAGTTACCTAAAGGTCGCCGGTTCGAGTTTCCTATCTTTGGTTAAAAAAACAAAAAAAAAGTAGATGTGTACCAAAATTTAATAACTAAATCATCTACCGTAATATAACAAAAAATGCTACAAATATGTCTATTTTTCTCCAACAATAGATTTCAGATATACTGAGTTTGACATGCAGTAATACCGAAAATTAGATCCTTCGATTTTCCGACAAAATTCCTTGAATCGCTTGTAGGAGTCGCTGTTTCTCGCCTGCCAACTCTGCATTCTGCTTCCGAAGGTCTTCTATCTGCTTTCTTTGTTCTGAATCCTTCCTGAAAATTCATAACATAAATGATTATTATATCAATCAATTCATGCATACATTGTGTGATATGGTATTAGGCTGGTAGGAAATAGCATTAATAGTTACTAGCATACCATTGTTTGCTTTTTAATCTAAATTCTTTAGCTCATAAGTTCATAAAATCAGAACATCTAAAACTTTAAGGTATCCAAACACAAAATATACTTGGATAAGTTAAAAATTTTTTATACAATTATTCAATGTCGTCAAATTATGTTATTGGCGGACAAAAGTAATTAGCAAATCAAGTGATTTATGTTAGCAAGAACTAAACTATGATATGGTTTGTTACCTGTTGATGAGGGACAAACAATCTTTTAATGATTGAACTTCCTTTTCAACGATTTCACACCGCTTCAAGACAGCTTGAATATCCAAGCAAACTGATGGTGTGAAATTTTCCTTTGCCTCGGGCATTCTGCAACACAAGCAATCCAATAGTCAATAGAATACTAGATAGGAAGAAATTCTATTGGAGAACGTTTCCTTTTTTGGGATTGGTTTCCAGTGACATACTTCATTGGCTGTTGATGCATGGGCTGAGGTTGATGAACATATGAATTTTGAAAGGGGCTTATTGAAGCCTGAGATTCAGGATTGCAGAAACCCATGTTTCGATTTGCATAAGATTCGTCAAAATTTGCTGACACAGGAGTTCCAATCGGATTACATTTCTTAAGTATCACATCTAGATCAACGATGATGATAATCCTGTTTACAGTGAAAATCACAGCCAATCACAAATATTGACATCCAAAAGCACTAAAGAAGCTACCATCAGGTCCAGTCTAGTGTTCAAGGTAGCTAAAATGTGGATTTAAATCTTAAAATCTTTCTAGTGTTGAATAAGTCAGTTTATTCTGAACATTTATAGCATTTGGTGATTTTACTGTTTAAATATGTTACAGTTTCACGTTCAAGTATTTAATTAATTCTTCTGATTTTTTGGTAAAAATATTGATTTTCAAACATGTTAGTATGTTACAATTTTGTGTTTCAAATAAGACAACAACTAATCACCTCACTCGTTAGTTTAAGCAATTGTCGAGAATTTGATCTCGCCCTAGCAACCTATTAGCCAAATAGCTTTAAATCATGGATCCATGGTGAATTAGTCCTTAGTGAAATAAGGAATACCAAATCATTCACACTGTACTCATACATCAATTGACCATCTCATGTATGTCTTTCCATGTCTTTCCCTGTCTCTCGCCACTTGTCTATCTTCTGTTTGATTCAATTTCTGCGAGATTTTCTCACTTATACGTTTCAAATAAGAATGTTAGCTTAAATAAATTGATCATATAAATAATCACATTCATCCGCTCATCCCTTAGTATAACACATGCAGCAATCCTAAATTATTCAAATTTGATTAAGCAACACAGCTAAGGTCACCAGCACGTTCAACAAAATCAAAACCCTAAAAACTGAATAAAGAAAAGGAAAAAAAAAAGGAAGGAAATTAAGCGAGAAGAGCGAAAGATACGTACGTGCTGTTCTGGATAACGGAGGTGGTGAACAAAGTGAGGACGATGATGGAACCAGTCTGCAAGGTGCCGGAAGTGAGCAAGTGGTTCTTCTTGGTGGCGAGTATAGACTGCTGGTAGTGAGAGCCATCGGAGAGCACCAAGCAGTACCTGTCCTGCGACGGGAAAAGCTTCACGTGGATTACTTGCAAAACCGGCTTCAGATTCTCAATCGAACTGAAATGGTTCGAGCAAATTGTGGTTATCGCCGATGGGGTGAGTTGAACAGCCATTCGATCAGAGTCAGAAATCGGAGACAAGAGAGGGTCGAAGCATGAATTTAAAGGGAAGCGCCAAAATGGCAAGGTAGCTGCTAGCTAGGTGCTGCCACCATGAGTCAGTTACAAATAATATATAACAAAAAAAAAAATTAGAACCTCAAAAGGGGCTAATTTTTTGTTATTGAAGTAGGAGTGTAAATATAGCTTAATATTATAATTTTTTGTGTTTTTTAAAACGGTGAAAAGTACATAAATCGGAGGGTCTGTACTTTAAATTTTTTTATTTTTTTTAACGCAAATTGGACGGTCTGATTTGTGTACTTCTCAAAAATCGAACGGTTCGATTTCTGTACATCTACAAATCGGACGATCTGATTTATGTACCTCTAAAAATCAGACGGTCCGATTTCTATACCTCTAATAAATCAGACGATCCAATTTTTACTTCTCTAATTAAACGATTTCACATTTGAATATAACAACCCAACAATCCACATTTTCAAAAAAACTCCACTATCACTTCAATATTAAAAATAAAAAATTTCCTCAAAAGACTTACCGTCGTAATTCCGTTGCTGATGATAAGCAACAAAGGTTCATGAGAAAGTAGACCGAACAATTATGTTAATGATAAATTTTTTGTTTTTTTGTGATTAAAGACAAAAGAAATACACAGGAAAAAAATTTAAAAAAAGGACATATTTTGATTATTTTCTGCTAAAAATCAATCAAATTTTGCTAGAGTAACAATCACTCTGTATAAGAAGTATTATATTACATTTACACGGCAGTTTTTGAGTTTTTGTCATGTAATCTGCCGTCACATTTGCAATTCATTAGATTAAAGTCAAATTTACAGTTGAAAGTCTGTTATACAATTCTTAAATCTTAATAATTATGTTAATGATTAATTTAATTAGCGCTAAAAGTGAGTTACTTTTCTTCAGATTTTATGCTCATTTGCTTAAATTATGCATTTTGTTAATTTGTGAATAAGAATAGTGTTTAAAAATTAAGATATTAAAACATTTAAAAATCATTTTTAATTATTGAATTAAAATCATGAAATAAACTTAAAAATTATTAATTTATCTATTATTAATAATTGAACAAAAAATCAAATAAAATTCATGGTTGACCATAAAAAATATTTTTATATTCTATTTTCAATAAATTCTTACAAAATTTAAAAATAAAAATAAAAATAAAAATACCTCGGAGTTTTTGACCATGACCGTAACAGTGGTAACACTCATCCAACGGGGTTTTGTCTTCTCTTACACCTTGACCCCCAAAAAAAAATCTTCTCTTTCTTATTCTTCTCATCTTTGCTCCGATGACCAGATAAATGGTTCCGGACTCCGGCTCCGCCGTCATTTCCGTTCACTTAAAGGCCTTAAACCCCTAACACCCCTTCTCTTTTAGATTTCTTTATCATCATAATTATTGATGGATCCTTCGTCTGAGCCGCACGATGAAGTTCCCAATAAAATCCCCGTTTGGCTTTCCGTGCTGCGGTTGGCTCTGGCAATTGCACTCCCCTTGATGGCGCTCTTCTCGATTCCGTTTCTGGTAGGGTTGTTGTTGGTGGTTTTCGACGATTTCTCAATCCCTAGCCCCATTTCTCTCCCATCACAGTGCAAAATTGTCTCCAGAGGTTTGCTTCGTTCATATTCAATCACTTCCCTCACGTTCATTTGCTCAAATTAGAACAACAAAAAAAAAAATTTTCCTTGCTTTTTTGGGATTGTAGAATTTAGCTCAGTCAGTAGTGTGGTTAAGGTATTGAAAGGTGGGAATTGTTCAAGTAAAAGGGAGTTTAGTGAATGCTTAATTTAACAAAATATTGAATTCACTTAGCTGCTCTACTTGTTCATTTAGTTATTTATTTATCTTTATAAGAAAGTGAAAGTCTGAAATTGTTGTGGGAAATGCTAGTTTTGAATTGTAGACATTTTGATCACAATTGGGTTACTTAGTGGCAAAGGCAAGAACTAAGGCATTTGTTATTGTTGGTGTTGGGTCATGGAAATGTTGAGTCTGTTGACGTTCTAACTTTTGAGGTCTGCATATCAGGGCATAATAGTCCTTATCAGTTTAGGTAGACAATATCACTCATTTATGTGTTCTTCATGGAAAAGATGTTCTCATGTATGTTGTCTCTTTCAGTATATAATAATTTGGTTGCGAAGGAAGTGAATTAAATGCTTTAAACTAGTGTTGCACCTTATAGATATTTTTTGTGCTAATCATTGCTTTGGTTTATGTTTTTTCAGTTCTGGTATTATTTTGATTCACAATAGTGATTTAGTTTGAAGCCTTGTGAAGAAATGTCATATTGATGGCATATTTTAGTTCTCATCACATTGTGTCTGCTGTTACCATTTTTTACTACAGGTGTTGATCTTAGGTCATCCAAGATTTGCGAACTTGGATTATTAAATTATAAAGCAAAAGATGTATTCCATCATTTTGAAAGGAGCAAATATCGCTGTAGATTTGATTACTATTGGGCTTCAGTATTCCAGGTTATTATGAATTGCTGTCAATCGTCCATTCGGTGGTTATTTATTTTCGTCTCAGTGACAAATTGTTTTTTGAGATGTAATAATCAGTAATATTTATATCGTGTGTGCACGCGCTCGAGCGCACATGCAGCACGTATAGCTTATCCATGGTTTATCATCTGATGATTGTGATTATTAAAGAGCAAGTGATAATTGTTTTCGGGGGTTTTAAATCATTTTCCTTAACACTGTTTCAGGTGGAGTATAAAGATCACTTTTCAGGTCAGATACAAGTTGCATTTGCAGAGGCTCCAAATGAGGCCCTTCCTCTTTATTGCAGGCCTAATTTTGGTGCTGCATGGTTGGCACAATACAAATTTAAGGTTGGAATCCCAACCTGTGGTCTTCGATAACATTTTTGATTATGTGAACGTTTCTTAGAAGTGTCATAAATAATAATAGTTAACAATTATCACGATTTAGGTTAGCTCTATAGTATTACAATATCATTTATATTTTCTCTTCCTCCTCTTAGGTCAACGAAACTTATGATTGTTGGTACACATCTGGTGTATCTAAAGTGCGTTTTGATCAAGATAACCTTTTCAGTTGCCAGGCAGATGGGCAGTCTGCTCTTGAGAAGATTAAACTATATTCTAATATGTGAGTACTTTACATTATTTCTATGCCAAACCAAATATTTTATTGCTTATTTGCTATGATCTAAATTGTTAGACATAATTAAAATGTGTTTGTAGAGAGTGTATAACATTATAGTTGTCATTTTTGTGCCAAGAGGTTTTATGATCACATAAATAGGTGTGGCATTGCCTTAGATAGGAATTTTTGACATATAAAATGAATTCTTATGATAAAGTCTATAATTCTGAAGATAAAGTTACCGTCCATAGAGATATTTTTGCATCACCATATGGTTGAGTTAGCAAGCCGTATACACCTGTACTTTTGAAAACTATAATTTATAAATATATTTTTATGATGTTATCATTTGTGTTATGCATGAATCTTCTATCAGGGCCACGGAGATGGTGCGCTCGTGGTTTTCCGGTAGGATAAGGAACAAGTATTGGAAATGGGAAACCATAGCCGGTCTTGTGGCTGGGTTCTCAACTTCTTTGATCTCTATAACCTTTTTTAGGTTCCTACAACTACTACTATCTAAAACATATCGGTGTTTTACATCATGGATATTGTCTCGACGAGTCAATGCTGTTTTCATCAAGCGGGCATGTTTTCTTTTGGCATACTTATCCTTTGTAGCTTGGTTAGCTGTTGAATATGGGAAGAGGCTTGGTCTAATGGATATTTTCAGCATCCATAGATCATAGCACTTAATTTTGACAAGTGCGATGCCTTTTAATTGTAACATTATAATTGTAGAAGGTGACATTCTTGTCCCATGAAAAGTAAGCGGCTGCTTCATATAGTTATGTATAGTATGAGTGAAAATTAAAGATGTAATAGTTTGATTTGAATGAAAGGTCTTGTTCCGCCATAGTATTCGGAAATAACAAATCTAAGTTCGTGGTTGAATTAGATTACACTCTTGTTCACTCAAGTTTATGGCTTGAATTGATAAAAGTTGTTAGGAATCATTTTTGTATGAAAACTGAATGGAGCTACCATATTTTAAGAAATGAATCTTCTCAATTTAATTTATGCGACAAAATTAAGTGTGATTTCTCATAAGAGTCTCTTTGTATCACATGTTTTGTGATTCTGTAATTAAATATCATATTTAACATTTTCAAGTGAAAATTAAATTGTGAGGATCAATTTCCCTTGTTTTTCTTAATTATGCTTGGTGTTAGTTGATGAAATATTTAATATTTTATATATACAACATAACACAATTCAATTAAGAGTTCGTGTATTTTTTGAGTTTAAAATTAATTCAAGCAAAGAAT
Source organism: Arachis duranensis (assembly GCF_000817695.3). Classification (NCBI taxonomy): domain Eukaryota; kingdom Viridiplantae; phylum Streptophyta; class Magnoliopsida; order Fabales; family Fabaceae; genus Arachis; species Arachis duranensis. The sequence goes on from NC_029776.3 coordinate 2,234,909, forward strand.
ACTCAAGAAGCAAAAATCAATGCTAGATGGAATCCGAAGGCCAAACACTTGTTATATAGCCTACTAGCATTTGCACATTTCTTACAACCCTAAATCATGCTAAGCTTTATAAGTACATTAGATCCATGTTCTAGTTCACCAAATTCATTAGCAATATGATATCCTAATCTGCACTTCTCAAATCTCAAATAACAGTTAGATTTTACAAGTTACAAAATCAATATGAGATTTACGGAATATTTTGCAAATAGATTTCAGAGGTTCACTATTTATCAGGTGTAGGCCTAAACTGTCCCCCATAACTTAACTATGGTGAGATACATAAGCATTAGATTTTTCCATTTTCTGATAACATTCTTTCAATCTCTTCTAGGAGGCGCTCTTTTTCGTCTGCCAACTCTTCGTTCTGCTTCTGAAGGTCTTCTATCTGTTTTGTCTGTTCAGAATCCTTCCTGAAAATTCGCAGCGTATGATCAATATATCAATTCATGTATATACAATTTGCTTACTAAGTTTAACAGTTAGTAGGAAAATAAAGAATGAAAATTCAAGTGATTCTATAATGTATGTTTCATCTTACTATCTTAGTAGGTGCTAAACTTTGTTTTTCTTTGATTACCTATTCATGAAGGACAGATTAAGTTTTAGCGACCGGACTTCCTTTTCAAGGGTCTCGCACCGCTTCAAGACAGCTTGCATGTCCGAGGGAACTGATGGTGTTAAGTTTCTTTCCTTTGCCTCAGCCATTCTGCATCACAAGAACATGGCTTTACAAATGAAACAGGTATCGAATACAATATGAGATAGGAAGAAACTCCATTATATGTGTTTCTAAGGATTGATCTACATACTTCCTTGAACGTTCCACCCTGCGCTTTTTTGTAGTGTCTACTTTTTCCTCTGCACAACCATTTAGTTTGAGATATAAGAGAGAGTCAAACAAAAAGCCATAATTTCAACTCAATCATTTTTTCATCATTTTCTCTATAGTTCCCATCATGTGATCCAGACAATCATGTCAAAATGATTAAGCAATTGTGTGAGTTGTGGTTTGGACATAAAATCTCTGTCTTAGCATAAGTTAGAATTTCACATGGTAAATCTTATTTCCAATATTTAATATGCATCTACCTTTATTCGTTAACATTACCTCGAGCACCTAACTAGTATATTTTGTTATATTAAGAATTTAAGATCCATGGATTTATAATTATCCAAATGCATATGACATTGTAGAAAGTAGAATCTAAAGAAGTAGTCATTAACATGGTAATCTAAAAATAAATGGCTACCTGAGACTGCTGATGATACAGATCCATATCTGTCTAGACTTCTCCTCTGCACAATTTAACAAGATTTAAAGGAAAAATGATATAAATACTAACTCTTGTTGAAACCATAATTCTATCGAAGTAAGTTACGATATGAAAGAGTATGCTATACCTTCCGATCATCTTTGAGATTATCCATTATCTGTTCTCTGAAACCTGCACATCCACAAAACACAATTGTAGTTTAACGGGGAAAAAGATGGACATTTGTTAAAAAAAAAAACAAATAATGTAAAAAACATTCTATACTGATTGAAAACCAAATAATCAAAAAATATTATATTCCGAGTTCTGAGCTAAAATAGCATTTGAATGCAAATTATAAATTGGACATAATAATGGTGTGGACTCCTAGTTAGTACATTGTAGTCACTTCTTTTGGTGGATCAGTTTTCAAATAAAAGAGCTTCCGCAATGAACTGATTTAGTTTATTTTTGATATCAAACAACACGAACATGATGAAGGAAGTCGAATGAAAAATTATTTAGGATACTCCTTGTTAAAACTTATACCTTTGACTTTATTTTGAGTATTCTCTGAACTTTTACTCACTCCCACTTGTTTCCATGAGCTTTCGCCAAGAGTTTGATTTGAATTGCTGGGACCTTCACAAGCATCTAAACCAGAGGAGACAACAGGTGCAGCAGCGGAGGATTCACTTTGAGAAGGTTCTTGTGAAGCTGTCCCTATATACATTTGGTTTGTCTGATTAGCAAAGCTATCCATAACAAAGTTCACCGATCCTTCGAGCGTTTGCAGGACTCCGTGATCAACTTGGCCATTGGACATAGCTTGAACATTCACTGGCTTCTGATGACTCCAATTTTCTTGTCCTTCAAGAAAACTAGTTTGGAAAACAGGTTCTTGAGGACAAAAGATTCCATTTAGGCTTTTATCTGCGGCTTCCTTCTCGGCTCTCTTGCGTTGCAGAGTGTCTTTTAGTATGCTGACAGAAGATGAAACTTTATCTGCATCACCGAATTGAAGTGTCTTGAAGGTAGATGAAGATGAGTTGGATGGAGTCATGAATGATCGCTGCTGGTTTGGAAGCTCATACATCGAGTGATAATCAATACCATTTAAATTTGCTGCTTCTTGTTTCATAGTGTCAATACCATCAACATGTTGAGGCATCATGCACATAGATTCGATACTTTGTGCTGCCTGCGCATTTTGCATTTCAGTATACCTCCTCCTCAATTCGGATGACCGGCTCCTAGTCATTCTTTGATCACTAAGAAACCATGCCTGCATTTAACAATGAGACTTCAAATGGCTAAGAATATTAATTGAATAATGACTTCAGCCGAGATTTTGATACATGATGTAAACATACCTTGGCCAGGAACAAGTTACCAGGTTGCAGTTCTCTATCTGCAGGATCTCTGAAGAAAATTGAAATTTCTTAGTCAAACAGATTAATATAAAGGTTACAAGACAAATTGCAGCATAGATTTAATGAGTATAGGTTGTTTGAGGAAAACAGAAGTAATTACCTGACTGGAAAATTAAAGTCACCTGAAACATCATTGGATAAAGGGTTATTAGTTTGTACATATGATTTGTCATTGCTTCTTTCTTCTGAAATTACACCAACATGCTGCTGATTAGACACATTGGCAAGTTCTGTGGACACCCTGCAGTTAAAAGAGAGTCGCAATGTCAAAACAATATATAAAATCAGGACGTATGCCTCATATAATAAACAAAAGAAAAGAAAAGAAAATATTATGAAGGAAAGTCACAATTATCTGCATACAGAGATTATTGGAAACCAAACCACTTAATACTTTTGTGAAAGTGTATCTTCATATTAGCATACCTCTTTGATAATCGCCTGTTAAGTCCCATGCTTGATGAATTGTAAACCTGATAAGAAAAACAAAGGTGTTAAATAATAGAAAATATAAATGCAGCAAAGTGTAGGTATAAGCAATATCCAATTACAAACTCCACACTCAAAAGGATCACTACATGGCATTGATATCATCGCCAACAAAACTAATTACAAGCCTTAATATTGTGTATTTGCAGACCATATTGCAGTAATAATAAGTAAAAAGAGTAAAAAGTGCAGTCAACTCAGAGGAACATATTCTTGAGATACAGGGAACTTTGTTGTTTAATTTTAATTGCTGCTTCTTGGTAATCCAACCTTGACATAACAATGTTCTAGATAGAACCCAATTGTATATCTAAATGTCATTAAGTAATGGAGAAAACTGAGTTCTTGGTAGAAACTCAGGAAATCTAAGCCATACTGGTGAAATCCAGAAGAGTGTGAAATATGGTATCAGGAGCGGCAGGCACAACTCTTGAGCCAAATTAGTCGGACTCTCGGAACTCGGAAGTAGGAATAATTTGGGTATTGGCGGCAAAGATCAATGAAGTAGTATGTGTGATCATGTGTACTCAAGTAAAAGATATAGAGTTCAGGAATTCATGTTGAAAGATGTGTATGTCAAACAAAACTGCCATCATGGAAATTTTCTGCTCTGCTGTGAGACAAAACAGAACAAAAGCAACACAAGAAACATGATCAAAATGTGATGATATATAGCAATCTTGCCTCTCCATTAGTTAGCCAGCGTTTGAAGAGCTCCTCGCTGTCGACGCGAAAGCTTTGAGAAACATTCTTGAATCCCAACGTCTCCATGGTCGGAACTGGCATTCCAATAGGGCTCTCAATCACAGTCTTGAGGAACAACTCATCACTTGTGTTCTTGTACAAGCCAGAGAATCCCCTCCCTTCCATTTCCATGGTGATGGTAGTTTCTTCTTCCTCAAGGTCAACCACTTGAAGTAACTACTTTAATACTTTTTTTTCCAACTCAAAGCTTGTCTAATTAGCACTTAACAAGTTTCAGAAAGAAAGATTCCTATATGAGTTCTGTGTTATCACACTAACACAACTCCAAAAACCAAGTGAAGGAATAGTATGTTTCAAAACTTTGTGACATTACTTCACACACTATAAAATTGAACCCCACAAACTCAATCTTTGAACTTTGTCAAACTAGCAATTTCCCTTTTAAGAAAAAGAAGGGAGAAAAAAGAAAAAGAGTTGATCAGTTTTAGTTCAGGAATTTTTACATACACCCTTCAGGCATAACAACTAACATACAAGTTACAGCACATGAACAGGTCTTAGTGAAACTTCAATCAACTTGGAATACAATAATATATTTTATATAAAAAAAAAACTTCATCAGAACTCGGTATCTAGTATTTACTTTGGTCAATGACAGGCATTACTGTATATAAATATGCTTTCACTAACAATGAAAAAATGACTCCATAAGATTCTGTTTCATTCATTTGTCTCTTCTATGCAATGAAAGCAGAAAATTATAAAAAATAAAAAATATAACAACTTGCGGCGGTTAATGTGAGTGCGTCAACGGTTTAGAAGGCGCGTTGAAAATGGGATTTTAAGGGGCAGGATTAAAAGTGAGAAAAGATTTCAGCTTTTGGGTGAAGCAAAGAGAATAGTTGCATTAGTTTAATGACAATTTGAAGATATTAATTAACAAAAATTAGTGACTAAGGTGGGTGGTATTGGGTGATGGGAGAATGAGAGTGACATTGAAGAACTTCATTGGTTGAAATTTTATAATAAGGAAGCTGTTGAGATGCCGTTTTCATTGTTGGCTTAGGACTGCAAGCAACTTTCCTTAATCTCACCTCCATCAAATCTCCTTCTATTCAATATCAAGCTTTTTTCTTCCTTTAATTTCATAATTTTCTTTTAATTTTTTAGTGTATTCTCCACAAATGAAGGACTAATTTGTTAGGCTACATTTATTTATTTATAGGAATAGAAAATTGAAACAGATATTCATTATATTCTGTTTTTTAAATTTTGTTCTCAATTCTTTGTCTTATTTTATTTTCAAAAACAAACGTAATTTTATGAATTGAAATTCTATTAGAAATTATTATTGACTAATAAATTATGGTGAAAATTCAGGTGCAGTCGATTTTACGTAAAGTTGATAGTTGAGAGCTGTTAGATGAAAATTTAGTCAAGTTAGTCAAATCATCTAACGACTCTCAGCTATCAACTTCACGTAAAGTTGAGTGCACATGTGTTTTTATCATAAATTACTATATGCACAACACTTTCTAATTGCATAGTTTGAATTTCAACCAATCGCTACGTATAAACCACATATTAGACTTTTAATTATAACTTCGAAAAACATCTTTATAAATATTTTTTTAGAAATAGTCCTAATTTTTAAACGCCTTTTAAAGAAAAATGAACTTATACTTTAAAAAAACATAAACACTTCGTTAAACATTACTATGTAGTTTCCTTAATTTATAGTGCAAGTGCTGATTACATCAGAAATTAAGAATAATAAAGTAATGAATGGTGATTTGTTGCCCACAACAACGCATATACGTGCCATGCAAATGCAATTATCATTACTTTGGTGATAGAATTAGATAGAGAGAGGGGGAGAGAGACCTTAGAAAAATTATTTGGGTATCTCAAGATGCATTTTTAGAATAATATTAGAGAGAAAAAATAAATTAATTTTATTTAATATTTATTAATTATAATAATAATTAATAAATACTGAATAAGAGAAATTTAAACTATTTTAACTGATTTTTTTTTGTTCTCAAACATTATTATTATCCAATATTCAATACGAAGACACCGGTGCAGGCTACATTATTATTCTTGAACAAATTACATTCTTCTGTTATTAGCTTTTAGTTAAAAAATAATTTTTTTATTTAACTCAAGAGGCATGTATGTTATTATTACTTATTATTACACCCATAATTTGTACATCATTCCTTTTTTCGTAACTATCCAATTTCCCTAAATCAAAATTGAAAAGTGAGAAATTAAAACAAGCACTAATTGTATGTGGATCAAAGTTCTTATTCTAAGTTTATAACAGCATTGGTTTTGCAATAGAAATTAAACGGATTAAGTATATACTATAGTTAATTAAAACATACATAATACTACTGTCGAAAGATTATTATTAAAAATATGAATTAAAATATATAGTAGTGTAATGCATCACCACTTGTGGAATCATATTAAAGGTTTAAAACAACTAAACAAGTAACTGTTTGGTTACATATAATTATAATTAGTTGGAACAAGAAGAAGAGGACATGGTTATGCACATCACATCACCTAATCATGCAATTTTTGCAGGCAAACTAATCAATATACTATTTCAACCTTGATAGCAATTGCAACATTTTCTATCTAATAATACTGTTAGTTTTACCATAAGCTTAAATCTGATACTGTTAGTTTTTAGTACATTTCTTGATTTGAAAAAAGTTAGATACAATACATTAATTTAAGAAAAGGAAATCTAACATAGAATAATATTTGATAGTCTTACAAAAATGACACAAAATATAGAGAGATAATAAAAGAAATGAAAATAATACATTTGAAAAAAACTTTCTATCTTACTCTCTTATTATTGCTTTTGTCGTCTATCATCACCACTCGAGGGAAATATACAAAATGCACAAAATTTGTGTAGTAAACACAAGAAAGATATACAATATAAGAATAAAAAAATGCATTTTATACACTAATATAAAAATTAAGTTATAAAATTAATTATTTTATATTTGGGTTTAATTTTACATAAAAAGATATTATGTGCACATTAATATAGGTTTCCAAATCAATCATCATATATTTTTGTATAAATATATTTGTTGTGTAACTTATTTTTAATATATATTTAATATTTTAATATATATTTTATTTAGATGACTAATTTAGTGATTGATTCTTAGTATACATATAGTATAATTGATTATACATATTAATTCATGTATTTAGTCACAAGAATAGTCAAATATACCATAATAAAATAATCAAATGTATAAGATGGATAATCAAAATTGTTTACAAGAACAAAATATTTTTTTTGAAATATCAAATTTGTTGGACAAAATAAGTAAGGAGGATACAAGAGAAAAATTTGGAGTGACCTTTATTGTTGAAAAAATATAGAATTTCTTTTAAGATGGTTTGAATATATGACAGAAGATCGATAAAACAACAATTACCAATTGATAAATATTTTCTTTTTTTTTTTGTGTACGTTGCATAATTATATTTTGTACATATTTTCAGTTCCAAATACATTTTTGTATCTTAAGACAACATTGAATCTTGTGGATTCCTGTCAAACTTAACCTTTGAAAACTTCGTTATGAGTCAACTGTTTATGAAACTTACTTTGATGAGAGAGGATCGAGGAAAATAGAATGAATCATATAAGGGAGTATGTAATATGTTACACATCATTCAGACATAAAATTAAATAGAGCAAGAAACAAATTGACTTATATTATTTTTTAAAAATGTTGGTTTGAACTTTGAACTTTGAAAATTAAGAGTCAAATTATGAAACGGCATATTTAGAGGGAATATTATGGTACATTCCTCATGGTTGGCCAATTTATTTTCAGCAGCAGAGAAGACAATGTTTCTCTTTTCAGAATTTAAAATTAGAAGCTCTGAGAGTCAATAACACGGTTTTAATTATTTAATTATTACTTCACTAATCAAAATTCAATAGTGTTGCTGATTAGTCGGCAGCATATTTTGTTTGATTGGTGACTTATGAAACAGTGTCTATCATTATCATAGAAAGTTCATGCTTCACCATTAGTTTATTTACAGTAAAATATTTCTATATTAAGTAGAGACAATTGATGTGATATTTTATTTATTTTTGGGTAACATATGGATTTGTTTTAAATAAAATTCATAATTCATCTAACCATGTACTATAAGTTAATAGAATATTCTATATTTATAACAATTTTCTTATGCTATACCCTTTATTACAGATATCAGTTTAATACTAATATTTTTTTAATAACCCAATTTGTATTTCTTTATTTAAAAGATAATATAAATATACGGTTAATTAATATGGTCATATGACAATTAGTTCATTTTCATTTTATTTGATGTATAATCTGATACTCTGATATACTCTCTATTAAATTTCTAGCTTCACCAAAATCATTCGAATCACTAACTATTTTTAGTGGAATAAGATCTAGTTGTTATGTTGTTTTCTTTTATTACTTTCTATTTTTTTTTTCAGGGTACCCACAACTATTAGCAGACTACTAAATCCCTTGGCACATGAATGTTTTTGTAGTGTTTGGATGGGAGATCGAGAGACAGAAACTAGATGATAAAAATTGAAAGATAGAAAATTAATTTTTTTATTATATTTGATGTAAAGTGTATAAGATTGAGTTATGTATGGGTATCTTATTTGATAGAAATGGAGATTTAAATAAGTAAAATTACTAAAATATCTCAAGCTCTTTCTCCTTAGCTAATTAAATTTAATACAATCATGTAAAGGGTATACCAAAATCAATCGCTAATATAAAATACACATTAAAAATAAATTAAATAATGCATCTATTTATATACAAATATATAATATACACATAATAATTTTGAATTTCATATTAATATTGACAATAAACCCAGAAAAGCCTAGATTTATGCAGCAAGACCTTACCAAACAAGACAAAGGGGTAGCCGGTCTTAGCTGATCTCACGCTTTTGCTTAATTCAAATCACCTAAATTATAGGCAGAATCAAATATCGTTTTTTCCCCTTAATATAACTTGTTTTAGACCAAATAAGTCTCTCATTTTATTGCCAATGAATTATAGTTTAAATGACATAGTCTCCCTATACTCAATTATTTTAGTAATTTTATTAGTATAGAAATAGGTTCACATTACAAAATTCTTAGTTTTAAACAAACAACAAACTTCCTAATCATAGTTATGCAATGGTACCAACAAATCCAACCCTCAACATTGAAAGCTCAACGATTTTCAAATTCCTCTATTTGTTCTTGTTTATCTCTCACTGGTCCTCTTTAGTACATTCTTAAATCAATGAATCTAAATATGATTATACTTAGATATATTGATTCAATGATTCAATAAAAATTGACGGCAACAAATAAATAAGAACCAAGAGAGTAAAAAGTAAATAAAAATAAGATGAGAATTGAACAATAAGAGCTTTATAACAATAAACATGATGAATAAACATCAAATAACAAATTTTCCCATAATTAGATTACAATTCTTAACAACCAAAAAGTGGCAATCATAACAATCCTAATCGTTAAGCCAAAATGTTGTAAACTGCTATAACCAAAAGAGAAACTTTTTAAGTTTTGAACATGTAATGATGCACCAGTAATTGTAACATGATAAACCTAGTATATCTCATCATCAGGGATGTCTGGGTTCAGGAATTTCTTAGGGTCCTTACTTATTTCTTCATAATTCAGTGTTGATTTCACCCTTTCTGGAACTGGCATCAGAGGAATAATTCTATCTCTATCTATTACACCATCAATGATTCCATATTCAACTGCTTCAATTGGAGACATGTACCTATCCCTATCAATGTCTTTCTGGACTTGTTCGAATGAGCGACCGGTGAAGCTTGAAATAATTCTTGTGACATTGTTCTTGTTGTGCATAACTTCTTTCGCCTGAATCTCTACATCTATAGCTTGTCCGCTAGCACCTCCAAGAGGCTGATGAATCATAATTCGTGTGTTTGGCATAGCAAGGCGCTTGCCTTTGGTGCCGCCACCGAGGATGATGGACGCAGTTGATGCTGCGATTCCAAGTGCAACTGTGGAAACATCGGCCCTCACAAGCTGTACGGCATCATAGATAGCCATCGTAGCACTAAATACATGATATCATGAAAACCAAATTAGCCGCAGAAAAAGACATCAAACTCAACAAAATATTGCATTGAAAAACAGTTAAACATTGATTCCTCATTTCCTAATTTCCCAACAGCACGCATAACCAATATGTTGACACTACTTGAAACAACATGAGCGAGAACATGTACATCTTGGTTTAATCAGCATCAAACTATAGAATACAAAAGGGAAAGTCAAAGAATGACAGCCATGATCTCTGGTAAAAATTGTGTTTCCAGAAAGTAAAAGACATGATAACTAAGAAGGGAAGAAAAAGAAACACTTCATCTAAATCCTTAGTCTTAAAATTGACTAAAGCTGAAGTTTGAGATGTTAAAGATATCTTGAAGGGGGAAGTACTTCAGAGGATTTGGCCTGTATTGGGCAATAATGGACTCACATCTTTTACAAAACATATGGAGAATTCAAGGTGCAATCAGGGGCTGATTTGATTGTGAGCTAATTCTATTAGAAAGCATGGTGATATGGTCATAATGATTAACGAATATACTAACGCAGAAGCTCAAAGTTACACCTTTCCTTCAAACCACAAGGAGGCAATGCAAAAATGGGTAACAAGTTTTTTCACCAAAACTAGAAAACGAGTTTGAAGGCCCCGATGCAAAGTTGTACACGAAGTTACTAAAAATCACAAACTAGATAATAGATATTAATATGATGGAAATGAGAGAAAACTTAGACTAATGAAGGAGTATCAACAAATCACTATTGATTCTTGAAAGTAAATTGTTCAAGGCCAAATTTATAGCTAAAGCCTGCTCAATTGTCTAGAATCCCTAACCTTTGTCTCTCTTTATCCATATGGAACACAACTCTTTTCCAATGACTATGTCAAATCCACGTAAGATACAAACTTCAAGTGGCTGTAGTTTTGTCTTTCCCTTGTTATTTTCCTCAATTGTTTGGTACAATTTCCATTTAAACCTCCAAACGCACCTATTTAAACAGTTTAAAAATTTTGCAAGCCAAAGGAACCTTTGAGGAAAAAAAAAAACCAAAGCCATCCATTGATTATCGTGTTATTTGTTTATATCTGTGTTTATTTCCAAGTCATAGTTTTAACTTTTAATGCCAGCTAGTGTGGAGCACTCAACCCTGAAAAAAATGATATAGCAAGATGGGTTGTTACATGCCTAGGGAAAGTGTCATCAAGGTGAGAGGGCTGATAAATGCAAGGAGGGGCTGTAATAGAGAGTTATTCTAAACCCCGGAAAGGTTCTGTCAAAGCAGAAGCAAAACTGCAAAAGTCCCTAAACTATTAATGCAAAACAGTAGACAAGAAAAGAAAAAGGAGGGGGGTTCTATCTTCAAATACTAAATTAGCAACATTGCAATTATGCCTCCAATGCCTATAATCAGAATAATATGCACACAAATTGTAATTCCTGTAAATGACTTGCACATTGCCATTTCGCAGCATAAATCACGAAAACAAAAACTCTCTGTCCAAAAGTCTTTTACATACTACAACCCATGAACCTAAATGCAGTTTGACATTACTGAAATAGTAAATACTTAAGACAAATTCACTTCAAACAAATTGCAATAACCTAAACCTTCATGAAGTATAATCCTTGATTCGAAATCATCAAACATTGAGCATCAGAACACAGCTAATCTAGTCAATGAAACTATATGACTGTGAATTTCATTGGAACTATAAATCAACCCCAAAGTTGGAACAGCATTACTCTAATGTACATCATAAGAACAATAATTCTAAATTCAAAACCACCATCAAACACTCTTAACTCAACTCAGCTAAATCATATAAACGGTGACCACATGAACTGAAACTCATTGCAAAATTTCTTTATGCAATTTGAAAGTAAGAAACATTTAAAAAAAATCACCTGAGAGAACCACCAGGGGAATTGATGAAGAGCCTGATATCTTTGGTTGGGTCCTGAGCATCCAACAGCAACAACTGACTCATAACGGCGTCAGCAACGAAGTCATCGATGCTGCTGCCCAAGAACACGATCCTCTCTCTCAACAACAGACCCATCACGTCGCTCTCGGCACCTCTCAAGGCCGTGGCCGGCGTTTGGGGCGACGAGAGCTGAAAAGTGATACCAGGTTTTCGCGTTTGGGACCCAAAGTTTGCAGCTTTGGAGGGTGCCGGGGAAGCGGAGGTGAGGTGGCAACGGAGTGGGGTTACGGTGGTTGAAGATTGGGGAAAATGGGTTTTGGGGTTAAACGAAGAAATGGGTGGCTTTGGAAAGAGGGTACGGAAGGGAGAACGAGAGAGCGAGAGAGAAGAAGTTGAAGGGTTAGAAGCTGAAAGTGAGAGCAAATCCATGGTGAAGAGTCTGAGAGAGAGAGAGGGAGAGAGAGAGTGCGAGAAGAGAGTGAAGGGGGAAAGCTTTGAAGCCCTGATATTCAAGGATAATTCTGTCACACACTTTTGTTTTTCTGGGTTATTTTCAAATTTTGTTTTTTTTTTTTTAATTATACCCAAAATCAAGTGAACTTTTTATTTTTAATATTGGGGTGGTAGTGTTGTTTTTTTAAAATGTGGATTGTTAGTAAGGGTGTTTAAATCTAAACCGATTTAAATTAAATCGCTTATCCAATCCGATTCAAATCGAAAACCGATTAAAACCGTATTAATTCGGATTTGATTGGATTCTATTTTTTTGCAAACCGCTAGATTGGATCGGATTTCGGATTCACTTTTCATAACCGATCAAATCCAATCCAAACCGCACAATGTGCTATAATATTATTATTTTATTATTATATTTATAATTATACTTATAACATGTTCAATTTATTATACATTTTTCTATTATTCATGTATTATTATTATTTAATAAATATTTTATGTTCAAAATGTTATTTATTTATTTATTTTAACTAACCTATAATTTTATTTTTATTGTTATGTTATTGTTGGCTTTTTAAGATATTGTTAAGACTTGTTATGTCATTGTTGATTATTTAAAATTTGATGTTGAGACTTCTTATATGTATTTAATTTTTATATTTAAAAAACCGCAAATCCAAACCGATCCAAACCGCTTGTAATCGAATTGGATCGGATCGGATTTTCAAAAAAATTTCATCAATCCAAACCGCACCGCACATAAATTAAGCGTTCGGATCGGATGACTTTTTCTCTTAAAACCGAACCAAACCGCACTGCGAACACCCCTAATTGTTGAGGTGTTATTTTTCAATATGGAATCGTTTAACTAGAGAAGCAGAAATCGGACCGTCTGTACAGAAATTTGACCATCCGATTTGTGTTAAAAAAAAATTTAAAAATTCGATTTGTGTACTTTTCACAGTTTTAAAAAGGTGAAAACTCAGGTGGAGTCGACTTCACGTGAAGTTGATACTTGAGAGCTGTTAGATGATTTGACTGATTTGACTAAATTTTCATCTAACGGCTCTCAGATATCAACTTCACATAAAATCGACTTCACTTGAGTTTTCACCTTGATCTCTACCACTTTTAATAATTAAATCAATCTATAAATTTTTAATATTATATAAAAATAATCCGTCTATTATTCTCGTTGTTGTGATTAGGATGAAAAATAAGCATCTACAAGTTTGATTAGAATAAATTTTTCATTTCTTTTAGGTTCTATTTTCTATTTTATGTTGTTATATATCTATTATATATGACTTACAAAATTTTAGCCATTTATTATTATATGTGTTTCTAAGTATTAAATTCTCATACATTGATATTATACATAGAAAAGATCAATCAATTATATTCTCTGTTATATGTGCTTATTAAATAATAGAGACTAATTTATCAATTTTTTTATCAAAATAAATAAAATTTGTTGAACTACTAAAAATTCCTTGAAACTTATTTGAGATATTACTTATAAAAAAACTTCCATAAATTTTACTTAAAAAACAATTACGTGACAAATAGGAAGGTTTTTTTTTTTATTTTCACCAGCTTTAAATATACTTCTCAAAATATACTAATTAAAAATTAAGACTAAGATTATTATTTTAAAAAAATTAATAATTTAATTTGTAATAAAACCTTACTCTCTATCTAAACTTTGTGGAGCAATTTGTCTTTTTCAACATCTTCAACGACTAGGGAGTAAATAACTAAATATATTCTATATATGTGTGAATGAATTGGATTTGAATCTACAAATAAAGGAGTTGTCTACCTGTGTGTTGATGAATCATGCATTAGATAATACTATAATAGTGAAGCTGAGTTTGTGAACTTTTATTGACGTGAAAATTGCAATGTTTATACGTGTGTATGTATCAAATTATGCAAATTCTTCGTCATTCGTTAGATTTATCCAGTCATAATAATTAATAAACCAACTTTACATAATAGTAATCTTTTATTTTATTCAGATGAATATGCTCAAGACAAGAAATGGATTTAATTAGTAAGGAAGTATTGAATTGCAATCTTCATTTTCTTGAACTACAGCTGATTAATAAAGAAATGTTAACATGCACCTTTTATTGTTGCTTTCTCTGACTTTGTGAGGTCTCATCTTCACTCCAAGGCTGTGCAGAGTGTAGCTACTAGAGAAGGCAGCTTCTAAAATCTCTAAAACATCACTTTCTCATCCTAAATTCTAAAGTTCTTTATCTGAATTAAATGGAGACTCACAAGACACAATTGAAATATGAGGTCTTTCTCCACCTCATAAACTCTGCACAAGCTTATAGAAATATAATCAAGGCGCTTAAGTTCTCAACTTTTGGCCTTAACTCAATTCACCCTTCGTTCTGAACCTCAAGGTTTGAACTCATTATAGGCTCATAATACATCAAGAGCAACAAATTTTTATCCCACTAGATAAGATCAGCTATATTAGAGCCTCACGAAATATGTCTAAAATATCTGTTCTTACTTCTGGTATGTGCATTCTATGAATGTTTTCTAAGACTTGTATCTTACAATAGTGTATGCACATGAGATTCCTAGGATACAGACACCCGAAGCATATGGTAAAAACTAAAAAGCAAAAGCAGCAACTCAAAATGTGAAAAAATTCTCAAGATGATATATAATTGTATTAATAGTATATTAATAAACAGTCAATAGAAGGTCTAAGTCTATCTAATTTTAAAAAAAAATAAAAAAGAAGAGATTCTAAATCAGATACTATTACAGACTAATATAATAAAACTTCCTTTCTACTACACTATGCCTCTGCCAACCTACATGTCTTCTTCTTCTTCTTGGATATCATCTGAACTTTGGAGATGGCTCAACTTAACTTTTGCCCTTTTTGATTGTGATGAGTCTTCTCTTGCGTCCTCTTCGTTAGCCTTCCTCTTCTCTCTATCACTGTTTTCGTCATCCTCATTAGTCTCTGTCTTCTCTCCGTCACCGTTTTCTTCATCGACAGCCACTGCAGGCTGTTTGGCACTTGAATTATCTTCTGATTCCAACGTGGATGCTTTTGGATCAGACTGTTCAGCTTTATCTTTGTTGCTAGATGCTCTGTTCTTGGCTGATCTTTCGAATTCCTCCAGAAACGAGCGGACTTCTTCATTGTTAGCAAGATCCAAAGGGGTCTTTCCTGCCCTTGTCTTGGCAGTAAGACTCGCCCCTTTCTTGGCCAAGTACCTGACAAGCTCCAGATGGGAACCTTGAGCAGCGTAGTGTAATGAATTCATGCCTTTGCGAGTACAAGCCTTGATGGATGCACCAGCTGCAACTAGAGCCTTAACAACTTCCAAATGCCCCTTCTGAGCAGCAAAGTGTATTGCGGCCATGTCATCCATAGCAGAAGCCCCAACATCAGCCTTATTCTTGCACAGATAACTTACTATCTCTGCATGTCCAGCAAATGCTGCTAAATGAAGTCTATGGTCCAAAGCTAATTGTCAAAGGAACAAAGTGGAAATGCTATAATTTCCAAGACAAACCAAATTCATTTTACCCTATATAAAACTTCCTTACTTATTTCCAATTCTTCCTAGGGTATCTTTAATTAGAGGAAAAAAAATTGGGTGAAATTTTTCTTTAATGTGCTCCATGTGTAATTTTAGTCATCAAACACTTCCATGAAAAATTTCACCCCATTTTTACTTGCCAATAAAACAACTCTACCTCATAACAAGTTCATAGGGCATTACACATTAAGCACATAACAAAGTACCAAATCATTTTCAGATAAAACATGCAGCACAACTCTGTTCATGCAACAAAAAGATAAAAAGCATAAACAATAAGTCAACAGAGATTCCAATACAATGGTATTAGGGAAGCTAATCCACGATTCGATGCAGATAGGTCATAAAGGAAAGGGATGAAAACATGGTGCAATGGATTCAATTAACATCAGGAAAGAACAAGTTAAACTTCAAAGCAAACGAATTGAATGGAGAATTTACCGTGGGAACCGAACAGAGTGTTAGGGTTCCGTTAGCAATTATTAGTAGTAGTGATAATAAATGAGAGGAGGATACGGTGTTCTGGAATGCTTGTCTCTGGAATTAACAGCCAAAGGATTTGAAGTCAAAATCATCTGAACAGCGACGAGATCACCGGACCTTGCCGCCGTATGAAGCTCGTCGCCGGTGCTTCCTCTCTGTGGGTTGCCTTTACCCATCTCCACGCGTTCCTCTCTGCTGCTTCACTTCACACACAATGTTTCGTTTTGGTTTTGTTTTGTATTCTTTTAAATTTGTGTAATTGATTATATTGTGTAATTAAATGATATAATTTGTGTTATACGATTATTTAATTAAAAATATGTAATTATATAATTGTTTAATTACACAAATAAAAAATACTTAGTGACAAGGTATTGTTTAACTAAAAAAAACATGTACAACAAATAATTTTTATTTGACACAGAATCTAAATATGGAAGCAACAAAATTTTTAAAGTCGTATCTACCAAATCTTAAAAGGATGATAACAATGTATACACACATTTTAATCTAGTCGTATGACTCTTATCTGAAATAATTAACTCTTATTGATGTTAGGTACTAAAATTAATAGAAAGAAAATAATGCAATTAAATTTTGTAATAAAAAAATAAATGAAATCGAACAAAAATTGTAGATATTAGTAAAAATAATATAATTAAGTGATAAAATTATAATTTCTCAAAATATATAGAGAAGTCTATAATATTTTTTTATATATTATAAAAATTTATGCAAATAAATTATACATATAAAAGATCACACTAATTTTTTTTAGTTTACTCATTAGTTTTATACAAAATACGACATACATTAATAAATATCTTAACTATCTATATATAGTTTTCTAAAAATAATCATATGAGAAAGAAACAAATTACCACTTATTCAAGTTCTCATGATATCAAATTGATTAACTTGATCTTGTCAAGCTGTTATCTTATACAATTTTATCAAATTGTATGATATCAACTTAATCTTATAAACTTAATCTTATCATCATATACAACTTATTTCTAACACATGATTATGTAACAATTGATTACTTAACTAAGTCAAAGATGACAACTAAGTTAGCTTATTCAATTTTGATCTTAGTAAAGATTATCCATAGATCTTCTAGACTTTCATATGCTATATGTGTATCATTTTTAAGTTGATCAAGTGGTAGCATTATACTTAGACTCCATCAAAATTTTATAATCTTTAATTTTTTTTAAACTTTAACTTGCCCCACCCGTTTATAAGCTCTAGTCATTTTGTTCATTTCAAATCCAAAAAAAAAAAAAAAATTTGCTTCTTCTTTTCACAATTGACACCATCATTATCATTCTAAACATAATCAAAACATCCTGCTCACCACGATTTACTTAAATCTCTTCAACTAAGCTAAATTGTTGTGTTTCTTAACAATTTAAATATATCATTTCAGTCAAGTTAAATGATAGTGACTTTCAACGATTTATGTAAACTCTTTGAATTAAGTTAAATAATTAAAGTCTCAAATTATTAATGTATTCCTCTAAGATAAATCTTGAGGACGTTCCACAGTTTAATATAAAAACCTAATTCGTTGTTAACTATCACGATTTACATAATTTATTTAGAACAAAAATAATTATTTATGTTTTAAGATATTTATATAATATTGTTATGAGTTTGTTTTATACTTTTATTCATGTCATTTACCCAAAACTCTCCTGCATGGCTGCATGCATGTATAGGTCCATTATTAACTTATAAGTGGTATATTAATTCAAATAAAAATTTTAATAAATTGTAGAAGGAAAAAGATTACTCAATCTAGACAATTGGAACCCGAAAGACAGATTTAGAGTAGTTCTTTTTAAGTTTTTATGCAATCGAATTTGGTTTCCATTTACAAATAGTATTTGCGTGATGTGGATGAATTGTTGTGGAAAACATTATAAATGGAAGTCACTTAAATTTTAGTATTAAGATTCCGCTTCAAGCGACTTATTTAGAAATTGCAGCCACTTACTCACAAAATTCATTCAGATAAAAATATCTAAGTATTATTTACTCATTTTTTGCTTCAACAGAGAATGGAGTATTTTCTTTTTTTTTTTAAGAGAAAAATATAACACGTACATAAGGACTAAGGAGTCATGCCCGTCGAAAAAAAAGAGACTAAGCCCAAAGGAGTAAGGAGTAGTGAGCCTGACAAAACGAAAAGCTAGAAAAATTAAAGCAAAACCAAGGCGTATCCTTCTAGCCGCCACCATAATCCAGATTGCTGCTTTATGTTCCTCTCCTAAGCATCAAATTAGGCAGTTTGATCAAGTTAGATATGAATGGACGGACAGCTATGCAGAAATATCTCCCAGAACAAAGACTTGAAATAACAGTGGGAACGTTCAATAATCTAAAAAAATCATGGGAGTGCAGCATTTTTGCTCCCAATGAGACATCTCCATTATTATTAGTAGGGTAACATTTAAGTAAAATGCTTTAAATAGTTATATACAGTATTAGTATATGATACCAAAAACACAAAAATGAGACAATTACATGTATTTTTATCAGAAAATAACCCATTCACGTTGAAAACTCTACTAAGTTTTAACTGTTTTATTGCTGCATTCGATGCATATTGTTTTGGGTAGGAACTCATATGCAGCTGTCTTCATGTGAAATTGTTAGTTGAGAACTGTTAGATGATTTGACATATTTGACTAAATTGTTATTTAACGACTCTCAATTATTAACTTCATACAAAGACAACTACATGTGAGTCTTCACTATTGTTTTGTTGCTAATTCTATTGCAGCACGCCAGTATCTTTCTCTTACTGCAAGTGCAAAATATAAGTTTGACTGTTTGCGGAATCCTTCCCTTTGCCCTTATTTGCTGTAATTTTGTTGGGTTTTTATTTTCCTGTTTGCTCTCTAATATAAAAAAGTAACTATATATATTTGTCCTTTTCCTTTTTAGCAGCTTCATTCATCTTTACTTTTTCTTCTCTTATCATTACCTTTAAATGCTAATCATTAAAACTCAAAAAACAAAAAGCAGATAATAAAATTATCACTATTGATCTTAATTAACTAAAGCAGATAATAAGATTATCACTATTGATCTTAATTAACTAGGCAAATTATCATGTTAAAAATACTTATGATGCTTGCTAGCCCACCGAATATATCAATTGAATATGCACAGAGTTATTCAAGGCAAAATGCAATTATATGTTTCAAATCAAAGGGCAGAATGAAATGGATATATAGCAACCAGGCATAGTCTCAGAAACCATGATCAGAAATTGATACTCACCTTAGAGATCTCAGAATCTATAAAATGACTGTTAATTTGACGAAATCCCATAACGATTTCGAAGAGAGTCAATAGCCTTCTCAAACGACTGCGAAAGCTCAGTGATTGAAGTTTTGCATGCTGCAATTTTCGAATGAGAATTACTATCTGATATATGTAAGCAGTATATGTATGTGTATGTGTATGTGTGAATAATTGACATCTGAATACGAATATGTTAAACCATAGACAATGAGGCAGGTAATTAACTCCAACTGCAGTTTAAATTCAATTACCAATTGCTCCAAGAAAAAAAATGATGCAGTAGATAAACCAAAGTACAAAAGATTTTCATGAATCGGAATATAAGCACATGCAATTGAATTTTACAACGCATACCACGAGATGCGCTGGCCTGTGCCTCTGCCATGAACTCATCATAAGATGCCTGGACATAGACCTCGTTACGTTTCTTAACAGTTTTTTTTTTTTTTTTTTTCCAAATCACAGATCAAATAACGTTAGTAAAAGAGGTGAAAACCTTCATTGCCTCACGGCTTTCAGTGATCCGTTCGGATAACTTCTTGTACTCCTTTTCTGCTTCATCCATCACTTGGTGACATGCTTGAGTCTGCATCTAAAATTTCAAAATAAAAACAGCAATGTGATTAATAATTAGCTTAAAGATCTATCACAAACTCACAGAAATTTGTCACATGTTTACCATTCTTTAATCAAATATGCCAGAGTATCTAACTGTTCTCTCAATTTCTGCTTATACTAGTTCTGAATGTTCTAGCTAGGCACCAATGTAAGCATTCTATTTCCATATTAATTTGTTTAACTTCTAAGAATATGTGAATAACATCACAGATTTTCAATTTCGTTCATATTTCACATGGTCAGGTTCTCGAACAATTTTCAGCTGTTACGTTATAAATTGATCTCATCAACATGATTATACAGTATTAAAGAGAGTGAGATCATTAGAGAAAAGCGCGCGAAATTAAATAAGTAAAACCTTCAAGCGCTTGTGCAGACGCGAATGAGAAGCTTCAAGATCCCTGAGGATCTCGGAGTGAGAACGATCGCTTTGGCGCCGGAGATCGTCCACGCCTGCGGACGCCATGGCCTTGAGGTCGGCGATGCTGCTCAGAGGCCTGTGGCTGAGAGGCGGAGAAGCGCCGGTGAGATCGATGGCAGCTCTCTTAGCTGCGGCCTTGGAAGTAGTAGCTGTTGGCCTGCTGAAAATCGCCGATTTCGGAGAATCGTTCGTCGGAGAAGCCACCGGCGACGGCGTTTTCAGAAAATCGGCCATCCTCAGCTTCGTCTTCTTTCCCTTCTTCATATTTCTCTCACTGAATTTTCGAATTTCAGATTGTGAGGTTTTAACTCTGCTCGCTGTCGGTATCTATATATCTGGCGGGCTTTTCAAATCTTCACGCGAAAATTTGAAATTTTATTTTATTACTGAACTGTTAAAAAATATAAAATAAATAGGAATAATATTTTTCTTTTTCTTTTTAAATTTTGATGTGAACCTGTGAAGGAGAAAGATCAAGTAAATGTTATATGAGCTCTCGAGTTCGAGTTTCACTCCTAATTCCAAAAAAAAAAAATAGATGTTATATCGATTTATTTTGTGAAAAAAAGGTAGCCAATAAATGTTATATTGTTATAAACACTTATATTTTTTAAAACAAAAATATTATTTATAATCAAAATGAATCACTATATATTTATGTACAAAATACATGCATAGTTTAGCTCAATTTAATATATATTCTACTCTGATAGCTCATTTTAGTGTATATATATTTATATAACATAATTATTTTTAAAAATAGATAAATTTTATACGCATCACAATTATATTTATGACCATTTCAATTCTATTTTATTCTCTAACCCTGCATAGTGTGCTTGAGCCTTGAAGCATAAAAATGAAATAATTTTTTATAAATAAATAAATTTGATGAATAAAATTATCCATAAAAATCACATGTGAATTTTCACCCAAATTTTGCAACCTTCAATCAACCAAACCCTAAAATGACAGGACTGATAAGTTGAATTTTCTGTCTTGCTCATTCACATGTATTACTTAAATTACCTTATTGTGTGTAAAATAAATTACTTATATAAGAATAAAACGATAATTATAACTACAAAAGATAACCTTTGTGTGCCAAGAGTACCTAGACGTTGGTTAAGCAATTGGTCTGTTAGAATACTTTTGGCACACGTAAGCATTTTCCGTAGTTATAATTGTCGTTTTATTCTTATATAGGTACATTTGTCAGCGTCTATATCTTTCATAGGTACAAATAATAATTTATTCTTTTGTGGAAAAGAAAAGAACTTACAAATTTTTTTTATCTATTCTAAAAAAAATTCTTCCCAAACA
>NC_029776.3:2257366-2261129 GCF_000817695.3 Arachis duranensis
AATAAATTACAAGTTTCTTAGTGGAGTGGCATATTAAACAGCTAAAGAACCAAAAGCATAAGATACAACGCTGCCCCTTCTATGCAGCTATAATGCATTAACACCTCAAAAAAATAACCTCAACACTGTCAAAAAATAAAAAATCTAGAAACATGATAAGTTAATTAATTCACCAAAGAGTGAGTGCTCTCCTCATGTTCAAGATCTGGGAGATCAGCACTATGGGAGAACTTCAACCACCTCTTTTTTTCTACATATTTGATACAAGGCTGCAAGACAAGGCCAATTGACACAGCAATGAGGCTTACAACCATTACTTTGAGGGTGGAAAAATACAACACGACACAGATCAATGCGGTCGGAGGGATGCACATGAGGATCGCCCCGGCTGCTCCTCCTGGCACCTTGTAAGGCCGAGACGCATTGGGGTGCTTGATCTTCAACAATATGAATGCAATAAACTCCAAAATCATTCCGAAACAGTACAGGAAGTTTTCTGCCGCTACGATCTCTTGAAAGCTCATCCATGACAGTAGAATTACACCAGAGGCAGAGAAAAGTATACCTACAAGAGGGGTTCCATGACGAGATCTCTTGCTGAAGAACTCGGGCAACATTCCTCTCTCGGCCATCCCTAGAAGCTGGAAAGAGTCGCTGCTCATTTCAGCAACAAACATTCCCATATTTGACATCGCGGCAGCAGCCTGAAGCCACCATCTCAACCACGCTCCTCCAAGAATCATAGCAATATCCGAGAAGTAACCATCAGTCCACAGCTCTCGATTAAGGGGAACAGCGCCCGTACCAATCAGAAGTGGGAAGAAATACCCCAGAACCACTAGGATCAACGCGAAAAACAAAGCTTTTGGAAGAGTTTTCTTCGGATTCTCCACTTCCCCAGAAAGAGTACTTATAGAATCCCAGTAATTGAGATTCCAGAACAAAGTATTCAAATACAAATTCCAATCAACATCTTTAGTGTTTACCACAGTCCATCTCGAAGGTTTCAAGTCCGGAATTGACAAAAACCCCATAACCACAAAAGGGAGGAGCGAGAAAACCCCTAAGAAAACAGCAACATATCCTACAATTGTTAAACCCCTGTAGTTCAAGAAAGTGAGAACAATTGTCAAACCCCAAGTTGCAAGGATTCTAGGTAATCCACCCCCTAATGCAGGGACTCCAGATTTCAGATAATCAAGAAACAGAACAGGATATAAAGCATTGTCTATCACACCACTCAGCCACTTCATCCAACCCTGCTGAAACCCCCAAAAGGGACCCAGCGCAGTCGAGACCCAAACGACATAACCGCTGTTTTCCGGGAACATTGTGCCCATCTCAGCAGTGATCAAAGCTTCAGGGATGCTCCATATGAATGGGAAAACTACAAAACCAAGAAGGGCCAAGAGTGGACCTGCTGCATGAACAGTGTCCTCAACACCAAAGGGACCACCTGAAACCTCATAGAAGATTAGGAATACAAGAGGGAGAATTGAAACTT
The DNA here is from genome assembly GCF_000817695.3 of Arachis duranensis. Lineage (NCBI taxonomy): Eukaryota > Viridiplantae > Streptophyta > Magnoliopsida > Fabales > Fabaceae > Arachis > Arachis duranensis. The sequence goes on from NC_029776.3 coordinate 2,258,871, forward strand.
TCTTCATGGTGTGAGTTCTCCTTGGGGAAGGTAAATCTACAACGGTGACATACTCAACATTGCTGTTGAACTCTCCCATTCTTGAAGCTTGTCTAGTAGTAGCTGCAGCCCTCAATTTCTGCACTCAGAAAAAGTCAAGAAGGTTGTTTTTCTCAATTTAACAAACATCAAAAGCAAAAGCAATTAAACTAAAAAAGAAAAGAGATATTTTTTTTTTATTTTACATCACACGGTTTCAACTTGTTTCATTAAAAAGAATGCAACTTTGGAAATTTCACCAGCAAAATTTCGCATATTCATTCACAGAAACAACAACCAGATAATAAAATTCAAGGAAGTTCGATCAACCCACAAAAGAAAGGAGATCTCGGACATAGATCTAAGTTGACCACTGGATAATTAGAACAAGCTATTCACTTACAGCAACAAAACAATCAACGAAGAACAACTTAAAAACTAAGCAGAAACTGTGACTCAAGAAAACAGAGTCACCGATATAACAAAACAAGGACATTGAAAAAGAAGAAAATCGAGAGGCAGAATTGAAAAAACGAACCATGAATGATTCACATATTGTTTCAGGGTTGAGAAGATAGCAGCATCATCCATTGTGGATTGCGATGAACACTACGGTGTGCGCGGTGTGATTTCAATTAAAAAAAATGGCTGCTTCTTCACACCGAGCGCAGAACGGAAAGAGAATAAAAGGTGAAGAACAAAACCTGAAGAAGAACACCGTGGCACGTGCACAAAAGCTTCGGTTTTTTAATGCAAACACGTGCAACAAGCAAGGGTTTTTCATGTGTTCCCAATTCCCAAGAAACCAAAATTCCTCATCAGGTTTGGTAACTAAATTATGCTGAGAGATTTTGTTGTCCACTAAATTATTCATTAACTAAGCCAACAATTATTCATGTGAGTATTATTTGTGTGATTTGGATTTCTGAACAATGAATGAATGCATGTGCAAGTAGAAGTTTTCTTTTATTTTTTGGTGACATATATAATTTTTTAGTAAAAGTTTTATCAACTTCACATGAATAAGGGCATGTTTGGAAAGTTCAAAAGTTAATTTTTTTAACTTTTAATTTATGAAAAGTAGTAGTATTAATACTTGATATAATTTTTAAAATTAAATTACAATATTTTAAAAAATTATTTAAATGCTTATAGAAAAATAAAAAAAAATGACTTTTTTCGTAATAAAAATTTTTTATCATATTTTTTTATAAATAAATATTTTTAAAATTAAAAAATTAAACATAAAATAATACATTTATAAATTATTTTTAATATAAGTATTATTATTTAAACTTTTTTTTAAATTAATTAAACTATTTACTCAAACTCAACCTAAATCTTATTGTAATTGTAAATACTCATCCTTAAATAAAGAAGAAACATTATAATCTTTGTCAATCGAATAAAGTATAACTCTTTATTTATTATATTTTATATCAATAATTTAAATTTAAAATTTAGAATTTGAAGTATTTTTTTCCAAAACCATTAGTATTTACTAATAATAAATAGTAAAAATTAAAAGTACTAATGTATCATTATGTAATTAAATCTAAATTGAATTAAGAAATTAATCCTATTTTAATTAATATTAGTTAATTTTTTAATTTTATGTTTTTTTAATTTCTAGTTTTATATTTTATATTCTAAATTCTAATTTTAAACTTTTAAAAAGTGACAATTTTAAAAAATAGATTTATAATAAATTACTCAATATTAACTAATTAAAAATTAGTATTCTATAATTATTCTTTTACTTATTATTATTTACGGTATCATTTTTCTAAGAATGGATAAAACTTAAATCTTGGTTTTTTTTTTCTTTTGCACTGAAGTTGACGTTTATCATTTATCTTTCTATGCCTACCTCTCATTTCTTTTTTTCTATTTGGTCCTCTTGATATTTTATTTTTTCATTAATATCACCATCTCAAATATCGGCTGCATCCACAACCACGTCATTTTTACCACGCGGTTCATTTTATTAATGACAAAAGATACTTACTATATCTTTCTGTAACAAATTTAACGTTTGGTTTTAAATAATAGTAATAATAATTATCATCATCGTCAAAATCAAAATGTCAAATATTTTTCTGCTTTGTCATATCTATAATAATAACTTTGACGTAGATACAAGTATCTAATTTGGTATGGAAAAACTTAAACTCTGGACCACATACAATTTAGGATTTAGTTAATATAAGAGCTGTTTAAATATTTTATTTTAATAAATAT
>NC_029776.3:2261798-2293805 GCF_000817695.3 Arachis duranensis
AATAATTAATTTTAATGACTAATTTTAATATAAAATTAACATTTTTAATATTAAAATTGGTAGGTCAAATGTACTTTTCTCGTTAAGCAGAGCTGAACAATATATATATATATATATAAGGGACGAGGGAGGCTAAAAGCCTAAAATTCATACTAAGAATATTTTCGTGTAAATTAAATATTACATATATTTATTTTATATACATGAATATATAATATGGGTCGAATTTTGTATCTGTTATTTTGTATTTAATTTTTTTATATTTCACTGTATTCTATAAATCAATATATCTAAGAGGAAGAATTTTAAGTATATCTAGTTATTTTAATTGTTAATTTAAATTAATATACTAAAACACTGTGTTTCTAATACACTTAAAATTTTTCCTATCTAACATACTATAATGATTAGATCAATCTGGGTCAAATCAATTAAGTTGAGTGTAATGTAACCCAAAAAGAAAATATTAAGTGTAAATAATTTTGAAATGGTTAGTTTAGAAATTTAACTTTAATATTGTGAAACTTCCACAATACAATACTTGTTTATTAATTTTATATCATATAAATTATATATATAATATGATCCAAACGTTGTGGACCATCATATCCTATCCCCACTCTCCAAACAAAGCCAGTATATTATAACTTGAGAATCTCTTAAATAGTGGCAATAAACTTGACAAACACGCAGTAACTAATTAAACAGAGAAATTCGATAGGAGTTCTTTTTAATAGAAATTAATTAAATTTAAGTGGATTTACTTGCAAGATTATGAGTCGAATCTACTCTGGTAGGACTAGGAGTCCTGCGACTTAAATCTCAAAAAAATAAAATAAAAAATAAAAATATTATTTGTAATAATTTAAATGACAAAATTTTTTTAGTAAAGTTTATAAAAGCTATCTTTTTAAAAGATAACTTTTTAAAAAGTTGCGACACTTACATTTAGTAAAATTAAATTAAAAATGACTTTTAATAAACAAAAACATCACAATTGTGTTTGATAAAACAATTTTTAATAATTAATAAAGATAATTTTAAATTTTTATTATTATATAAAGTAATATTAGATTTTTTTAATTTTAATAAATACAAACCAACTTCAAAAAGTTTTTTCTTAAGTGTTCTAAAAAAATTTTTCTAACTTTTAAAAATTACAAACACAAGTATTTAGACTTTTTAATTTAGTAAACGCAAAATAAAATAACACCTCTTCAAACAATTTTATCAAACCAAACATCTATTTTTCACTTAGAAATTTCAAGTCTTGTTCCTAATAATTAGAAAAAACAAAAGAATAGTCTAAATCCTCTTCAATATAGTAGCAAAAAAATAAAAAAGCACATAATGAAGGAGCAAGTTGCAATATCCTAACCTCTTGGTTCTGGGAGTCATTATCATGTGGCGCCTGATGAGTAGTTTCTTGTGGCTGTGGAGAAGACCTGTCGGCAGCAACAGTAGTCTCTTCCAGAGAGTCAACGGTGGTTCTTTCTTGCTTTGCCGCTACTCCCTCATCGTTCTTCACTTTCTCTGGTGGTACCATCATCACCATGTGGAGTTTATTATAATAACTTATAAGATATTATTGTGCAAGGGTTTTAGTTATCTAGAGTGAAACCTGAGGAATGGGGAATATTGGGGGAATGAAAATAACATGTGAGGGTGGAGTACAACTACTGCAGCTTTACCTTCAACTTCAATAATTAAAGCTCAGGCAAAATATTACGCGGAATAATATAAGACGATAAAGGGGAACAAAATAAAACGTGATTCTTAGTTTCTTACTTTCTTAAGTGCCTCTACCAAAAAGTTCCAAAAATCTTTTTACCGGATTACAACACTAGCAAATTTTTTTTTTTAAACAAAAAGGAACTAGCTAGATTCCTATGCATAAGGGAGGATAAATGTTTACCACCAGATAATCAATCAATATAAGTAAAAAGAAAAAACTAAGAAATCAATTATAATATAAGGCAATTTAAAAATTTTATTATATTTTTTATTTTAAAATTCTAAAATTTAAGATAGTAGATTTTTTTTATGACGAATTTATTTTTTAATTAGTTGACTTTATTTGATTATATTTTTAATTACTTTTTTAAAGAAATTCATAAGCGAAATGAAACAAAGTTTTTTTTATTTAAGTAGATCAGCCACAAAATTAGATTCATGTTGAATTAAATCAATTTATATTGATTGAGTGGTAAATTGACTAAATTCACTAGTTTGTTTAAATAAGTATTAGAATTCGAATCCCGCTTTATATATGTAGCAACTCATTAGCCAATGACAATCTCTTAAATGGAACTTAAGCTGTGTTTGGTTGGTATTCTTTAGACACAGAGACACAAACATAAATACACAAGTAGACATTAACACAGATACACACAAAATTTTTTATTATGTTTTAGTGATAATATACAGAATACAATTCTCTAATTTAAATGTCTATTTTACCTTAAACATAATCACCACCGTCACCATTGTTATAAGTTATTTTCACCACCAATGCTAATTTTTCAAGTTCATCCTAAATCAATATCATCAACAGAATTTAATTACTACTTTAACAATTTAAATTAAAAATTAAAACAGAATGAAAATTCTAGCAATTATTTTTTAAAAATCAAATACTGGTCCAACAAAAAAAAACAAAAATAAAAATGAGAGGGATGTAACGGGGATTGAAAAAAGTATAGATCTAACAAAAAAAAAATAAAAAGAGCTAAAATAGATCTGAAAAATGATAGTGGTAAAGCCGTGGGACCGTGACGGTGAAGCAGTGAGACCCATCACCACCATGAGACCCGTAACAGTGATGATTGCGATGGTGGGGCAACGCGATCTGCGATACTGGGCTGCGAGGGGTGGGCGCCGATGGTGCTGCGACTATTTCAGTGGTAGGCAACAGATCTTGAGTGTACAATGGTGGTGGCAGAAGAAAAGGTGTTTGAAGAAAGAAGATAGATAGAGACAAAAGAAGAGGGAAGAGGGAAGAAGAGGAAAGAAGAAATATATTAGGGTTTAAAGTTAAAATTAAAACTAAAAAAAAAAAATTAGTATCTTATGTCTATGTCTTAGTGTCTTAATTTACAGGTGGTACATAAATTTTATGAATTTATTTCATGTCCATTAAATTTTGTGTCTTATCAAACTAAATAGAAGACGCGTGTTACGGTGTCTAGTCTTAGACAATAACTAAACATTATCTTAAATTCGCAATGAGTTGATCATTGACCTATTAAATTAGAAAATACTGTTAACAAAAAAAATTCATGTTAAATTAGTGTGATTGAAATTGTGAAATCTTTTGACTTCAATTTAAAGATCTTACTAAAAATATATATTTTAACACAATATTATGACAACTTCCAATACATAATAAAAGAGTAAGCATTCAGACAATCAATCTCATAATGAAATAAATTTAGAGTAATTCTCCACATACAAGTGATTTTTCATACAAGTCATACAAGTCATTTATAAACACGCCGTTTTACGTTTTTTTTGTGCCTCTTTTTCTTCTTCTTCTTTCTCTGTGCTTCCTCTTCCTCTTCCTCTTCCTCTTCCTCTTCTTCTTCTTCTTTCTCTGTGTCTCTTTTTCTTCTCTTCCTCCCTCTTTTTTTATTGAAATTTCTTCTCCTTTTTTCGTTTTCTCTTTCTCCTTCATCAAAATTACAAAAAAAAAAAACGAAGAAACATTATTCAAGGTACGTTTCTTGCCTTCTCTTTCTCCTTCTTCTTCTTGCTACACGTTCTTCTTCCTCTTCTTGTTCTTCTTCTTCATTTACGTGCTTTTCTCTTTGTTTTCTTTCTTCATTATTCTCGGTTTCCATTGTTTTTTGACATCAAGCTCTGAAATCGTTTTTAAGAAGAAGCAGCAGCAGAAGATGAGGAGGAAAAAGAGAAAGAGTTCTGAATTATGCATAAGGTATACTTCAACAAATTTTGGGTGTATTTCTTAAATTCTTTGGGCGTATTTTTGTAATCCTTTGGGTGTATTTCTATAATTCTTTGGGTGTATTGATTTCAAGAAGAAATATACTGTCTCTTCCTATATTGGGTGTATTTCTTAAATCCTTTGGGTGTATTTCTGTAATCTTTTGGGTGTATTTCTGTAATCATTTGGTTTATTTCTGTAATCATTTGGATGTATTTCTATAATCGTTTGGGTGTATTTTTGTAATCGTTCGGGTGTATTTCTGAAGTTCCATTATTTTCAAAACAATTTCAAAACTTGATTTTAGAAACCATGAAAATCGAAAAAAACAGAAGAAGATCGAAGGCAAAGAGAGAACGCTTTTCTATACAAATCATACAAGTCATTTATATTCACGCTTCTTCTTCTTCTTCTTCTGTAACGCACGTATTAGGCCCAACTTCCTCTTCTTCTTCTTCTTCTTCTGCTTCTTCTTCTGTAACACGCGTGTTAGACCCAACTTATAAGACTTGTAAATAAAAATGACTTGTATGTATAGCATTCCTCTATATACGATTATATCTAACTTCTCGAACAAGAACCAAATCTTTTCTATTGGCAAAGATTAGAGCTTTGTCCTCAGAACTGTCTTTGAGCACTTCATCGGAACATTCCCACAGCCACCCACCGAAACACTATACACTAGCTGATACCGAAAAAAAAAATCAATTAAAATTGAATAAAAAAATATATTAAAATTAAAATAAAAAATAAAAAAAATAGATTAAAATTGAATATAAAAAAAATTAATCTATTTTTTATCTAATTTTTTTTTATGTAAATAAAAAAAGACTTCTCAACATAATTTGTTCACACCATAGTTTGAAAATTATGATCGAAATAACTCTTCAATTTTTTACTTAATTTTTTATGTAATAAGAGATAGACTCATTCAACCTCACTTATCCACACCATAATTTTATCACGAAATCAAAAAATTAAAACAAAAAAATCCGTAAAACCTATGAACATATAATCTAATCTAATAATTAAATAAACAAGACTAAAAATACATCAAAATAAACTAATAACTTTTAAAAACTATTTAATTTTTTCATATCATAAATATTTAAACACTTATAAAATATCTTGTAGGATATAGATATTGAGTTCCAGTAACCATATTTTACCTTTTGAGTAATAAAATATCTTGATAGCTCCATACACAACACAAAAATATACAAAAACATGAAATTTCTTTGCTAAAACAGAAACAGTAAAAAAGACCAAACACATGACATGATGATGAGTGTTACTGTAAACAGAAAAAACCCAAAAAATATTCATGTTTACTCTAGAAAAATTCCAATCCACCATGTCACAGGTTTTTCTAAATTAATTTTGAAAGTCATAACTCTTTTTTGGATTTTATATTATTCATAAAATATAGCAACTCTTTAACAAATAAAACATCATAGAATGTACTCTTGTCCAGCCTAAATTCTCCTTTAAGATGACCAATAATACTCAAAAAAAAGAACACAGTAACAAAATTTACTTTATAGAATTTTAGATGGCCTTATCTTTAATTAACATAATCTTTGGTTAATAGAGTCGTATGAGTATACAATTATGTAAATTTCAAAGAGTTTGAATTTACCGACCAAAAATATGGTGTGAATATTAAATAAGCATTTTTGTAATTTTCGTCCCTTTTATCTATGATACTACCTTTTTCCTTTTTTCTGAATAAATATATATTCATGTGATTTTGATGCGTAGAAAATAAGGATGATCTGTTTATTTCCCTTAACATATGTAGCTTTTTTGCAGTTGTTGAAAAAGAGGACAAGCACACCATGTGCTTTTTAGTTTTTATCAACGCGTTTTTATTTTGGTTTTGGTCTTCATCAACATGTTGTCAAAAATTGCCTCCTAATGGAGTCAGTTATTGTCACTCTGGTAGTTTATTTGGTGGTATTATTGTGCTATTCATGGGATGTATGGTGCTCCTATTATTAGAAAAAACTATAAGTTTCCTGTGATTTTTCTCTTTTATTCTTTCTTCGAATTGTTTCTGCCAAGAAAATAATTTTTATATGATATTAGTTTGGTTTAGTATGTTATCTGCTGTTCCCTTTTGATTGAAGATATAGAATAGAATATTCAGTAGTCAATAGAAGATTACTGAAGTTGACTGAAGAGCTTCTTATTGTTATATAAAGTAAAACTAAAATCTAGAATGTGCTAATTGTTATACAAATCAAATCTTAGTCAATCTCAATAATTCAAACTATAATTCATATCTTCACATTATCATTCATGAAGAACAAAATAACATAATACTCTTTGCCTATTCTTTTTTCTTAGTATTTTTTTTTTTTTTGCTTCAAAATTTACATACGGTTCTTCAAATCATAATGATGTTCTTTTATTTTTTACACCAACAATATCCCAAACACGCTTTACATTCCCGTTGTAAATTGGCACATTCACATTGAGCTACACACTTATTTGTTAGCGCTTAGCAATTGAAATTTATGGACCTCTAATTAATTTTACTCTTTATTTTACTCAAAAAAGAGTAAAATTCTTTTAACAATATTCTTTTAATATTCAAGATTTATTTAGAGAGAATAAATATTGAATCATCAAAGTTAATCAAGTTAATATATATAAATTAAAATATATAGTTGATAAATAATATATAAAAAATAAAAATTGGTTATCAACTTGCATCTCTCTTTTATTATATTACCATCTAAATATGGAACCAAAAAATATTACCATATAAGATTAATAGCTATCTATTCAAGCTACTTAAACTCTATCACTCTAGTTTCATTAAAAGATGAAAAAAATTAAAAAAGTGAGAGAGAATATTTTTTTTAACATGGTTTGATTTTGAAAAAAAAAATTACGAAAGAAGACATGACAATTGTTGTAGAACCTGGTAATAGCTAGCCTCTTGCATAAAAAGACATCCATGTCCTTCTCACTTCAGCTACATTCCAATTTTTGTCAAGTTTCCATAAATGCCCTCTCCCAGAAAACACTAGAGTAGACCGTGACTCAAAACAAAGCTACACCCTATAAATAATATAATTCGTTTAATAGTATTAAATTATTGTATTAAATATTTAATAATATGTTGCAATCAATTTTTTATTATATTAATTAATTATAAAACTAATGAAATTTTAAAATAAATTACTTGAGTTTGAGTGTATGTATAGAAAATTTATATCCTTTAAACAATTGATTTTTTAAGTTTAAAAAAAAAGGCCAAAGTAGTGTAGTGGGCTGCACCTGCATGAAGAAAGATGCATCAGCACGTGACACACTCGTCACTTCTAAACAAGGTTGTGAGAACCGGATCGGTTATTGAACTAGTCAAGTGACCGATTTAATGATTTAATGGTTTAACTAGAATCGATCGTAGTTGAATCGGTTTAATTAAATATATAGTAAAATTATAAAAAATTCAATATATAATCAAAAATTGAATATAGCATTAAAAAATTAAACAAATTTTCAACTAAATAAAGACACTACTCATTAGTAATCATAATCATCATTAAGTATTCCATTGTTTCCATCATAAAAATAATTCATATTACAAAATTGAATATAACATTCAAAAATCCAGAATTACAGAATCCAGAATCCAAAATATTCTATATAGCATTCAAAATAAAAAATAAAAACTGAAAAGCAGATTTTGAGTGGACATCAAATTGCAAAAGAGCCTTTTGTACTTTCTGTAACAAACAAACCACACAAGCAATTAGCATCCATTGAAAATAAAATCATTTGTTCATAGCAAAGTTCTGTTATAGGGTTTGGACCAATGATGGGTTTGAACAATTGAACACACACTTATCTTCAATTGAAAATAAGATCATTCATTCATAACAAGATCATCCATTAAAAACACTTCTTCCAATATCAAATCAGAGATAAATTCAGTTGAAGAACACAAATATCTCAATTGCATATTGACACATTCATTCCCAACAAAGTACCACCAACAACTCAGAATTAGAAAAAATCAGAAACCAACAACTCAAAAATCAGAATCAGTATAACAAAACAAAACTCAGAAATCAAAATCAATATAACAAGCCAAGTTTTTTTAAGTTTAACAAGCCAAGTTTTTTAAGGTGGCTGCAGCTCTGATAGGGTTTCCAAATACAGACCAATATATCAATTCATAGTTCATACAATTTATATCGCATTCAACATAGCAGAATTGAAATTAACAAAAAATTGAACAGAGCATAGCAGACTTTTCAAATTCAACATACAATAAGTTTATTCAACATTTGATTAATCATATAAAAAACAATAAAAAAAATTAAAAAATAGAAGAACAGAAGCCCAGAACAAAAAACTAAAACGGCACGAACAGAAGCCAGAAACCCAGAACTTACCGCAAGAGAAGCAGAGAACCGAAGGTCAGAAGCTCGAGACTCGAAGTAGAGAACAAAACGACCTGCAACGGTGAGCGACGACCCGCGACAGTGAGCTTGCTTCGGCGTCTGTTTCGATACACGGCGTCGGTTGTACGTCGTCTGCAGAAGCTCCTGCCTCGATCTTAGGGTTGGGAGTGGGAGACTGGGAGTGTTCTTCAAAGATCTTGGGGGATTAGGAATTTAGGGTAAACTGGATCACGCGTTCAACTTCTTCAGCCTTCTTTTTCTTTTCTCTTTTAAAAAAAAAGCCAAACAATACCGTTTCATAAGCTGGGGGAAGAACCGGTACTTTCTGAAACCGGGTCGATTCTCTGGTTAACCACCGATTCAGCCGATTTTTCTGTCGGTTTTTTATAGTATGATTTTGTAGGTGGATCAGACCGGACCGACTAGGTGATTGGTTTCCGGTTAACCTGATTGAACCGGCCGATCCTGTCCGATTTTCAGAACATTGGAATAGGTTATTTAAGGAAATTAAAAACGAAGCAAAATTATCAAATGTCATACAAAGTTTAGTAGGATCACAAGAACAATATTCAAATCAACTATTTTTTCTTTTAATACAACTAGCAGCTCAAATGGCACCGTAGAACCTAGTGATGGCAATGGTTCCTATGGGGCGGGCATCGGACATCGGTATTCGTCGGGGATCGGGGTCTCCAGAGATATCCGCATATTTTAAAAGCTAAAGAAAATCGAAAAAAAAACACAGAAAAATTTAAAATAAAAAAATAATCCTCAATTGTCATTACAATTCCACAATAACTTCAACCATTCAATTCCCACTGTGCATGAATTAGTAATTAGTTGGATAACAGTGCAGAATTGATTGATTAAAGCAAATGCTATAGCTTCAATTAAACCAGAGGCACATATATGAGGCATAATCACAAGCAAGAATTTTCATCATTAGGACATAGACAACAACTAATATAAAATCACAGAAATCACGAAAAATCATAGAAATATAAAATCACAGATATCACAATAATGCTATAATAATTAATAAATACTTCAAGGTAAATGAAAATCACAGAAATTACAGAGGCTGACTTACCGGAAGAAAGAGCGGCCAACAGAGAAGAGGCTACCAATGGCGATAGAGAACGAACAAACACGAGAGAAAGTAACGGCAGGTTGGGATTTAGGTTTCCTGTTAAACTAATGAGAAACTTTTGGGACACTAATTTTTAGTATTTTTTAGTATTTTATCAGCAACAGGATGCAAATCAACAAAATTAAAGACTGGATGTATCTTGAAACTTTCTATAGCCAGTCAGTTCACTCCTCTATTCCAAAATGTTTTTACTTTCTTTAAAGATCCAAAAAGTGTTTTTGCAAACCCATCATCACGGTCCAACAAGATTTCAAAAGCCATTTGCTACTTCATGTTCAATAAAATTACATAGTACCCCTTACAAATAATTCAAAATAAAAGCAAGAACCTTTTGTGCCATTGGTTTTTGGGTTAAAATGAAAGGACAACAGAAAGAAAACCTGGGATATTTTGAGGAGAAAGATGAATTGGGAAATAATAATAAAAGAGAGGAATTGTTCAAACACAATTTTATTATTTGAATGAGGTGGCCTGTTCCATAAAAGCATTTTTGTGAAAATGATATTATAAACCGTTAAATAGTTCAATCAAATATATTAAACTATCTAACAATCTAACAGTTCACTATCTCTTCATTGGAGTACTCAATACAAAATTCTGCAAAATTTAAGAGTCTAATAGATCTTTATAGTATAAGATAAAGATTCTCCACATGTTACTAATTAATATATATTCAATATTAGTTTCGGATTACAAACCGAAGTAATAATAAAAGAGGGGAATTGTTCAAACACAATTTTATTATTCGAATGAGATGGCTGTTTCCATAAAAGGATTTTTGTGAAAATGATATTATGAACCGTCAAATAGTTCAATCAAATATATTAAACTATCTAACAGTTCACAATGTCTTCATTGGAGTAACCACCTTAGAATTAAGGGGTAGACAAATTTCTCCATACATATCCTAACATTTGGAGTTACTCTCGATGTGAAACTAGCCAGGATATTTCTTAACAACTATTTCTATCACATGAAGATGGATAACAAGAATATGCCACAACCATTAAACAACTATTTTGAAACTCTGAAATATTTAAGAAGCTCATGCAGCAGTGGCACTCGAGTTTCGATCGCTAGATTTGTTTTTGCGGCCCCAAACAGGATTGGACACAATAAGCTGATGCGGCACAAGCCGTTTCTCACGCTTCGTGAGCTTGCGGAAATTGTGAACCTTCAACCTCGCAATCTTCGCCTCTTCTTCGGCGGTTATTTCTCTTACTACAACTGTTAGCCGGCATTCCGGTTTGACTTTGATGCCGGCTCTTCCTTTGGAATGGTAAGAAACTTTCTTCCGGAATAATCCTTTTCCAACAAACGCTTCAGCTGCAAGAAATATGAAACAGCATCAGCACGGATTTAAACAAAGTGGCTAAACAAATTAAGTTACACAATTGCAAAATTTGAAGCGTTACCAACAATGAGGCGCTCTGCATCCAATCCATGATTATTTACGGCATTTCCTTGGGCTTGAGTAATACCCTGCAGTGCTTAGAACTTTAAAACATAAGTTTCCAATTCTGCATTTCCCAGCACAGATCATGGAAAAGGAGGAACAATCCCATAGAATTAGATAATGGTAATATTAAGGGGAAGAAGTGATGAAATTTTGGGAGCTGAAATATATGTAGGAAACAAACTACAAGTGCAGTGCGTAATAATAATAATAATAATAAAGGCAGCTCTGTAGACAAGCATCTCGTGTTAATGCAGGATCCTAGAAAGGCCGCACCAAAAGGGCGTAATGTAGGCAGCCTAACCTGATAATTACATAAGTAGCCAATTCCACGGCTTGAACCCGTGACCTTGAGGCCACACGGAAACAACTCAACAACAACAACAATAAGGCCCTTGAAATTGTGGACCGAAGTGGAGGAGAAAAAATTGAGCAATCCAGAAAGCCAAAAGAATGTAGAAAATGATAGAGAAGGACATAAGGTAGCTAGAGAGAAAGCACAACAACATTGAAAGTACCTGAAGGTAAGAAAGAAGTTGATCTTTATGGTCTATTTTGTGAATGAATGAATCTGTGACTTTAGAGAGTTGCAGATATATTGCTAAGATACAAGGCTTAATGACCGACTACACCAACAGCTGAACTTGTTCTAAGGAAATACGAACTCTTGGTTAGAAACCAATGAGGACAGATAAATCAACAGCCTAGCCTTGATGCTGTATGGTGCTCTAGAAGAAGCAATTGAATACTCTTAGTTTTGTCTACACACAGAAATGAAAATACAGTGTAATACCACTTATTACCTGATATACAGTTCTTGAAGCTCGCTTTACTGTCACTTGCAATTGCAGCAATGCATCTTTAACCAGCATACCACGAACCAAAGCAGCAACCAAGTTGACCTTCTTAGGACTCTGAGAAAGCACGTTGAAAAATAAGGTAATCAGTCATATATGCTAACTGGACCACAGAAAAACAGAAACCCAGAAATTATGATCATGTTTCCATAGCATTCAATCCAAGGGTGGCTTTTCGTTGACCAGAAAATTATGCTGACTGAAGAAACACGGAAAGTTTCTCAAAAAGTAGGCAGAGGCACCATTTGACTTGGTGACCTGGTATTCTCTATGGGCACGCTCAGAGATGCTCAACCAATAGTCTCAGGATGAAACAGATCATGTTATACTTTTCAGTTTTCAAACTATTGCTATACTGCAGTCTGAACTAGCTAACATTGTATTTTAAGCAGTTACTTCAGAATGACCCATATTAACAGGGGAAAAAATGATATCCATAAGCAATTCACAATATATTGGCAATTTGGCATCGACAAAATCACTGCAGCACCAAATGTTATGCTGTTAAAACTGAATTATCCATAATAATATAACAATAATTGTGAATGGCATGAAAGGCATTTCATAGTTAGTGCAAGCATTTGAGTTGAGTTGAGTTGTGTATCATATCGTCAAGCATGAAATGCCCAATGGTTATAAGGCATTTCAAAAGTTCAGGAATCTTCGAAAATCTTACTTCAAGATAAAATGGAAATAATGATTATAAAGAATATTACATACAAAAACTGATAAATCGAGGTAGAAATGAATACAGTCAGCACAATGGCAGTGACTGAACCTGTTAAGCAGGAACAATTTCCTTGTCTAAATCATAATAGTTTTGTTAAAAGCACCTTTCAGGATGAAAGATTGATGTTTTAATAGGAGTTTCTCTCTCAGACGTTTTTAGACACTAGAAAGTAGAAACCTGCGCTTCAATCATATTTATTTTTTTTTTTTTTTTTCTCTTGTAAGAAGCATCTCTCAGTCCTCTCATTTTCTGTTAGACTACTTCATAATAGGGTTGTCTTAATAAAGGGGTTCGTTTGTTGTTGCTTTTGGAAGAAGTACCATTTTCAAAACAGAGTCAGAGGCAGAAGTACAAATCATAGACATGCTTTTTTATTAAAATGAAATGGAATTAAACTATTTGAATGATAAGTACTCTTTAGCATAAATTAAAGAAAACCAATGAAATCAAAAGATTTGTGTCATGTCCATAATATGACTTGAAATTGAGGGCAATAGTACTGTTCTTGCTGTCAATGTCGTCAGACCCTTACCTACAATGTACAGAAATAGGTTTTCTACAGTATTTAATAAAACCTAAAAAAATAAGAGTAAAGCATGAGCAACTTCACCTAGTTTGCAAGAAGGAAATAGTTAAAAACATAAATCACCAACCTTGGGGAGATGAGGTGGTAGCAGAGTGTGCAATTTGACGAAAAACTGGCAAGAAATGCCTTTGCCACTGGACCATGATTACAATGCACTCTTTCTGTAAAGTACAACCACAATATGAATAGGTTGTTTAAGGAAATTAAAAAACGAAGCAAATTTATCAAATGTCATACAAAGTTTAGGATCACAAGAACAATATTCAAATCAACTATTTTTTCTTTAAATATAACTAGCGGCTCAAATGGCACCGTAGAACCTAGTGATGGCAATGGGTCCCATGGGGGCGGGGACATGCTCCGTCCCCCTCTCCATGGCTGTGTTTGTTTATGAGAACAAGACAGGACAAGACACTAATGGACAGAGACACAAAATTTTGTGTTCTTGTATTCTGTTTGGTGATAAACAAAAACAAATTATGAAAATCCAATTTATTCTCATTTTTTTTCATTCAAAAAATTTGAAATGAAAAATATAATAATAAAAAATATAATTATAAAAAATTAACAAGAATAATGAAAGAAAAAATGAAAAATAAGTTGTGTTCCTTGTTAGTGTCTCTGTGTCCTTCCTGTCAGGATGGACACAAAATACACTAATTCAGTGTCTCTGGACCAA
This sequence comes from Arachis duranensis, assembly GCF_000817695.3. Classification (NCBI taxonomy): domain Eukaryota; kingdom Viridiplantae; phylum Streptophyta; class Magnoliopsida; order Fabales; family Fabaceae; genus Arachis; species Arachis duranensis. The sequence goes on from NC_029776.3 coordinate 2,275,621, forward strand.
AATTCTAAGAACCGGACCGGTCATCAAACCGTTCTAGTCACTAGTTCATTAGTTTATTGGTCCAACCGGTCCAACCAGTGGTTCAACCGGAAAAACCGTTTTAGAATAGAATAATAAATTATAAATATGCAAGTATTAAGTTGAGGGTATAGGGTAGTATGAAATTTTTCTAATGAAATACAATTCCTCATCAGTACACGAAATGTTAAAAAAAATATCTGACAAGAATAGAAAGAATATCAAATGAATTTGATAACATTATTAATAACAAAGTTGGCAGTGGACTAGTGCTAGAAAGGCTTTCACCAAATGAAGGTGCATACAGGCTTTAAGAGACAATAGACTTGGATTTGTGCAGCAGCATTTTGGATGAGTTGCTTTGAAGACCATTTGGTGAAACTAAACTTTGAATAGGTACAATACAAGCTTCACCAAATGCTCATAACACACAAAGACAGTTTCTCAAGATACATAAATAAGTGCTCATCCTCTGAAAATAATCATTTGAATTGGTCTAAGGCAGGAAAAAATGACCATAAGTCTCTTTACCCAAGTCAAAATAAACAACCATATCTGAACTCAACAATCAGCATTCAGCACCAAACATTACAAAACATTAACCAATAATCACACTAAACCTGCAACCGGCAATTACAATACAGCAACAAACATTAGTACATTATAAAACATTCCAAAACAGTGATGACACTAAACCTGCATAGTAAATAATCTCAAAGACAATGATTACCAATATCCAGCAAATAAACAATAAATACACAACAACAATTTAGCAAATAAACAAGAACATGACCTAAATAGAAAATCCAACAAATTAAGTCGCAACAACCTAACAATTTGGCAAATTAAAACAACAGCAGCCCAACAATTTAGCAAATTATCAACTTAACAAGTTCAAGAACAGAAAATCACAACAAAAGCAAAAAATTAAAAGTAACATAAAAACACAAGAACAATTAGCAAATTAACAAGTTCACAATAACAATTAAAATCTACCAGAAGAACACTAATGCAAGTGGAATCATCATGCTAATATGTTCTGCAAAGATGTTATTTGTGCAGCTAAAATTTCTTAATTACTATGATCCAATTATTCTAATTTCACATGCAATCAACTTACTAAATTTCTGAAAGCTAGAAATTATAAAACCAACCAGAAATATGATTAAAGCATTTCATCAAACATGTTGAGTGCGGTAAAATTAAAACGAAATAAGAGAATTCAAAGCTTAATTTCAATGTGACAGAGAAGAGAACATAACTATTGTAACTTTATTCAGTCTATGAAAAAATCCAAACCACTTCCAAATCAAATAATTACTTATTGTAATAGAAATCAGAAGATGCAGAGTTTGAAGAAGAGCATTGGTGTTGTGTGAGTGTATTGTCTGGTGGCGGGTTTAGGGAACTCACGGCGACAAAAGAGAGCAGTTCGACGGCTGGGTGGAGCGCGCGGGTTGGTCGCAGAGTTTGAACCGGAGCAACGTGGCTTCCAGACGAACCGCGAACTCGAACGGTGAACAGCGAGTGAACGCGAACGGTGAACGCCGAGCGAACGTGAACGGCGAAGAACGCGAACGAAGACGACAGCTGAACGAAGACGTGAACGTGAACGGCAAACAAACGACGACGGAAGGAAGGCTGAGCAGACAAAGACGACGGACGCCGAGCTCGAGGAAGCAGCCGCGATCGGTGATAGCGAACAGGGGTTGAAGACTAGGAGCACGAGGGAAGATAGATGACGGATGGCGAACTTTGAGTGCGACGGACGGCGGCAGTATTCCACTCCTTGCGGCGGTGGTGTAGGCTTACAGTGCTGGGTTTGTGTGATTTCTTTCTAAATGAAAGAAAGAAAGGGAGAAAGGGAGAAGAAACGAAGGAGCTTCCCTCTTTTGTGTAAACCGGCCGGGTTCCGATTCGGTTCGATCGACGGGTTCTCGTTCGGTTCAACAGTTTTTTACCGGTTTTTTTTATTACCGTTTTACATGCTTGACCAGATTGTTAATATTGTCGGTTCGCAGTTAAATTGGTTCGACCGGCCGGTCCAGTCCGATTTTTAGAACATTGTTCTGGACACATTGTCTCTGTCCATGTCTCCTCTGACAAACACAATTTTGTGTCTCAGTGTTCTTGTCTCTGTAAACAAACGCAGCCTTATAACTTTGTGTCCACTATTTTACGAAGGACAATGATGGACACGGAATTTGGAAGAGGGATAGAGACTTTTTTTTTTTATGATTTTTTTTCTTTTTATCCATAGATATTTTTTATTATTCCACGGTTGTCCCTTCTTATTTTTCCTAATTTACGTTCCATGTTCTTTCTCTATCTCTACGTTCTCCTTCTTTCTTTCTTTTTTAGGTACTATTTTTTTTTATAGATTTTTTATTGAGTTAGATAATTCAGTCCTTCTTATCATTCTTACTTAAATATTATTTTAACATTATTATATTATTTGATTTGTAATAAAAATAATAACAAAAATAATTAGTCTTCAAATTTTTGAAAGATAAATATTATCAAAGATAAAATTGATCTTTTAAAATACTAAAAAATAATTTATAAGTTGTAATTGATTTTATATAATTTAAAAAAATCAATTTTTTGAAAAGAAAAATCAATTTTTAAAAAAAATAATTGGTTTTCTAAATAAAAATAGATTTTTATGTGCAAAAATTAATTATTTTATGTAAAAATGGATTTTTTTTAAACTAATTTTTTATTTAAAATTAATTTAGCTTATTAACCTAGATGAAATTTTTTATTAATCAAACTCAGATTTATTTTTTTTGTTAATATTAACTATATGTATTCTTACGTATTAATAATAAATTTAAAAATAAAATAATTTTATTTATAAATTTTATTTTAATATAAATATTATTATATAATTTTTTATTAAAATTTTTGTCCCCTTCAAATATTTTTTTTCAAGTTCTATTCTCGTTCTCTATTAAATTAGTTTGTACTTGATATAAAAAATTTGAAATTACATGACTATTTTAGTCATTTTATATAATATTTTAGTCATGTCCATGTGTATCCAAACATAATATTAGACATTACATTAGTGTCTTGTATATTGTATTCAAACACAATATATAAAGAATAATTTTTAATGTCTCTGTCTCAATATCATATTCTATTCTGTCTTTAAAAACAAACGCTACCATAATTATTACTTCACAACTATTATTCCAACGCTTACACCATCATTTCTTTCGTTAAAATCATTCTTCATTACTCATTTTTAACACAAATCAAATCTTAGTCAATCTCAATGATAAAAATAAATGCTAAATATTTCAAACTATAATTTATATCTTCACATTATCATTCATGAAGAACAAAATAACATAATACTCTTTGCCTATTTTTCTTTTCCTTAGTAATTTTTTTGGGTTACCTACGATTTTGACACCTAAAATAAGAGTTAAAAATTTATTTCATCTTCGACCTTTTTTTCGCTACAAAATAGTCCTTAAAGTGTTACTAAGTTTTAAAACACATTCTTCTCCAAAATCAACCAGAAACAAAATAGAAGTCCAAACTGAACCAAAACCCACCACCACCACCACCATTATCATCATGGTCATCATCATCATCAAAACTTCTTTAAAATCAACCAAAATCAATCAGAAGAAGAACAGAAGCCCAAGCTGAACCAGAACCCACCACCACCACCACCATTATCATCATGGTCATCATCAGAAGAATAATAGATAATGAAATCATAAAAAGAAATATAAGAAGAAGAAGAACAACAACAACAATGATAATGGAATCATAAGAAAAACAACAAAACTCAGAACCCACCACCCCCCCCACCCAGAACTCAGAAAATCAGAACAATCAAAACTCAGAACTATCAACAAAACTCAAAACTAAAATTCTTCCTCTTTTATTAACAAAACTCATATGCAATTACAATAATAAAAAATTTCCAAATTCATCTTCAATTACAAAAACAAAAAATTTATAAATATAATTACCAAAACAAACGACGAGATGAGGTGCGACGAGGAGGAGGAGGTACGGCGAGACAAGGGCGACGGCGAGACAATGGTGACGGCGAGACGATGACGTCGGCGAGGGCAAGGAGAAGGAGACGGCTCGCGGCGCGCGACGTCCACCCTCACAATGAAATCCAGCGGCGAAGACTGAACGACGAGGAACAAGAGTGGCAACGGCGAGGAACAGCGGCGGTGGCCCTTCCCCTTCCCTTCCCCCTTTTCTCCCTGAACCAAAACCCAACCCTCCTCCAACTGATACCCTCCCCCTTTTCTTTAACCCGTGTTTCTTTTTTTTTCTTTTTTTTAGTCAAGAATATTTTCGAAATAAAAATTAAAAATTTAATAAAAAAGACAATTTTAAAATTAAGTTAAACCTATTTCAGCTTAAAAAAATTTAAATATGGTTCTTCAAATCATAATAATGTTCTTTTATTTTTTACACCAATAATATCCCAAACCCGCTTTACATTCACGTTATTATAATGTTCATTTGTCTTGCCCGCACATCTAGTCAATAGAAAAAACATTATCTTAACATATAAAAAATATCATAATTTTTTTCCAAAAATTTTAAAACATCATGAAGCAAAGCAAAAAAGTTTCAACTTGAGAACACCCTATTCTTCACAACCTTTTCTGCTTCGGTTACAGTCAGATGCCTGATCCCATTTTCCTTCAACCATCTCTTCCCACCAGCAAGACATTCTTGCACTCTGTTTTCATTCAATTTCAACAACTTAAGACCTTCGCTTGATTTTGGAAAAAATCCTTCCGGTCTCAAACACCACGCCCCAAATACCCCAAATAAAACACCAATATCGCTGCTGAATCTTTCGACACCACCATTATGAAATTTTACACTACTTATAAGAATACCATTAAAAATCAATTGATCAATTCCAGCAGCCAAACTTCTCCATACCCCAACAAAATCCCTACTATTCAAAGCTTCTTCTACAACTGACATTTTGCTTTGCAAATAATCTAGGGCATCTATCAGTGTCTTCGACACAGTCCACCCTTCTTCAACCTTTTGCCATTGCCTCTTGTTCTTGATGTAATTTCGAGATCGAGCGTCAAAACCTCTCAAAATAACTAGAGATATCCTTTCAACCCATTCTGTTCTAAAATCTTCTAACTTCTTGATCTCGTCATCCAAGATGACCCTACCAGAACTCTCTGACAAAACTTCGCCATTTCTATCTGCATTACTTGGCAACTCTGCTTTATCATCCAGATCCAGATCCATCTCAAGGAAAAAGACATCCTCAGACCATTCCCTTAATGCAGATTCAAAGTAATGGGCAGCATTGTTGGAAACTGCTACTTTAATTACAGCATCATCATCAGCTAAGGCAGTTAGTCCTTCAGCTTCTTGGCAACGGACAAGTATGGAATCAAAAAATTTTCTTATAATAGGCACACCTGCTAATCTGAGAAATTTGGACCTCAAAGTAACACTTGGTAATGATCTACATCGTTCAATAACAGCTGATAGATGGCGAAGAAATGCACTGGAAATTAGGGGAGACTTGAGAATATCAGTACATGATGAGAGAACTGCAGCTTCAACTTTCTTTCTCCAATTATTCTCATCTTCAATGTCAGGTTTAAGCTTATCAAGGGCATCACCTAGCTCTATTTCTGCCCACAGATCAAGCCAGTCTGGTCTATCACAAAATACAGATAGTGAAGAAATCCTCTGCAACATACCATTGTCATCAGAAAATAGCAAAATTCCAGAACGCTCCACCAAAGACTTGATCCTTTTATCAAAAGCTATCATCAGGTCAATCAGATGCAGCCACGATATTCTAGCAGATGATTGAATACCTGTAACACTCTCCTCTTCTAGTTGACTAATATAACTAGGGAAAATTTCTTTTGCCAAGTATGTTGATAAGGAAGTAACCATTGCTGAAATCCATTCTTCTCTGCAACTATAGCCAATTACTTTTGCTTCATCAATCAAAAGCTGCAACATTTCATCCATTGAATCAACATAATCGCTTGTGATCTTATATACAAGCGTAAATATAAATTCTGGTTTATCAATCCATTTTGAGAAATGTCGCTGGGAACCCAATGACAAGGGATTTGCAAGCTCTTCAATTACCCAAAGTGGTTGTCGCCGAGCAACCTCCCTATCATGGCCCTCAAGCTGTCTACATTTTCTTTGCCTTTGCAACTCTCGTAGGTTGCACAAAGCAAGAAAGTTTCCAGAGTACTTGAGTCTAACATCTGCTTGCATACGCAGTAGAGGATTCAGTCCTTGATTTGCAGAAGCCAAAGAAGAAAGAGGTGGGGGCCATCCAAGGGAAGCAAGAAGTGCTTGATGATCAGCAATTGCCTGGGGTCTTAAGATAGCTAGAGCTCGATCTACTCTATGATCAGCTGCTGATAAAAGACGCTTCCACTGAGGCTGTGTCTTTGTAATTGAGGTCAATAGTCCTTCTGTTGTTTTTAGCATGTTTATAGCAACCAGACGCGGTTCCTGCAACATTTAGCCGACATCAACGATGTAATGATGCAATAGTTCCCAATGGATATTGGGGTCCATGATAAGAAAGATTTCTCACTTCCGAATTCTGACTAGAAGGCTTCCTCAGGTGTTTGTTTATGGTATGTGATACAGCATCTTCAATATCACCAATCAAAGTATTAAGTTTCAGCGCTGTTTCTGTAAGAAGCAGTATCAGAGTATTAATAAAAGTTGCACTAGCCGTATACTGAAATAAGCAGCATTATTCAACAAGTATGACTAGTATGATATCTAAGAAATCAGCCTAAGCAAACCAACATATATTTGAGAACCACAAATCCATTTCACAAAAGTAACCACAACATAAGTATTCCATTCAATTCATGCTCTTCTGACGGTGATAATTGAAAACCAAAAAATAATAATACTGATAACCAACCTGCATAAACACGAACATTCTCCAACCTGGCAACTTCCTTCGCCAAAGCCGCAAGTTCCTCTCTGAAACCCTTGCCATCGCCCTCTTCGCCTCTTCCTCCATCTCCACCCAACAACAAACCAATTCAGTTTCGCAAAATTCAAAACACCACAAAAACCCTACAATTAAACCCAAATAAAAGAGAAAGATCAATGGAACCGAACCTGGCACGGCGTTGGAAGAGCAAGTGGAGGCAAGGGCACTGAGGCGGTCGTTGACGTCATCCGAGAACGAAGTGTAAGCTGAGAGGCCCTCTCCTAGTCGGCGAGTGGACTCATTCAGAGACCGATCCAACTCGGAGCACTGAGTCTGTAGCTCGGCGACGAGAGTCGAAGCTTCGGAGAGGACGTCATTGGTGTGGAACTTGCCGTCAAGGAAGGAGAGTGCGGAAGGAGAGAGGTGAGAGGGTGCAGGCAGCGAGTCCATGAACAATGAAATCTCGAAGGTTCTGGATGGAAGTTTCTTAGCGTGCAGTTGTTCTCCGGTGTCAGATTCTGATGAGAGACTGTGTGTAATTATAATCCAATACAAATTTCAAAATGTCTTTTAAATTTAAAGCTCTACATCAATCAAAATCAAATATAACTTTTAATCTTATTAATTATTAACAATTTATCACTCATTAATTATTATACTAATATTAAATTCATTAAGATGTCACAAAAAAACAAAAAAATTTTTTTACTGAATTATCTAAATCAATAACAAATATTCGATCATCTGCTGATCTTAGTTAATTGATTTAATTCAATTAATCTATTTATTTATTAAAAACAAAGATGAAAAAATTTATTTCTTCTCTAACAATAGAAGTTCTGACAAACTTTTAACAAAATTTTCATTATAATTTCAATAAAGATTAACAAGGTTTTCAGCTTATCACAATTTTAGCAAGATTTCAGCACAATTTTAACAAAGATCAACAATTTTTTTCCAAAAATTAACCCAGAAAAAAAGCACAGCAGTGAACTAATCATTTAATGATTCAATCAACACCAAGAATACACATTTCAGAACAGCACAGGAGCATAACTAACAATTAAATGATTTATGGAAAGGAAAGCTCTAAGATGGTTCAATCATCCCTAACAACCAGATATGCGATCAATCTTACCAGAATCAAGCAACAATTCAACAATCATCAACCAGAATTTCAGATCCAAAAGTTATATGATTGCAAATTAGTAATTACAATGGAGCAGCAACACAAATTCGGCAACAACAGAACCAACCGCAACAACTAAAAAACTTCATGCCAAAATTCAAAACGCGACCTCACACACTGGATCTGTTGCGCACGAGAGGAATCAGACACATTGAGATGGCGGCGGTGATACGAAGGCGACGGCTACGACGACGAAGCTGCTAGACGAAGACGACGGGTGGCCGTCGAGGCTAGGGTTGCCGTTTGAGCCTTTGAGATGCTTTGTTTGCTGAATCAGGAAGGGGCTATGGGGGGGACGAAGCTGAGCGATGGTTTTCTGGTTTGTCAAAGTCAAAAGATTAATTTGACTTTCTAGTTTCTAGTTAGAAAAACTACTATGAAACGGTACCAAAATGAGTGGCGCGTTTTTTACCTCCAGCCACCGTTTACGTGTTACCATGGATGACGTTCTCCATTGAAATCTTCAGTGCATAAATTGAAATCTTCAGTGCATAACCAAACCAAACGAAGCCAAATTACCGATCTCTCTCTCTCTCGTTGCAGTGTAGCTCTCATATCTGCAAATGGCCGATGCTCTACTTGGAATTGTCGTTGAAAACTTGCACACTTTTCTGCGGGACCAGCTCGCAACCTTCTATGGTGTTCAATCGCAGATCCAAGAACTATCCAGTAATCTCACTGCAATCCATGCTGTAATTCAAGATGCTGAAGAGAAGCAGATAACAAGCCACGCCGTTAAGGATTGGTTGAACAAGCTCTCTGATGCAGCCCACGTGCTCGATGATATGCTGGATGAGTGTTCAATAAAATTCAACGCTCTGCAAATCCCGCACGGAAATTGTTTTTCATGTTTCAATCCGGAGATGATTTTGTTTCGTTTTGATATTGGTAAGAGGATGAAAGCTATTAGAGATAGGTTCCTGCAGATTGATGAAGAAAGAAGAAGGTTTGAGTTGCAGCCAGGGGTTGTAGAGAGGCTTCAAGAAGACGAGGAATGGCACCAGACGAGTTCTCTCATCACGGAGCAGAGAATTTATGGTAGACACCAGGACATAGAGACTATTGTGGAGCTTCTTTCAACGGGTGCTGGTGATGGTGATGGTGAAGATCTTGCTGTGTATCCCATTGTTGGGGTTGGTGGACTTGGAAAAACAACACTTGCTCGATGGGTCTTCAATGACGAAAGGGTAATCAAACATTTTGATTTTAGAATCTGGGTTTGTGTTTCCAATGATTTCAATATGATGAGAATTTTGAAGTCAATTGTAGAATCTGCTACTAAAAAGAACCCGGACCTATTTACTCTAGAAGCGATGCAGAAGAGAGTTCAGGAAGAGTTGCTAGGCAAAAGGTGCTTGATTGTTCTTGATGATGTGTGGAATGAAGATCAAGATAAATGGGAGAAGTTGAAGTATACCCTGCAATGTGGAAGTGGAACTAAAGGTGCTTCAATTTTGGTTACCACTCGACTTGAAAGTGTTGCTTCCATCATGGGAACATGCCCGTTTCATCACTTGTTACCTTTATCTGAGGATGAAAACTGGTTATTGTTCAAACACTATGCATTTGGTCAAGAGAGGGAGGAGCGTGCAGAGCTTGTGACCATAGGCAAGGAGATCGTGAAAAAATGTGCAGGTTCCCCTCTTGCATCCAAAGCACTTGGGAGCCTTTTGCGTTTTAGAAATGATGTAAAACAATGGCTCAGTGTGAAGATAAGTAAGTTATGGGATATACCTGAGGGTAATGCTATCATGGATGCTTTGAGAATTAGCTACTTTAATTTGGATTTGTCTATAAGGCGATGCTTTTCTTTTTGCGCCATTTACCCTCAAGATTTTCAGATTGTGAAGGAACAACTAATTCACCTTTGGATGGCCAATGGACTCATTAAAGCTAGAGGGAACATGGAGGTTGAGGAAGTTGGTAATGAAGTGTGGGATGAATTATGCCAGAAATCATTTTTCCAAGACGTGAGGACTGATTCATCGGGTACAATTACATTCAAGATGCATGATTTATTTCTTGAACTTGCGCAATCTATAATGGGCGAAGAATGTGTGGTCTCTAAGTCTGCAAACTTGACCAGTTTGACAAGCAGAGTCCATCATGTGAGTTGCTTAGACTTTTATGAAACGTTGAACTTAAATCAAGGTGCCTTGAAGAAAGCTGAATCCTTGAGGACTTTCATTAACCTTTATCCAACGTTAAGCAATTCTCGTGTGCTGCCAACGATCAGTTCTCTCCGTGCTTTAACTACGAGCTCTTCTAAGCTCTCAGCACTGAAGAATTTAACACATTTGAGGTACTTAACACTCTATAATAGTTCCATCACAACCTTACCTAAGTCTGTTTCCAGGTTGCAAAAGTTGCAAATTCTTAAGCTTGAAGATTGTGATTATCTTTCCTGTCTACCCAAACAATTAACACAGTTACAAGATCTCAGACATCTTATAGTCAAAAACTGCGAGTCATTGGTAGCACTGCCTCCCAAAATTGGAAATTTGAAGCGTCTAAGAACATTAAGTACTTTCATTGTGCATCCAAAGGAAGGGTTTACTTTGGCAGAGTTACGTGATTTACAACTTGGTGGCAAGCTACATATCAAAGGCCTTAAACATGTCCCTAATGAATGTGATGCTAAAGCTGCTAATTTATCTAGTAAGAAGGACCTGAATTGCTTATACTTATCATGGGGTAGTAATGCTAATTTGCAGTGTAATGATGATGAGAAAGTTCTTGAAGCCCTTGAAGCCCACTCCAATATCAAGAGTTTTGGGATGAAGGGTTATAATGGAACAAAAATGCCCAATTGGATGAATAATATTTCACTTCTCTCCAGGTTAACTAATGTTATATTCTATGACTGCAATAATTGTGAGCAGCTTCCTGCACTTGGTAAATTACCACATTTAACAATTCTTTTTGTATGTGGAATGAGAGATTTGAAGTACATTGATGATGATGCATACGAGGGTGCAGAGGAAAAGGCTTTTAAGTCCTTGAAGAAGCTGACTTTGTTCCGGTTGCCAAATTTGGAGAGGGTGCTGAGAGATGAAAGAGCAGAGATGCTCCCACTTCTTTCTGAATTAAGCATCTCATGTGTCCCCAAATTAAAATTGCCTCACCTTCCATCTGTTTCACATCTTCAAATTCAAGGATTGAAGTCTGTATTTGATTATAATGGTAATAAGAGCATTGCTTCCTTCCCTGAACCGATTGTGCAAAATATGCATCATATTAAGACCCTAAGAATTGAATATTTCTATGAAAAGGTATTACCAGATGAACTCAGCAGCCTCAGCGTACTGCAGGAATTAGTACTTTTTGGTTGTGATGAACTTGAGTCTCTTTCAGAGAATGTGTTGCAAGGTCTGAGTTCTCTTCGAATTTTGAAGATTATGTGCTGTGATAGATTAAATAACTTGACAGAAGGTATGAGGCACCTAATGCATCTTGAGCGCCTTGAGATTTGGGCTTGTCCAGAGCTGGTAGCTCTGCCAAGTAGCATGAATCAGCTAACTTCCCTTCTTGATGTTACAATATTTGGTGAGGACAATAACCCTATCATACCAGAAGGGTTACAATACATCCCTTCCCTCCAAATTTTGACTCTATATAATGTAGATTCATTGCCAGAGTGGTTGGGACATATGACTTCTCTTCAACAGTTACACATTGGTTTGTGTCCTGAGTTAAGGTCACTGCCCAGTGGCTTTCGGCACCTGACCAACTTGCATAAGCTATACATTAATGAGTGCCCGAAGCTTGCAAAGCAATGCAAGAGAGAATCTGGGGAAGACTGGCAAAACATTGCTCACATCCCACATTTTGAATTGGTTGCAGTGCAGGAAGAGACATTTTGTGGTAAATTCATCTTTGTTTCCTTTCTTCGTTTTCCGTTGATTTGTCGCAACTGTCCTTGTAAAATAATATCCGATCTTTTGAACAATATTTCAAATCCTTTTTGCAGATAAAATCAGTACTAAATGGAATCCGAGGAAGTCAACCAAAGATCAGAGTTATTATCTCACTCCAGATTATGAATTTGACAGAATGGTTGATCAGCTCTGAGTGAAAAGCAAATAGATGGAACCAATATTTGCACATGTCATTGCCATGTTCTGCAACATAAAGAATTTTACTTGTGGACCAGGCGACCAGCCACTGAACAATGGTTAGCATTGGCTATTGAGTAACATAACTCTTTCTATTTTTACTTTTTTATTATTATTTTTAATCTTGAAGAAATGTTTAACTATTCCAGTAAATGCCAAATGAGTGACTTAATTACTATGCATTCTTGTTTTAGATAAGTCTAACAATGGTCGAGCTAAATAGATTTACTAAATTGCATGACTCGAATTTCCGTTCCCTGATATTATTTGTGATTGAGTTATAAGTTGATGGATTATGTTATTGTTTGGTATCTTAGAATAAATCTTCTTTCTTGTATAGAATGAAAAGAAAGGGAAAAATGAAAAACTATACCATCTTACTGATATGACAGATATAGTATGTAGACCATAAGTAAAACCTTTTTCCTCTATCAAGATTCCAACATGACTTTATTGGATCTGGAAGTGCACATATTTGGAGTAGCATTTTGCTGTATAATGCAAAAGCATCGCCTACCTATCATATTCTCCCCCTTAATAAGCAAAGTCGGCTCTTGTGATTGACTTATATCTAATTTAGTTTTCATAGGTTAATATTAGATTGATTCTATCATTTTGTATAAATTTTTTAGACTCATCTAGTCGTATACATTTCAGACTGATCAATTATATAGATGTTTTCTTTGTTTCCCTTTCATAACCATAACCTATCATTTTCTATGATGATTAGCCATGATTCTTAATTACAAGATACCAAGGTTTGCATCTTTATTTGTTGGTCTCATTCTTACTACTATTAAAATAGTCACAATGATTCAAAAGTTGGAATATTGATGAATGTTTCCACCAAACCAATAGAAAGAGTAAACTAAGTTAAACTTAGCTAGCAAACTGAGTTGCATTTCATGTAAGTAGATTTGGCCTACAATACATAAGAATTCAAAGACTTGAATAGTGTATCAGTATCTCACACTGAAAGTGGGTAGACATAAAGTCAAATAATAGAAAAATAAAGCAGTACCAATTATATTGACTACCAAAAACACAGAAACTATTACAAACACTAATCTGATAATGCAAAAATTCATGCGGTTTGAAGAGACAATAAACAAACACAAAAGAAAATAATCAATTTTTTATTGCACAAGTAATCCTATTAAGGAAAGAGTATTCAATAATATTAGGAATACAAAAAGCTTAAACCTAAAAGATGCATGATTTATAGTTTTATACGTGGAAGTGATTAAGTGAATGGTTAAATCCATAACAAGTTGGGTGTGCATTGCAAGTGAAGAATGGCATTTATAAGAGCTCACCGAGAGGGTTAACACATTATAAAAATCGATCTCAAAACGAAGACATAAGATATGCACCCAAAACCAAAAAAATTAATCACTTATGTTCTCTGTTCACATGTCGTAACAATCAAATAAAATATTTTAAGGCTAACATCCAAAAACCTCAATGGAGAAATTTGTTCATTCCATATGAGCGAGAATGCAATACAAATATTCTTAGCCTCTAACTATAGCAAAGAGAAAGATGACAATGAATTCTTGTATCATAGCTTGGAACTAGAGAAAAGAGAAGAACAGAGTAAAGTTGTATGTGAATGATGAAAGGTTGCTAGGTAATGTTACTCTAAAAATGATTTTTTAATATCAAAACTGGCTAGTTAATATCCTTTGAGTAAGAATCCTTGTGTGTTTCCTCAAAGAGCAAGTAGGAATCCCTCTGCAATGGAACCCACCCCATAATTTTAATCTTTTCTAATGGTTGATTATCTGAAAAGCAATAATGGATTTGACTTGAGAATACATTGAGAGTGGTGTCATCCTCTTTGTGCAAACCTGTGAATATGCAATCCAAACTACCCTCTCTAAACTCACAAATTCTTGCTTTAATCTCTAAAAATGGCAACTGATGCTTTGCTTGGAATTGTCATTGGAAACTTGAACACTTCTGTCAAGAATGAGATTGCAGCACTTTCGGGTGTTGACTCACAGATCCAAGAGCTGTCTGATAATCTCGAGGCAATCCGTGCATTGTTCCAAGATGCTGAGGAGCAATTTACAAGCCATGCCATGAAGGACTGGCTGAAGAAGCTTTCCGATGCTGCGAATGTGTTGGAAGATATCTTGAAAGAATGTTAAATGGAATCCAACTGTCTTCAAAGTGAAGGGTGGTTAGCCCGCTTCCATCCCAAGACTATTTTGTTTCATCATGCTATCAGCAAGAGGATGGAAGACAGGGTCAAGAGGTTCCAGCGTATTGATGGTGATGATCTGCGGCAAACTAGTTCTGCCATCACTGAGCACCAGATGTATGGAAGAGACCAGGAGAAACAGAAGATTGTAGAGTTTCTTACAAAGCATGCCAGTAGCATTGATGGCCTCTCTGTGTATCCCAATGTTGGCATGGCGGGGCTTGGAAAAACAACACTTGCTCGATGGTCTTCAATGATGAGAGGGTGATCCAGCATTTTGATTTGAGAATTTGGGTTTGTGTTTCCACAAATTTCAATATCATGAGAATTCTACAGTCCATTGTAGAATCCTCCACCGGAGTGAACCCAAACCTCTCAACTTTAGAAGCAATGCAAAACAAAATTCAACAAGTGTTGCTGGGAAAACGGTATTTGCTTGTTCTAGATGATGTGTGGGACAATGTCAAATGGGAGGACTAAATGTCTGTGTTGCATTGTAGCGGAACCAAAGGTGTCTCAATTTTGGCCGCTACGCGAGATCAAAAAGTTGCATCTGTCATGGGAACATGGTCAACATGCTCTACTCATGACTTGCAGCCTTTGTCTAAGGACGACAATTGGTTATTGTTCACACACTATGCATTTGGTCAGCCAACACGCAGCATGAAGAGTTGGCAGAGATGGGCAAAAAAATCGTGAAAAACTGTGTAGGTTCTCCTCTGGCAGCTAGAGTTCTTGGAAGTCTTTTGCGCAATGAAAAGGATGAAAAACAGTGGCTCGATGTGTTGAAGAGTAAGTTTTGTGTTTCCACTCGCATATAACCCTCTTTAATATGACCAATTATGGCAAAATTGAATTTCAACGTCGTTCATAAAACTTGCATCCATTTGTAGCATGATACTCTTTGGCTTATTCTACAACCTGAATTCTATGTTCAATCATACAGAGACATCTCTTCATTTTTTTTCATTGAAGCTGAGGTTGCAGCGTAGGCATGAGTGCATGCAAATCACACTTGAAGAAGAAAGTAGTTTTCCGGTTCTATCAAGATTCCCAGCTTGCTTGACCTTTCATATTCAAGTTCACATATTTGAAGAAGTGTTTTGCTGTTAGTTTTGCATTGAAGTACCACCTTCTCATATTCTGCCCCTCAAGTAAAGTGGCTCTGGTGTGTGTTTTGCATTGACCTTTTGAGACAATATGCTATGTTGGAACTTTATATTTTGAATATGTGGTCCTATTTTTTATTATTTATGATTATTAGTCTAAGTGGAACTTAGATTAGCTTGTAAAGGTTGGTGATGAAATCTGTATTGGACAGTTATTTTGTATCTCTTTCTTTGAAGTACCTGACTTTTTATGACTGAAGTGAAGGTAGGTATGTGGCTGTTATATTTCTGTCTATTGTATTTCTGTCTATCATATTTATATGGTTATGAAGTTTTCAACAGAGCTGAATTGAAAAAAGGCAACTTGCAACTAACTATTTTTCAATAAAACTGGAAAGGTAATAGATGAACAAGAACCTAAAGAGAAAAAGATTTGGGGGGAGGATGAGAAGGTAGATTTTGAATTGTGACAGAATGCATCAAAGTAGCACAAAGTTATTTAGTGTGATTTTACAAAATAGATGCTTATTGGACCTAGTGATAAGCCTAATTATAGAGAATCCCACCCACTTCATTAACAACACAGTTATCAACTGCATCAAGATGGTTAAATTCTTAAAGTTGTCGCATAATTGGAAATAAAATTTAACTTTTAGTTCTAAAATTCAGAATCCATTCGAATTCCGCCTATTAGAGGTGTAAGTGATTGAACCGGATAAAAAATTACCGTAAAATCGAATCGAAAATTACAACAACCGACCTAAAAACTGAAAATCTTTTTTTTTTTACAAAGCTAATCGGTTCGGTTCGTTTTTTTGTTGGTTCGATAGAAACTGAACCAAAGATATGCATATATTTCAATGTTTTAACCATTTTAACTTTTAACCTAACAACAAAAATCTCCAACCCCCCCAAGGCCCAAGTCACTCAGCGTCTCTTAAGCTCGCAGCGCCTCTCCTAACCCTAAGTCTCTAACTCCTCATTTTTCGCTTCTGAATTCTCCATTCTGTGTTTGTTTTATGTTTATTGTTTAGTTGTTCGGATGGATTAAAATGTATTGAATTTGGATGTGATGTACTCTTATTATTTCAGTTTATTGACTATTTTAAACCTCTAGTTATTGTGATTCATATTCTGCTCATTAGGAATTAAAAACCGAAAAATCGACCAAATCAAATTGTCGTTGGTTCGGTTCGATTCGATTGTTATAAAAACAGCAAATCGAACGATTGTGTATTTGTAGGAATCGAACATATCGATTTGATTGGTTTTTAGTCCAAATCCCAAACCAAACCAAACTGATAACACCCCTATTGCCTATTCTCTAAGGCATATATTTTTTAATTTCATAAAAATATATTTTAGTAAACCCGGAATAGTCATTATCAAAATTCATAAATATCTAAAGATTCGAATGAAGTATTAAATCAACATGATAATTAAGAATCTTTTGTTGATCGCTTTGTTGAAAACTTTTGTCCCACAACATTTAACAAGTGAGTATTTTTTGTTCAAAATAATTAATTATTTAATATTTACTTCTTAAAAAACTAATAAGATGCTTGAGATATGGATTCATATAATAAATATACATAAGAAAGTAGCATATATTTGATAAGATATAATGTAAAAATGAAAGCAATTTAAATCCATAGAGTATATATCAGGGGTGAGAAGATATGATATATAGATCTAATGGTAGAGCAGTTTGTGGTGGTATCCTTAGAGACAGTAATGGTCAGTTATTAGCTTGCTATAGTGCGAATTTGGGTGTATGCACTGTGACTGCAGCTGAGTTTTGGGGCATACTCTTCGGCCTTGAACTTATCATTAACTTGGGACATTCCCATGTTAAAATTGAGGTTGATTCAGCGGTAGCAGTGCAATTATGTTCTCAGGATTTGGGTAACCTACATTTGGTAGGAACTCTTGTATCAGCAATAAAGATCAGGTACAAGACTCAGCAGCTGGATTCTTGGGAAACAAACTCTTGTGCCGATAAATTGACATCTTTTGGTCATAGTTTAAACTATGGTTGTTATTTTTTTTTTCATTGCCACCTTGTATTTCCTTACATTTTTTTACTGATGCTGTAAGAACGGTTCACTCCAGAATAATTTCTGATTAGTTTTCTCCTTTTTGGGCATTTAGCCCCGTTATTAATAAAAAAAAATAGATCTCATGACTCAATGAGACCATGACTATAAAAATGGATAGTTAATGTGTAGCTAGGAGTGGACATGATCGAATGAAATCAGATTTGTCTTAATTTGGATTCGATTTTAAATAATAATCGAATTTATTTTTTAGATTTTTATTCAATTTTAAATTTAATAAAATCATATTATTTTTAAATTATTCTAAGCAGGGGAATCTACCTTTTTACTTCTCACTTGAAACCATAGAATTTTCCTTTTTCTTCGTTGACAGTCATATTTTTTAAGAAAATAGTGAAACCTAGTGTCAACATTTCAATTTCACCCCATGTGTCAACATTTATATATAACCTAACAGGCGGGCCTAGCTGCCTAAGTGACAGGCGATTTAGGTAATATAATTGGATGAATGGAACTATGGAAGTTCCTCCAAAAAAAAAAAG
>NC_029776.3:2295582-2298326 GCF_000817695.3 Arachis duranensis
TTTACCTTCTCGACACTCTCAAGCGTTAGTGCAAGAATTGCGCTACTCTGAAAATACCTGTAATCTGACATGTTTTACAACAATTTGGATATGCAAAGTCTACCAAATGAGAGAGAGGGTCATCAGTAGTTGTAATCAATAGATCATCTGAAATTTCAACTTCTGATTCATCACCAACAACAGAGCCAATATTTCCATTTCCAACATCAAGTATCCAATTAGCAAATCTCTTCATTTCACCTTCATCTTGATCCGAAGAAGACATTAGAAGCCTCATATTCGTATGCAGTTTCAGAACCTTACAAAATGACCACAGATGAGATGAGTTAATAGCGGATGCCAATATATCGTGTCTACTTTCTTTCGAAATCACCGGAAGTATCTGTCTGAAATCACCTCCTAGAACAACAACCTTACCACCAAATGGTTGATGTGTCTTATGTTGATCGATAACTGACATAAGATCCCTGAGCGTCCGATCAAGTGCTTCAAAATGGCAGTTGTACCTTTCCTCGCATACAACATATTGAGAACTCAAAATTGGATCCTGTTTTGGACTTCTCTGATATCTTCATTCACTCAATTTTCTCACTTTTACTTTGCAGTAGGTAATAATTTTAGTAAATTATTAAACATCGCCCCCTAAATAGTTAGTCTAGCTCCGCCCCTGACCCAGCCATATTCGATGTTGCTGAGAATATAGGTAATTTAAGAAGTAGCAATATCAGCACTTTATTATTTACTATTGTTATGCTTTTTATAAACAAACAATTATTATTTAGTGTTCAAGTTTTAAAATTCAAACTAAGATATGGTTATATATTATAATTTTTGTATTTGAACATTGATTTATTGTAATTCTTATTGTTTGATTAACGTGCATGTAAAACTTAAATCTTGAGGTTGGCACAATAAAATTGTATTATATGATCTCATCTTTTTAATCCATAAATTGTATTTTTCGGTAATCTTTTATAAATATTATTTTTATACTTATCAGTGTTAAAAATTATTGTTAATAATTATTTTTAACACTGATAATAACTAATTGTAATATTTTTGGCTATGCACGCTTCTTCTAATTTTTTAGTATCTAAATTTGAATTAGATGTACTTGCTCCTGTAATCATTAGAGATAATACATCAAGTAATTTATATTAAAAAAAAATGAATATATGTTAAATATTTGAATCAGCTGAATTATGAATATATATTATGAAGGTAATATTAAAGATAAAAGAAGTAAAATTTTAGCTTTGTGATAATTACAATCTATCATGCTTATCTTACCATGTCTCTTTTGAAGTAGCATAGTCTTCCTATTCAGTCTTGCATCCCTTTGCAATCTAATTCGATTTGTGTACTCTAATGAATCTATAATAATTATATAGCATATACCAAAGATTGTTTTTAATAGACCAATTGAAAAGTTAAATGTTTGGTCTTTAAGTAATAAAAGCATATTAACATACGCTGGCTTTGTAATTGGTCAATATGGTTTGATGTTTGTTGAAGATATTGCTGACTTGTCTGATGACATGGGCTATCGTATGCTTCACGTGTGATACCCGAATTACTAATATCACTAATATTGGAACATCGTTCTTTTTCATCTACAGAGTGTAGATTAGTAGTTGGAGACCTTGATCGATATGGTGTTGGATTATTACCTAATAAGATAACTCGAGATATTATTTTTGAACATATTTTCTGTTAAAGTTTATAATTGAATAAATAGTAGAAAAATCAAAATACATAAAGTGCATGTCACATAAGCAAGTTCCAGGAAAATCAAAATACATAAAATGCATGTACATTCCCATAAGCAAATTCTAAAAAAAATCATCCAAAAATAAATCTGTATTAATGCTATTTGTAATGTTCGACAACACCGATTGAAAATGCACACCATTAGAACTATCACTCGAATTTCCTGTAATTTTTCATAAACAAATTTAGTAACATATTACGAAGACAATGTAAATTAATAATTTATTACTTGTCAATAGCTAAATAATATATAGAAAATATTGTATTTTATGGGCTTTCATTCGGCCAAACTACTCATGACATGTTAGTTATTTTGTATACCCAATAAAAACTAATTATATAGAACTGACATACTTAAAAATACCAAATAAAAAAATATATTATTCTAACCTAAAAAAATGATAAAATAATTAATTATTTTTTTATGTGAAATCTACCTTGAATTGTGCTTTGCTTTGTATTTTCTTTGTCTTTTAATATCAATCTTCTCTTCAATATAATCTTACTTCTCTTTGGACTTCTTGTATCTTTCAATATATACCTAAAAATATCAAATAAATAAAATTTTTAACCAATTAAAAATATATATACATTATACATAATACATTTTTATTATCAAATTTTTTATATTATTAAAAAAAATAAAATAGTACACATATGACAGCGTTTGATTTTGGTATATATGTCCATCAAAACATAGATACAGGATTACCCAGGAGTACATATATGGTGTTTGTTTACTGAGACAAAAATAATGAAAGACATAGTCATACACAAATACCCATTAAAAACATGTATTTTGTGTCTCTCTAAAATGCGAAAACACTAATTTTTAACTTGAGACACTAATTTTTTTACAATTTTTTCTCATGTCTAACTTACCAAATAGAATATGAAATTAATGCCTTCTTATGTCTATGTAAAATTGCACAGATTTTATTTTCGATGGCTGCTTTAATTTCTTTTTTATTCTC
>NC_029776.3:2298808-2303743 GCF_000817695.3 Arachis duranensis
TAATTAGCTAGTATAAATTTTAAATTTTTAAATAAAATTTTCTAATCAAACATCCATTGTCCATTAGGAATATAGAAATTTGTTAATTTAAAAATTATTTTTTTTAGTTTCATCATAAATAGTATTAACTTTATTATACTTTTTCTAAAATTTAAACAGTATTATATTTTTTTTAAATAGTATAAATAACTTCACATCTTAATAAGATAATTCTATTTACTTTATTATAATCCTTTGTAATTAGCATAGTAGCTTATAAATTATATAAATTTTTAAAAAATATTCTCAAACTCAATTGCTTACGTAAAAATTAAAAAAAAGTATATTTGAATTTAAATTTAAAATTCTAAACATAATACTTTAATTAAAAATTATAATTAGATTTTTTTAAATAAGTACACATTAAAAATTAATAATTAACTTAATTGTATCAACAATAATTCAAAGAAGAAATTTATAACTTTATGACATTAAATATTAAATTAAAAATTATCAGAATATCAACGGTGAGAATCAAATTAAAAATAAAACCACAAGTAATAACCAAATAACTTCAATTTATATTTAAAAAAATTCGAAATTTCAAACATAAAAATCGAAAAGAACCAAAAAAAAATAACAACTCAAGAAAATACAATGTTTCCACCAAAACAAACATATACTTGGCATTATTCTATTAGATAGACTCTAAATGGGATTCTCAAAACATGTGCATCAAAATTCTCAAGTTTCTTTCTCAATATTGATCTTCTTGCAAGTTGAGGTATCTCTTTCCACCTTCGAATCTTCTGACTCCGAGGATAGTCACTTAGTTGGTGTAATAGTATTTTCCAATAATTCGGATTCATCATTGGCCGTAACTTCATTGGAGAATTCAATCAACAAATTCTGTACAAAAAACTACGTTAAATTAAAGACTTCTTTCTAACCTTTGATTTTATCTCACTAATATATTTTGAATAAAATTAAGACCTAATTTTGAAAGAACAAAAAAATATATATATTTTTTGAACAAATACCTTAGCACCTTTTACTTTCTCCCCTTCAATGATTGAGGATGTCTTTGAAATTGGAAGCAAACCACCGGTGTAGTCAACTTCCTAAAATTATAATTAATTATTATTTATAAATTAGATACTACTAATGACCAAGAAAGCAAAAAATAAATTAATTTTTAATAGAAAGTACACTTATATATACTCACAATTTGAATACGGTGAGCCTCTTTGAATTTATTTATGAGATCCACATTATCAGTTATCTTCTTAACTTTATAAGAAGGGGAAAAATGTGGATTATCAGATATTTGAACTTCAACGATGAAGAGAAAGATCTTATCAATTAGGTTGAGTAAAAGTGTAGGTGTATCCGATAGATCTCCTTTCTGCAGGGTATTACATAATATATTAATAATAAATAATATAAAAAGTACCAATAAAAATATCTTCACTAATGCTTTTAGAAATAAATATTGGTTAGATCTTACCAATAGGAGTGGATCAAGTATCTCTACACAGCTCTTTCCCAAAACTTGTTTTACCTCTTTGTCAAAGACTACATAACATGCACGTTAGAACCATCAATGACACCAAGCTTTATTCGATACCTGCTTAAAAAAGAAAATAACATAAAAAAAAGTTAAATATAGACTTATTCAATATCTAATCAAATGTACATAGACTTTAATTTAAAAAAATAAATAAATAACCTTGGAGTCATGGATAAAAGGATATTAGTAGAAAACTCGTGTCTTCATCGAGCCAAACCATCTCAATTGAGTATGGCAATGGAGAATTTCCGTAATTTGATAGTGTCCATAACTGTATCACTCGTATACGTACACACAAATTGTCGATTGTAGGATTGATGTACTTTAAATTGTGGTGCTTTACATCTCTCATAATTTATCCTTTTATAGTTGCATCATAACTAAATTTTTTTAAATTTGGTTGACTTTAATTTAAAATTTAAAAAACAACAACCTAAGTAAAACAACCCAAACTTAAAATTTGAAAATAACAACCTAAGCAAATAATAATTTATAATTTATAAATATAAATCTAAAAATTTCTAATAACGACACGTAAGCAAATAAACTCCCAGACTCAACGTATGAGCGCCACGTCAGCAAATGAGCTCCCCATTTATACCACTATAAAGATAACGATAAAGATTAAACTTTTTCTTTTTCTTTTATTATTATAACGAATCTGGTGGGTGTTGTGGTGTGGGGACCAATATAGTTGCGTTACGCAGACGCACGTGACTAGCCATGGATAAAAAAAAATAAAAATAAAAATGACGTGTCAATTACAGAGTAGAGAGTAGAGAGAAGAGGCCCATACTCTGAGAATCTATATAACGCTACGCTTCGAACGTAACGCTTCTCAACATAACTACGAACACAAACAGATCGGGGTCAATCTCATATCTCAGCGCATTCATCATCATGGGTTTGCAGGTCTTTCTTCTTTCCTTTTTTCAACCCTATCTTCTTTCTAATTGAACTCACTGCATCGAATTGATTAATTTCGTTTCGGATCATTGAATTTCTCTTTTTTTCGGATCCATGTCATTGTTTAAATCGTTGCAGGGACGATGAAAAACGACTCGTTTTGGATTGATGTGTATTTTTGTTGAGATTTTACCTGAAGTTTGTGGAAAATTTTATTCTGATGTTTTTGAATAACAGTCCTTTTGTGTAGTCTCAGCATGATAGTGTTTGGTAGTTTCTGTGGAAATTCATCATAAGCTCTGTTTTTTAGCTTCAGGACTAATGATTTGTGGTAGGAATCCCTTGATCTGAAGTTCCTTGTTTTAGCCACAGTGAAATCAAACTTCTGGAAATATTGAGGATTGTTCTTTTAGAAGTTTAGTTTGGTTTGCATCTGAATCTTATTTCGGAGTAGTTTTATGCTTCTATGTTTATTATTATTTGGTTATGATAATTTCTTTGGCAAGTTATAACTAAATTTTTTAGAAAATGTGTATTACATATAATTGTTTTGAGTTATGCCACGTGTTCACCAAAATTAGCCACCAAAGTCAGCCACTAGTATAAATACGCGCTGAAGTACAAATACACATTGAAAATAAATTAAATGACGCATGTATTTATACACAAATATATTGGTGGCTGATTTTGGTGTACAAATAGTATTTTTGAATTGTTTTATTTGTTTTTTTATTTTATCCATATCGTCATCATAAAAAGAACATTTCTTACTATTTCATTAAAAATGTACTCTTCACGATAGCATGAACTTTTGGAAATAAGATTAGATTGGATTTGGAACATCCGAGAATCTCATTCTTTAGAGAGGGCATTGCTGTTGTGATGTAGGAGGATTTTGAGAAGTATGCTGAGAAAGCAAAGACTTTGCCAGAGAGCACATCAAATGAGAACAAGCTTATCCTTTATGGATTGTACAAGCAGGCCACTGTTGGACCTGTCAACACCAGTGAGTGCACTTATTCCTAACATTTTGATATTGACATCAACATTTTAGTCTCTGCACTTTTAGATTTTACTTCTATTTCATGCTTCCATCAAATTCTTGAATAAATTTCATTATCATTCATCTTATTCGGGTAAGCTGATATATATATGAAAAATTAAAAAATCAGACACAATTTGTTCACATTACTTTTTGTATCTCTGTCATGCTTTCTACTATGGTTTGATTTTCCTTTTTCTTCTCTTATTTGATTATATGATGTGTACAGGCCGTCCTGGAGTGTTCAACATGAGGGACAGAGCTAAGTGGGATGCATGGAAGGCTGTTGAAGGTAAAAATCCTCTTCTCTTATAAGCTTCCTTTCAAAGAGATGCGCTTTCTTGTATACCAAGTCGACACATACGCACACACTCCTCTACCTCTGCCGTTGGATATCTAGTATGTGTCATCTTGGCATACGAGGCAAAATAAGTACACAAGACATTTTTCTTCCTTTAAGGTCAATTTATATGTTTGATCTTTTGGCAGGGAAATCCAAGGAGGAAGCAATGAATGACTACATCACCAAGGTGAAACAGCTGTTGGAAGAAGCTGGCCTCCCTGCTTGATAACATTGTCATCATCACCTTGATGTCTTGCTTTCTGATTCTGTGCTAGAAAGTTGTTATTTAAGTGTTTTGGAAATAAACAATGGCAGTGTTTGATCTAGAACTCCCATCTCAAGCATGTATCATCTTATTTATGTTTGATGAATTAGATATGTTGGGTTGAGTTGGGTTATCTATATCGCTACAATTGAAATATCTATCTATTATTAGAATTAAGACGATTTGAACTTTGGACTAAAGCTGCTTAATCTAGGGTTTTTCATTTTGAGATCTCTATCATATGAATGGAATTCATGGAATGCTTGATTGTTTAACTCGGCCATTTACCTTTCTCGGATTATTGGGCTAAAAAAATGTGTGTTTATTGTCAATAAATTTTGGTGTTTTCTTCTATTTTTTCTTCAAAAAGTTGTGTATTTACCTTTAGAAAATTTTGAGTTTATGTCAAAAATTTTATATTTTTGTTCAAAAAATTATTGTGTTTAATTTTAAAAAAAATGTTTTAATCATATTTTTTAATATTTATTGTTAATAAATGTGTGGCTTTTTTTCTTCAAGTTGTGTTTACCTTAAAAAAAATTATGTTTTTATCATCACAATGTTTTTGTGCTTAATGTCAATAATTTTTTTTCTTCAATATTTTTCTTAAAATATTGGAATTAATATTCAAAATGAAGGCTGAAATTTAACTCTTGACTCAATTTTGTTTTCTAATTTTTAATTGATCAAAATTATACCATGAAACTTTAAGGCATGACTTAAGTTGGCCTCTTACGACGTTGTTTACTCTCCTTTCTTCTTATTCCTCCTCCTCGATGTCTAAACCTCCTACCACTCCATTGCCACTACTCTCAACCATACCTTCCCAA
>NC_029776.3:2303781-2314773 GCF_000817695.3 Arachis duranensis
TATAGTTTCCAGTCCTCTGCACCTCAAGTATCATCTTATCACCTTAATATATAGCACGTTTATTATCTTGAACTTCATTCATGACCAAGTTCATCTCTCCTTTCTCACCCAATTATCATTCAATTTCCAAATCTAAATCATAGTTCAGCTTCTCTCTTAACAGTATACAGAATCTTTCCATAGCTTGTGCGTTTTTATTAGAAGAATGTGGACATATCGTTAATTTTTAGATATATAAGTATAGGACATACATTACTTCATATTATTCAACCACCTCTATAACCTGTCCAAAGATGAGATTAATATTGTAAGATGTGAGTATCATGTTTGGTGATAAATTGTGATTGGGATTATGTTTCTCGCTATTGGGCTCCATTTATTGGTATGTTTTATGATCAATCAAGGTCTTTACATTATTTCCACCTAACCTTGCTAGATACACCAATCGGGTTTTTTTAATATTGGATTCAAGCCTTAGAAATAGAGAAAAACCCTGTCCAAAAATAAATAAATAAATAGAGAAAAATGTATATTTTTTATGAATTTATATATAATAAACGATATTTTAATAAAGACATTTGTATGCCAACTATTTTCATGTTCTCATCTTAACATATGTATTTATACCCAAAAAAAATGCTATATGTATCTTAAAAATCAATCACTATATATTTATGTATAAATAAATATTGTGCCTAATTCATGTTTAGTGTGTATTTTATATTTTAACATATATTTTATGCGAGTGACTGATTTAATTGCAGATAATATATTTTATCTAATATTTATTATATAAGAAGATATGGGAGGATTTGGTACATAATTTTCATTTTCTAAAATTTCTTTAGTTACATATATAAAAATAATATTTTTACCATTTCAAAAACTCGATCTCAAGCTAGAAATCTCTTAATTAAAAATTTAAACATTTACCATCTTGATTAATCTTATATATATTATTATTTGGTTTAATTATTCTATTGGCTTCTATAATTTTATTAAATTTTTAATTAGATTCTTATATTTTTTTAATTAAGTCTTTATGCTACTTTTAATTCTGTAATTAGGTCTTTGCGAGTATAAAATATATTAGAATTAACGGAATATTTATTTGCAAATTGAAAGTAACCACAATTAAAAACCTAATTAGATATTTGACTATATATTTTTTAAAAGTAATATTATATTAATTTTAACATTTTTTATATAAAAATAATTTATAAAAAAAGATGAACTAATACGCACATTAATACCATTTAATAGTTAATACACTAATGATAATACATAATACTATCAACAATGATGAAGGTCCTACAGAAAAATATATAAACGTCATTTAAAAAAAAAAAATCATAACTGCTATATTCATTTCTCTGTTTTTTTTTCCCTTAAAAGAAATTGTTTCGTTTAGCCTTCCCTTATCATAAAGAGGGCAATAGGCCATTTCTTATATTGTGTGAAATTTGTGATATATGTTTAGGTAAAATAGGAAATATCACTCCCATATAGTAATAATGAAGTAATGAACCCATCCTTCAATTTAATGGAATGCATGGGCCATGGGTGCCACTCCATATATTAAGAAAATAAAAATCTTCCCCACTTCTACCCTATAAAAAAAATCGAGACAAATAATTAATGAGGAGTACTTGTTGAACGAGCAATAGTTTAAAACTTTAAAGCTGAAAATTTATATATAGCCAATTTCACATAAAATTGATAGTTAAAAATCGTTAAATAATTTAACTGATTTAGTTAATTTTTATCTAACGACTCTTAATTATCAACTTCACGTAAAGATGACTGTATCTGAATTTTTACCAACTTTAAATATTTTAAAATTATCTACAAGATATGGTATGGTTTTAGAAATAAAAAAGTATATTTCTTAAATGATATTATATTATAATTACACAAATACAATCACACCACAAGAAATTGTTAAAATATGAATCATTTGAAAAAAGGTGAATCAAACTAATACAATGTAATATATATTTTTTTGTTGTCCAAGTCTCAATTTAACAAACTTAGTACTAATTTGCTGTGAATTTAAATTTTATTTAAGTGTCGCTAATAGGTTTTTGTATTTAAAAGCGATATTTGAATCTTTAAGACTTATTTAAGTGAACGAGTAAATTAATCACTCGCATCAACATAAGTTGTTTATATTACATATTTAATTCCCCTTCTTCACCTTCGAACAAAACCACTTTGGACAATAGCAATTTGCACCATATCAATGCCTTGGCGTGCATTATTATTATTCAAGCCATAACCACTATGATCACCAAAAACATTTAACGGGCCATGGTTGAGCCCCACCGGCGACGGCGTGGCGCTGGCGCGGCAAACGGGACAACTTGTATGAGAATAGAGCCACATATCAATGCATGGCACGTGAAAAGAGTGCATGCATTCCGGCAAAGTCTTCAACTCCTCACCCTCTTCAAAATCTCCCAAACACACGGCACAAGTGCCGCCACTGCCGCCACCTTGATCATCGGCCTCTTCGCCGTTCTCATTAACCTTTTTCTTGTGATACTTATGCGACGGAATCAAATGCGCCACAGAAGTAGAAGTGCTTGGTTCACCACCATCTTGTTGATGAAGATTTTGCTCATTATTATTTGAATTTTGCCGGTTATTGCAAAAACAAATTGCTATGAGATGGTAAATTGAGACAACAAAAGCAGCTGAACCCATTGCAAGAAGTAACACAACAATGTTGTTAGATAATGGATTACCTTGGCCACCACCACCATCGTTATCCATAGATCATATCATAGATATCATGTGATGATGATGATGATGATGATGAAGGTATAATAATGAATCATAGGTCTACAAAGATATGTATGTGATTGAAATAATGAATTTGAGGCATTAAAAAAATTTGAGCAAAAGTGACAAATTAAATTAAATGCCAGCCTAAGACGACGGCTACAATGTTTTAATGTGTTCAATTATTATGTGTTTGGCAGGTGGCGGTGAATTCAAAGAGGTTGGTGTTAATTTAATGACTTGTGATTTAAGTTTTGCTTCTTTTTTTTTCTTAATTTGGTCAAACACAAGAAATTACAAGGAGATACTCTTACATGCTAAGGAAAGTTGTTGTGCATTTAGATGATGACTCTGTTTCAATATATACCTGTGAATTACTCTAGTAGTTTGTTAAAGGACTTCAACAAATAAATACAATTAGATGCTTATTGGGTAAGCATCCTATGATGAGAAAATTGTGGAGACAATAGGAACATAATAAACATATCTAAGGAAGGGGTGTGCAATAACGGTTTTGAAACAATCTCTGTAAAAATGTCTCCGAAACAATAATGTTGACTCAAGAATAGTTTGGGATAAAAATGATTTTTCAAACTACTATCAAACTTGGTTAAAAAGAAAAAGACAAATAAATTTTTGATTTTTTAATTTAAAGACATATATATTTTTTATTAATTAAAAATATAAAAATATTCTTCATTTTTTAAAATGTGAAATATTTAAGTTTTTTTCTCTAAATATGATAGACGTTTTTGTATTTTTAATTAATTAACAATTTATTTATCTTCGAGATAAAAAATCAAAGATCTATTCGTGATTTTCTCTAAATCTTATTGTATTCGTATATTTTGTCTCGAAATATTTTCTAAATAAGCTCAAAAGTATATCTTAAGTTTATTATATTTATGAGTGTGACATTGCAGGCTATTTGTTTTTATACTGTAACAACCTGTGTGATGTGCCCCAATATTTTAGAATATGTGAGTTTTACTGTGCTATGAGATATTTTTATTTTTTAGAAGGCGCAAAATGTCATATAAAAATATTCTTTTAAATTCATTAAATACAAAACGGCAGTGCCGTTTTCATTAAAAAAATGATTAAAAAATTTTTACTCCACAAAACAGCAGAGTCGTTTTGCATGTGATCAATTTTTTTACAAATTGGAAGATGAAAAATCTAAATTTGAGATCTAAGAACTGATACGAGAATTAAATGGTAAGCTCTTTGAAAACCTGCACCATTATGCTAAAGTTCTAAAGTAGCCATCACCAAAGTTACGGACATGTAAAATTAAATTTCGTTGAAAAGGTTAGATGAATATATTCCATAAATGATGTAAAGACAACACCTTGGCAAATATAAAAAGAAAAGAAATGAAGGTTTGTCCCGTTCAAACTAAGTATTATTTAAACGCATAACGTGCATTTTAACAATTGGATAGTTCAAATCAGTATATACATAAAACAACAGAAATCTGACGGTTCCAACTTCCAAGTATATGAAGACAGTGCAATTATATATTTATATTCCTAGGTATGGATAGACCATATAGGCTTCATTTTTTCTTTAGTCTTTATTCATTGTTAAAGCAACTTAGGTGTTTTGGCCCTACCACCTTCTGTGGCAGAGCTTTTATCAATCAAGCCATCCATTGAATTGAATGCAGAATGCAAGAACATTAATCATCGGTTGGTACCAATATTTATGTAACTTCAATAAACAAAGAAGAAAGAGGGAAAAAAGTTAACGGAATGTGATATTGATATCTCAAGGAGTCATTGCATTTTTTTCCCCTTAGGTACCAATATCTTAATCATGTTATCATAAGAATATAAGATTGGCTAATTCAATTTGAAAAACTGAGTTTCATTTCCTCAAACCAAGGCTACTAAAAAGGCAATGAACCTTGTTCTTATAGAGGAAGAAATTTTATGACAAAGACTAACAATAGAAATGGACCAATTAAGAAATGGGATTTTGGATATTCTAAATTGAGAAAATTAATAAAATAGTAAAATAAAAAGTTAACTTCTACGAAATATAAACTCCACCATCTTAATTCACTTTAGAAAATCTTGATCCAAGAAATGGATATTATAACTTTTAACTTTTTGTGTTCTCCTTCTGCCCTTTTCTCTTTCTCTTCCCTTTTTTACTTTGAATATTTTGGATTGTGGTGTTTTTCTTGGGATTTATTATATGATGATGATTTTTCAGTAAGTTCCTTCTTTCTTGGCCGTTACACAATATATACAAATTGGGCTTGCATTTAAGATGGATGTCCTCAATGAGGGTGAAAAGAAAGGAGAATAATTAACATACCAAAATAAGTAGATCTGGCATGATTTCATTTTACAGGGATATCCAGCTACCACTTTTATGCATTGAAACATATACATAGCAAAATAAGATAATTTGGTTAGATTTAGAGTGGTGAGGTGAGACTTCCTAAAAGTCACTTAAAGACTCTATTGAACAAAAGGGTATCTAGAAATGTAATATTCTCTTACACGTGATGCACCATCCCTTGCCAGAATCCCCTCAAGATCACCAATGATTCTGGCCAACCATATCTCCAAATTCCGCTGGATCTCTTTCAAGTTGTTCCTGATCGAGTCCAGCGACCGCCTTGCAGTTGGCATGGTCTCGCTCCTTAGCTCGTCCCTGTAATGGCTCTTCCCAATTTCAGTTTGCAAACCCATCAGTTTCTGTCCGGTTTCAGATGCGCCCTGCTGAAGCCGAAATGCTTCAAGTAAGAACTCCGTTTGGGTTTGTGCTCGAAATTCTGAACTGAGGGAGGGTTCGGAGGGATCACTACCCTGCTGGAAAAAAGGTGATGTCAGCAATGAACAAGCTTGACACAAGCCTGTTGTTTTGCAGAAACATACATGCAAAGTAGTTGCAGCCAACTTCAAAGTCAACTTTCTTCATGTTGCATCATGCTTGCAAGAATTGAACTCAGATTTTGATGTCTGCCTTAATTATATGCACACATTATAACAATGTAGCCTATGATTTCCTATTTCTGGGATCAATCACGGTTCACAAAAAGAATAGAACTTAACAAACACTAATTTTGAATAGACATCATTGACAGTAAGCTTTCCCCAACCACCAGACAGACATTTGCTTTATCTGTTTATCCAATGCACTTAATTGTAGCACATGCATAAAACATGGTATGTACTCATACAGACAACCATTAATTATATAAGCTGATTTTTATCAGAGTTTCTCCATTAATTATATACAGTTCTGATCGGACTGCTAACATTTCAAAATACGTAGGTGGCTGACTTTAAATGATTGGAGAATGTAGTATTTTTACATAAAAGGGATAATTCAAATCCCAATTTATGGATTAATTACTAGTTGCAAGATTAGGGGGTAAACTTGAAGCTTGAGGCTAGAGTTACTTACTATTCTCCTGCATAAATCATCAATCTTTTCTGAAAGCACTTGATATCTCTTGGTCTGCTTCTTTATTAAGGACGACACTTTGGATAGATCACTCTTACTGATCTTCTCCAAATTCAATAATTCCTGTTCAAGTAATTTGAGTTTAGAGGACACTCCCGCAGAATCACCTTCTACCTTCCAAGGGGACTCCCTTCTGGACCAAGAAAACTCACCCTCGATTAGTTGCAGATTAATGCCAATGCAACAGAAATTATCAATGTTAGGGTTACCAACTATTTACCTTGCCACAAAATGCTTGGTATTGTACACAGATTCAAGGGATTCATACTGTACATCCTGCAAGAGTAAACATCTACTGTTCAGAAATTGACAAAATGACTGATCAACAACATGTTCATATGAATTGCCAAGCAAATTTCAGTCAATGGACTTTCATAAACACTTAAATTGCTTTCAGGATATCCCATGTGATTAAACATTTAATTGATAACTACTCAATTTTTATTGCTTTCAGACCATCCCTTCTGATATAACTACTCCTTTTAATTGCTTTTAGTTTTATGGCATCCTATGCCAATGGATTTATGGCTTTGAGAGGCTCAGAAGAGGCATCTTTCAGATCCAAATAATTCAATCCTAGGTCCATTACAACAAAGAAAAACACGAAGTAATTTACTACTTATTTTATGTGCAAGATGCAATCTAAAATCAAATTAAAAAATGGTAAACTAAAGTTGACCTTCCCGAAAAAGGTGATATTAATATATGAAATCCCTTGATCCTTTATGCCTACATGCCTAAACTGACCTGAGTGTCATGTTTGGTAGAGAAATTCAGTGTCATATTTTGCAAAATAAAGTGATATTGTGTGTTGTATAAAACCTAGTGATACAAATGAACGGGTGTGTATCCTCAAGAGAGTTTGCTGTAATTCACACACACAAATTTACCAAAGGAGACACCAATAATGTTAGAGCTCTACGGAACATATCACCCCTTATGGGGATTTCACATATATTCTCAATCCTACAAGCAACATTGTCACTTTGTCAGTACCTTTTACCACAGCTTTATCCAAATATATTAATCCAAGGAGGTAAAAATTTTTCATAGAGGAACGTATGAGTTAGTAATTAATAGGCATGACAACCACAAGCGCAACAAGCAACCGGGAGAATGATACCCCTAGATTTCAGCACTAGATAAGAAAAAGTGATCATCGCCTCTGCTGAAAGTAAAGTGGACCAACCATGCAAATAGCAACACCAACGTAACAGTAACACCACATAACAGTACCAAAAGTGATACAAGAGAAAAGAAAAGATGGGGGTGCAAAAGCAGACAAATAACACATGGATGCACGGCTCCACCATCATGAACCATTACGAAACCAAAACCAACTCCATCTGAACTTGATAGGAAAAAATAAGACCCTTTTAGGACCCATTAAAAAAGGCAACATCTTTATCTTTCAGTAGAAGAAATGAAGCAAGAAAGTCAAGCCTAAAACACAGTTTTTTGCTGTACTAAGCACCAACACAAACACACATCTCCTCAGAAAAAATAAAAAACCACTAGCTTGAAAAACTGGGTTAAAAGAATATAAGCTGTGGTAAAAGGAACAGGATACTGTGTTTCCCGAGCCAGTCCAAAAGTTGATAATGATCTTTCGTTAACAAAAATAATAATAATACCAATAAAGGGGGTGTCACTTTATGCGGTGAACCACACTGTAATAAGTTAATATTCATACCATATAAAAATACAAAATCCCTCCCCCACTTTAATTATTGGCTTGACTGTGGATAGCCTTGTAAAGGAAAATTATAGAGAACAAACTACAACATAATCCAACTTCAATTTGGTTTCCTAAGAAGACTGCCTTATAAATAATAACTAAATTGATAATATTAATATGATAAAGCTTACTTTATTTATCATTTATTAATTATTAATTATTAATAATTAATAATTAATAAATACTAAATAAAATAAATTCAAACCTTTTTGATTAATTATTTTTTTGTTATCAAATATTTTTAAACGAATAAATAACAATTAAAAATAATCAAGGGTTCTAATTATCAATCTGAATTCTTAACTACAGTATCAAAGCAGCAGTGTCAATGTCCAACCCTTAATAAATTCCTTAAACATCTCCTAACTAGTAAATCTCTCTCTCTCTCTCTCTCTCTCTCTCTCTCTCTCCTCAGTATTTAGGAATATTTTCAGATAAAACAACATAATTATGCTTAATTATGCATTATGATATCACAAATTATGTCAAGAGACACGTCACTAAAAGACTTAAGAACAATAATAATTGACATTAATTTTGGTTTAAGGAAGGGGAAAAAGGTAAAAAACAAAATAAAATAAAATACGAAGAAGATGGAAGAGGAGGAGGAAATTTGAAGGAACCTGGAAAAGGGAAGCTTTTTCCGCCCAGAATTTGGAAGATGCAGAAGCCATAAACTCAGAATCAAAACCATTTCCAAGAAACTCCATAAACCCACCACCATGTCCATGATGCGATGCATGTTCATTCTCATGCGCATAACCAACAACTTCATCTTCCTCCACCACACTCTCTTCTTCTTCTTCTTCTTCTTCCTCCTCCTCCTCCTCCTCTTTCTTGAACCACTCTCTACTATTCCCCGCGACCACACCGTAACTCTCCCTGCTCCCGCACCCACCGAACCTCTCCTCCGCCTCAACCTTCTCCCCATTTCTGACCCTCGACCTCGACATGAAGCTCATTACCTCGTCCCTCTCTTTCTGGAGCTCGGTGAGGGTTCCGCGGAGGCGTGAGATTTCATCGGCGGCGGCGTCGATCTGGCGAAGGAGTCGCTTCTCCTCTTGCTGCCAGGCGTTGCGGTGAGAGGCGAAGATCTCGACGACTCTAGCGTTGGCTTTGGAGTCTTCTTGCCTCCTCCACCGCATTTCTCTGAGGTCTGCTTGGAGCTTGTGAACGAGAGAGACAGTGTTCTTGGGGAGTTGGGCCAGGAATAGGCCCAGGCCCAGGCCCAGGTAGATTGAGATGAGCTTCTTCATGTTACGACGCTCCTCGTCTTGTGTAAGTAGTGGCGGTGGTGGCGGTTGTTGGTCCTCTTCCTCTGCCATTTGGGAATAATTATTTTAATTTTGAAGGTGGTTAGTGGTTAGTGTGGAATCTGTAACAGAAAAAAGATGGCAAAGAGAGTGCAGAGTGCTGAGTGAAGCTAAGTAAGTTAGCTACAAGCTACTACTACACAGAAAAAAGAACATTGCCTTTTTGTCATTTCTCTTTCTCTTTCTCTTTCTCTCTCTGCTCTGGGTAAACACTTCCTAACCCCTATCTCTCTATAAGATATTTTAATTCTACTATTTTCATATTCATAATATTAAGAGAAATGTTAACGACTATTATTTAGTCGTTAATTTAAATTTTTTATTTTAAATTTAATAATATATTTTATTTTTAATAAAATAATATTTTAAAATTAAAATTAACAAAAAATCAATTTTATAATTAAAATGATACACTTTTTGTGGTAAAAAATAAATTTTCTACTTATCAAAATGGCAATTTACATTTACTCATTATTTTACATTTTTAATAAATCATAAATTAATATATATATTTCTTTTTCTTGAAAAAAGTTCCCAGAGATCGAGAAGTGACAGATCCCCGAATCAGATTAGATTGACACTAATGTCTGCCGAACAGAGACTATATTAGTATTGATTTCCTTGATTTTTCTTTTCAGTCTTAATTATTTTATATATGATGAATGAAACTGTAATTTTTTTGTCTTATTTAAAATTATAATTCATAATTTTTGTTAATTTTTTTATTTTTTATCTTATTTAAAATTATTACTCACAATTTCTTCTTATTTTATATAATTACATTACACTAAAATATTATAATATTAATGAAAAAATATCAATAATAATTCAATATAAAAAATAGTCTTTTTTATTTTTGCATTTTTTTTGCTAAAAAATTTGGATAGGAAGTAGAATAAATAATATATCTTAATGTGGTAATTTTTTGTATTTTTTAAGATTATGGGAGGTACAAAAATCAGACTCTCTAATTTGTGTTTAAAAAATTTTAAAAATTTGGAGTACACAAATCGGACTCATTAATTTGTGTTAAAAAAATTAAAAAAATTTAGAATACATAAATGGGATATGTGTACTCCAAATTTTTTTAATTTTTTCAACACAAATCGGACAGTCCGAATCCAATTTCTATACTTTTTAAAAATAAGACAGTCCGATTTATACTTCGTACATTAAATCATCCCACATTTTAAAAAAATATCAGAATAAATCACAATTTAAAAAAATACTATTATTAATCCAATATTAAAAATAAAAAAAGTGTCATTCTTTAGTTTCACAAGTTAATAATTAATTTATTGTAAATTTAATTTTTATTTACAAATTTTTTGTTAACTAATAAATTAATATATATAACATGAGTTTTAATTTTTTATATTTAATATTTAAATAAATAAATAAATTATTGAATCAACATAAATTAGTGTTAATTTCCTTAGTTGAAATAGTATTTTTTTTATGTATTGAAAATGAACACGATGCGGTTGTAGCTACTTTAACTGTGACTTTAAATATTGACGTAATTGCAATGAAATGAATTTAAAGAGAGACAACCTCTCTGCCCTAAATCTCAATTCCTCTCTGTCCGGAATCTTCAACAGTCAACACCAACTCCAAAAACCACCTCTAATTTTAACACTTCCCTTATTTATTTATCTTTTTAAAACACACTTG
>NC_029776.3:2314913-2345737 GCF_000817695.3 Arachis duranensis
AAAAATACCAGAAATTATTTTAATATAAAAATAAATATAATATTTTGATTGAATATTGATATTTAAAGTGTATTATAATATTGTAAAAATTATTCAACATATTTTTGCGTATTGGCCAAAATATTGCCATGTATTCAATACACACCCCCACCTGTTCCCACTTACAAAATTTACTCACTTGCAATCATATCAAATAATTTTATTTTGGTTTAATTATTCTATTGGTCTCTATAGTTTCATGAAATTTTCAATTAGGTCCTTATACTTTTTTCTTTTTAATTGAGTCTCTACACTAATTTTTTTTCAATTAAGTCCTTTTTAGTAGTAATTGGCTTAATTTTATAGGGACCTAACTAAAAAAAAGAATTGGTATAAGGACCTAAATAAAAGGAAAAAAAGTATAGGGACCCAATTAAAAAAAAATTTGGTGCAAGGACTCAATTAAAAAGAAGAAAAATATAGGGACCTAATTGAAAATTTCGCAAAACTATATGGACCAACAAAATAATTAAACCTTTTATTTTTAATCAAAAAAATACCAATATTTTTTCATATAAAAAAAAACAGCCTAAAAATGCTGCATAAATTTATCTGAATTCTTTTAACTTTTTCTTCCAATATTTTAATTAACAAACATACACAATATATGCAATTTAATCCTAATCTTCGTGAAGATGCTCATTTGGAGCAGAAAGATCCATTGTAACCTCGTATTCTATAAATTTATGTTGAACTATAAAAGATAATCTTAATCTCTCTTCTAAAACAATGCCAATAAAAATGAAGAGCGAGCAGATAGAAGATGACAAGTTTTTGTGGCCTTTGGCAACAGTAAATACTAATAGTGAGTGAGGATGAGTGGTCAAGTCATGAATCATGATTGTAGATTTGTAGTCATAGCCTCACAGGGTCCTCCTAAACTCCTATTTGCTTTTGCCTTTGTTACTTTCCCTCCCTAAGCAATTCTTATATCAATAACGAAGACAATTGTTTTCAACCAAAATGAGTAAATAACTATGACTAGTGGGCCTTAATAACGATTTTTATTAAGGGTTAGATTTGTATTTCGGCGTTGAAAATATTT
Source organism: Arachis duranensis (assembly GCF_000817695.3). Classification (NCBI taxonomy): domain Eukaryota; kingdom Viridiplantae; phylum Streptophyta; class Magnoliopsida; order Fabales; family Fabaceae; genus Arachis; species Arachis duranensis. Next base: position 2,315,998 of record NC_029776.3, read on the forward strand.
TTTATTGCAAATTTGATTCTCCAATTTATATTATATTAAAAATTTTTTTATTTCATCGCAAATCGAATCATTTGATTTGTGCAATATGAATATTGATTCAAATTTCTTTCAAATACGAGGGTTTGATTTATTATTTAAAATAAAAAATAAAATCTATATAAAAAAAATACATCAATCAACCATAAAATAAATGATTATTTTCGTTCTCAACGTTTGGAATAAGTTAAATTTTTTTAGAATTTGCTATTGATATAACATGCAATTTTTTTTATTTATTCCTTTTTGGATCACTTGTGGGCTTACAAATCTTATCAAAGTTATGGACGAAACAATTACTTCATAAAAATGTGTAAAAAATAGAGTTGCATTTAAAAGTCGAATACTTTATTATTAAGTTAACAATCCCGTCTTCGTTTAACAATGTTCCAGTATCTTTGTGTTATTGATTTCCACGAGAAAAAGAAATAGGATATCCTTAAATAAGAAAAAAATTGTTCTCATAAAACATTTTTTTTAATCAAAGATTGGAATAGAAATAAACAAATTATGGATATCTAAACAATCTTTTTGTAGGCGTCATCCTAATTTAATTAGGAGACCAAATTAATTATAAAAAAATGAGTTTAATTAGTCAATTTATTAGTGAATTATCACCATAAAAAATTTTAATAAAATCCCTATTAAGAAGCTAACAAATAGGCCCTTGTTCATTATTGTCCTAGGAAAAAAGAGTACGAAGATATTTTTCAATTTGTTGGATTTTTTTCAGTACTTTTCAAAAAAATAATTATTTAATTAACGAGTTGCTAACAATAAGATATATGACATATATCAACAATGAAGACTTAAGAGCAATCCCATTTAAAATATAACTGAATGTAACTCATTTTCCAAAAAAATCTTTATCCTTATCACAAGTTCTTTTTCATTTTTGTCCAATGAAAATGTGGAAAAAAATGCTTCATATTTACTGATAATAATACATGCGAAAATAACCTATCTATTTTGCTTCGTTTTCACTGTCAATACTCAATACCAGCAAAAATTATATAATTTTGATTTTTGCAATTTTAACTTGCGAAAATACAACTGAATGTGTATATTAGTAAATTCTTATGTTAATTTATTTCTGTAAATAATGAGAATTTTTTATATAAAGAAAAAAAACCCACTTAGTTAAAGAATAAAATGTTTAACATCATCGTAAATTTCACATATACTGTCACCAAAAAAAAAAATTTCACATATACTATTATTAAGCTACTAATAGATTAAGGTCCAGTTTAAGTAAACGGATTAATTAAGTTTTTTTTAAATAATTTAAATAATAAATGTTTATATTAAAAGTAAGAGAAAATAGTCAAATTAGTCTCCGAAAAATAACTCAATCTCTAAATTGGTCCCCAAAAGAATAAATTAATCAAAAGTGTCTCTAAAAAATTTAAAATTGGTAACGTTAGTCCTTCCGTCTATAATTTGACTAACAGCGTGAACATCTGCTTACCTAGCCGTTAGTGTGACACATCAGCTGAAGCTTAAACGACGTCGTTTTCTTTGCTCCCATTTACAACGCTTCATTTTCCATCGCTATTTCGTTACATGTCTCTAATTCCATCTCTCTTCTGGAAACAATATCTCTCTGTAATCCCTTCGTCTTCGTTCCCCACCTATACAAAGACGAAGCGTTGAACGGCGTGTGACAGTCTAGACCGACGACAATATTGTGTTGGAGTTGAAGGTGACAAGTTTGCGACAACCTTGGTCAACCGAAAAGGGCACACTATTGCCTTGCGTGAGAGGTAGGTTACCCTTTTTTTGTTAGTTTCTGAGATTGATTCTGGTTTTATCTCCCGATGAATGTGCTTCTATGATCGTTGGAAATCCATTGTTACTGTTTGCAATGTTAGGGTTTGAAAAATATGTTCAGGCTTAGGGTTTTCGTGGTGATTCATGAATGACTCTATTTTCGAGATTTGAGAACTATTAATGCAGTCTATATAGATGCATGTGTGTGTTTTATTTTTATTTTGATAGTTGATGTTGAATCTGCTTTGCCTGTTTATGAAAAAAATTGCCAATAGTTGAGTGTGTTGCTGTTTTGGTTGTAGATGGAAGGTCCCTCTATGACCTTTGTATTTCACCATGGTGGGAAGTTCAAAATAGATGAATTAGGATATCTGTTTTATGAACCAAATAATACTGAAGTATTAATGGGTATAGAAGCAAACACTCTAGACGTGTTTTTTATGAAGGGATATTATAAAGAAATGAGATATACTGAGATGAACGATTGCTTGTGGAAAGTCCCTGGAACACTTCTGGATAATGGCTTGAGGATGCTAGAAAATGATGCTGATCTGTTGGCATTGGTTAAGGACTGCAGGAGGAACCATTACCTCATAAACATTATTTTAAGCATGTAGTGTCTAAGCCACACGTGGTTGACTGCATGAACGAGGATTGTGATGATGTACTACAGTTGCCAACCATCCCTGAACCTCTAGAGAAACTGAATAAGGACCACAATGAAGTAATGACTCAACATTGTTTTAGGACCACAAAAAAATCACCTCAGCCAAAAAGGAACAAATCTCAGCCCACCAAGTTACCCTCTCCTCAACCCACACCTGAGCCCACACCTAAGCCCGTACTTGAGCCCACACCTAAGCCCATACCTGAGCCAACTCCTCAGCCCACACCTAAACCCAAACCTAAGCCAACACATTAGCCCACACCTCAGCTCACACATCAGCCCTCACAGAAGTCCACACATAAATCCACATATAAGCCCATAAAAAAGCCCATCCATCAGCCCAAGCCTTGGACTAAACCCCAGACTGCTAAAGTTTCTGCCAAGCCTACAACAGCCGATAAGATCAATAACAAGGTGAAAGATACATCCAAAACAAGATTTGGAAGGCAAGTTAAGGCAACTCCAATTGATAATGATAGTGACTCTCATGATTCATATGAGAATGCTGAAGCCAGTTTGTACAAGCCTCCAAAAGTTATAGGAGATTCTACATATAGTAGTGACAGTGATAGTGGAGTTGTGGAGGACAGTCTTCTAGGACCAAGAAAGTAGATCAGAGAGATCGGAGAAGCATAGGCCTACTGCTGACAGAGCAAGGGACAAAGCTATTAACACTGATGACTCCAGCTATGAGGATATCGAATCTGATGAATGCTCTGATGCAGGTATTGTTTATTTAATTGTGTACGAGTTATTGAAATTGCTTGTTTTATAATTCTATGTATTATTTGCTTGTATTACAATTTTGTGGTGAATTGATGTAATTTCAGATTCAGATGATGATTTATTGAACGAATAATCATCAGATGGAGATGAATGGAAGTCAGAAGACTTTGACCAAGAGTTAGACTCTAAGGATGAAGGTCTAGCTGTGCATCCACAGTATAATGACAAGGCCAAATTTGGTGATATAAAATTTGAGGTAAGCATGGTTTTCAAGTCCAAAAAATATTTTATGGCTGCCACTAGAGAAGGAAGGACCCATTGGCACGAAGACAAAGATGAAAATGAAGTATAATCCAATTCGATACATGTACTGTGGAAATATGGGCCATAACAAGAAAACTTGCAGCAAGAAAAAGCAAGACGATACTCAAGAGAAGGCAAGGCTAATGCAATTGCAGCTTGCAGTTGTGCCACCACCACAAGGTGCACTTGGTCCGGAAGCAGACGACGTAGTTGACACTCAGTCCATTCAGACACTCCCTGCAGTAGCACCAACTGCTCCAGATAAACAGATTGAAATTCCTGTTAGTCAGGATGCTCAGCTTCTACCGACACAACAATCACACACCTCAACCAATGTTACTCAGGTTATCTTGTATTCAGTTTTAAATTAAACATTAGTAACTTGTATCTGCTGAATATCACCCTTTGTAATTCATTAAGAATCTGTTTTGTTTGAGACAATGATGATAACTGTTTGCTACAGACTAAAGGTAGAGGAAGGCCTCTAAAACTCCATGTCACCAAGGCCATGACAAAGGAAAATGCCTCTCCAAAGCCTGTTGCTCCAGGATCAGTTGCTGTGTCTGCTAAAATGATCAAGGGTAGCAGCTCCGCAACAGCCAAGAAGCTTGCTAGCTTCATGACATTTGTTCCAACTTCGGGTTTTAAACCTCCCAGAAAAAAAGACATGAAATGATTTGAAGACATGAAATATAGGGCAGTTAGTATTTGTTATTTTGTCAGGGCCAAAATTTGCCATTTGTAGACAATGTGGTAGTTGTGGTATATTGGATAGCCCTGTTTTTTGTATAGTCCTTTAGGTAAGAATAGCCTTAGTACAAACTTCTGTTAAGCTTTTTGAGCTTACCCTTTTGACTATCAACTTCTATTTTTATGTTATTATCATCCTAAAACAGTGTTGTTATTTGAATCTGAGACAACAAAAACTCGTAAACCATTGATCATGTTATGCTAATCCTAGTTTACTTCATTTTAATTATGTTTCTTCTGATTTGCTAAAATTATGTTATGATCAAGAAAAATGGTGCATGTAGAGAACCTTTTTAATAGTTAAAAAATAGGAACATGCATATCAACAGGTTTACTCAAAAGTTTGTTCATATAAAATAATAGTAAATTATGAAGGTTCACAATATCCACATTTTCACAATAACTGCTTCACTTGCCACTAAAAAACATACACATAATCATAAAAACCACAATCACAACTATTAATCCAAAATACAGTTACATCCCAAGTGCTTTAACTTCAGCCTTCTAAGCTCATCATTCTCCATGATAGGTTATGGTTCAAGACAACAACATCACTCTCTATTTCTGCATCAGTTTTAACATCTCCCTTTGCACCATCTAATGCTTCATACTCATCATCCTCAACCCACCTAAAGTAATTGCAGTGGCTGCCGTTCTGCAAAACATTAAGTTACATAAATCTCAAAATCCCACGCAAATAATTAGAAGCTTCAAGAAGACTATATTCATAACTCACCCGGTATCTTGGACAAGCATGGAACAATCTATCTGGATTTTCCTTTGTCCCAAACTTCTTGATTATTGTCTTCAGCCCACAAAAGCACACTTGGTCTGTGTTCTTCCTCCGCCACCGCAGCGACGAGCTCGAAGCATGGCTTCCGTGTGATTGCGACAGTTGTCGTAAATGCTCAATACCCAAGTAGGCTTTCTTAAATTTATAGTGCTTTCTGGGTCATCTCAGACCTTGATATTTTTGCCCCCCTCAAAAAAAGATATCGGGACTTTTTAACATACATTTACATATTAAATTAAAGGATTTACTTGTTACTAATGGAATCTAACCCATGTTCTTCTTTAGATCTACTTGTTTCACTCCGATAGTATCATAAATCGAGTCAATGCATAGGAAATGAATGCATTTCAATACTATTAAGTTAAGTGAAATCGATAAGATGGAATCCGTATTAGACCGCTTCACTTATTTTAGTTTTAATGGATCTTACGAAGCCCGGTCATCCAAGACATGATCTAATAATCCTAAACAATATAATATAGAACAATATAATAGAAATCATAGAATTCATTTTAGAATACTTAATCCCTCCCTTTTTAATTTTTTTTCCAAATTCAAAATTATCAAAATTATATATATAGATTTCTATTATATTAACAGGGAGAATTCAAATTTACAAAGGTGGGAGAGTTTACACACCACCCCTTCTTATTTGAGAATACAATTGGAATACGTAATAAAGCTAGTATATTTATTAAACCTGCACAAATCTTACGCTACCCATCATGCAGTTGCTCAACAATTTCGGCATCTGCATAATCAATCTAACGCTGCAGCAACAATGGCATTTCACAGGAAGAAAGGATTAGGTTTACATACCTAGGACTAATTTGACATAAATAGTGAAACATATCTTGTCACTAGCTATTCTACACCAAGCTGACATGCTGATATGCCAAACTGACGGCCACATAAGCAACTGTTAATGGCGTCAATGACGAAATTAACAAAAGGTAGACGGAAGGACTAACGTTAGCAATTTTAAAATTTTCAGGGACTTTTTTAATTAATTTATTCTTTCGGAGACCAATTTGGAGATTGGGTTATCTTTCGAAGACTAATTTGGCTATTTACTTTTAAAAGTAATTTATAAATAAGTTATTTTGTATTTGATTTTTTAGTTCTAAATTAAAAGTGTTTATTTTAAGAGAAGAGTCATAAAAAGCTTTTTATTACGAGAAAAATTATTTTTTTTAATTTTTCTGTAAATATTAAAATAATTTTTTAGAAAGTTGCAATTTAATTTTAAAAATTATACTAAATATTAATACTATATATTTTTATAAGTTAAAAATAAAAAAAATAACTTATGAACCTATCCAAACGGACTAATATACACTTAAGTGTGTACGAAATATTAGCTAATACAAAATTAGCAGTTAAAATATAAAGAAAAAAGAAGGTATTTAAAAAAAAAAGACCAAATCCAGTACCTTAATTTGGTATGAATCTGTCTTTATTATATTATTGTTAATTTATAAAATATCAATCAACACAAGATTAATCATAATAATAAATTCTTTAATCCCATAACCAATGGTTTTGAGTTTAAATGTTAAGAGAAGAAAATCTAATTATTCTAGAGAAAGGTCCAACAAAAGAAATCAACTTAAATATCACTATATATAAGTTTAAATAATATATTTAAGAGTTCTCTTTACATATTTTTATTCATTCATATGTATCTCCTGCTTGAGGTACAGTAGTGATTTTAAATTTTAAATTTTATTCCTTTTACAATAAGATATTAAATTTATAACTAAAATTAGCTTTAAATTATTATTTTGTTATAATTTAATTATAAGTTATACACCTTATAATATAGAAATAGTAGATATTTTAGAACAGATGTGTAAAGGAAATTGATTTAAAACATATTCGTAATTTTAAACTCTGTTATGTTTGTTAGTGTAAATTATTTTTTCTTTATGTATTTTATTAGAGAAAGTATAGAGAATCAATGGAAATTTTGTATAATGTGTACAATGGAGGTTATTCAGTATTAGAGATATAATTATTAGTGTTATTTTTTTTGGTCAGGTTTAAGCTTTTAGGATGAGTGTTTTCATGATATGGTATTAGAGTTTTAGATCCGAAAGGTCAATTCTAAAATCAACTTAAACTTATGGGATGGTATTATGAGATATTTATTATCCCTGTTATCCGGATGGTTATTGAGTGATGTTTATTTTATTCATACTGGATTAAAGATTTAGCCCATTGTACACATTATACACTTAGACCATTAATTTTATAGCAGTATTCATTTTATTTTGGTAAAAAGAAAAAGAAAAAATAAATCAATGATTGAATCCTCTCTCTTCAGCTATAAATATCCAAATCGAGATTAAAAAGGGGTGCGATTACGACAGTGTTTGGCACAGAGTAGCGATTAGCGTTTAAGCATAAGCCATAAGCCCCTTCTCTCTCTTTCCAGAGCGAAAGGATCTCACTTTTGAAAATAACATAATCGTGTGCTCTCTGTCCCAAACCAAAAACAAACCGCGGCAACTCAGTTTCTCCGATCACCGACTCAACAATATTCGAAACCCTTCGTTACTTCGATCGGCGAAGAAGAGAACCCAAACACCGGTGCTTTTTTTTATTTTTTGGGGCTCCGAACTGAATCTCGTCGGGGAAATAGCTTGAAGAAAAGGCGCACGGAATCTTAGGGTTTAGGAGCGCGGAACGAACGGTTTTCACTTCCCGAGCTTGGATTGATTTGGAAATGAACCGGTGATTGAGGAATTTGGAGGGAAATTCGCAAGGGGAGGAAAACCTAATTTTCCAACTTCATCTTTTTTCTTCCACTTCTGTTCTCTTCGTTTGCATGATTATCAGAGTGGAAGTGCGTTAGTGAAGTTAGGATTCGAGGGTTTTTGAGAGCTGTGATTGTATTTGATCGCGGGTGGAACATCCATCGGCGCAGAAAACTCGTAACATGAAGATAGTTATTTGGAATTTTGAGGTTTGAGCTGTGTAAGTGTTCGCTTTGATGAGGTGTTGGTTAATGCGTTGAATAGACATTGGTCGGTGAACACGACATGGACTACGATTCAGATAACCCATCGCAAGATGGGAGGGATGAAGGTGAGCTTGTTCAATGGAAAATTGCTAAAGTGCTATGAACATTTGAAAAGAGAATACTAATGAGAAAGAAGAAGCTGGAAAAGTTTATTAGCTGGCATAGTTGAATATATGGTGTAGCTTGGTGTTTTAGGCTGGGAATATAGTTCTTTATCTGATCTAGTTTGTTGTTTAGACTCTTTCAACATCATGGTTATTTGCAGAGAAATGTGAACTAGAGTTCTTAATGGAGCCTTTTCTTTTCCTTTGTTTATTTATTTATTTTTTGATGTTCTAGTTTGTTACCTTACCATAGTTTGATGACTTGAATTTTAATTAATTCAAATTGATAGATGATGAAGAAGAATATGAGGAGTCTGGCAAGGATAGTGGTTTTTTAGCCCTCATGTTTGGAAATTTTGATAATTCGGGTGGTCTTGATGCTGATTACTTTGACGAGGTAATTTTATGCTGCTTTAGACATTCGTTGTAAACTTAAATACACATAAGTTATGTTCAGATTGCAGGTCTGTTGTTTGTTTCCTTTTTAATAGTTCCCTCCGTCCATTGTAATTATTAATCAACAGTTCATGTTTCCTGAAATTTATAAGCCATTGTAGTTTTTATGATTGATATGTGAGGTTCCTGAGAGAGATTCTTTTACTGGCCAGTTGCACTGTGTGGATGTCTAGGCTGAAAGAAACTATATGCACTTCATCGTCCTTTGAGGATCTAGTTAGTGTGCAAAGATTTTATCCTATGATACAATGGTTAAGCAGGAACACGTTGTTTCTTTACGATCACACTTCATGAAATACTATGTTTAAATGCCAAATTTGTAGCCGAGTTCTGAATGTGAGATGACCTTAGTAATCAATAGTGGATAGCGGTTCATAGCAATGAGCCAAAATCTGCTATGAAAATATAGCAGATTGTGTTGCAACATATAGCAGCAGGCATAGCAGTGTATATATGTATATACGAATGTAAAATATAACAATGAATAATATACATAAATCAAGCAAAATAGGATTAGAGATGTTCAATATTTCTAGGAAATCTAATTCATCAAATGTATCACTAAATGAAATAGAACACACAATCATAGGTATAATATACTAAACAACTGAAAGCAGAGAATGCAGATCACACAAGCAGAAAAGGCAAAGGCAGAAAATGTACATGAATAGGGGATAGGAAGAGAGATTGCTCTTGGTGGCTGAATGGATATTACTTAAATTGAAAAAATTATGGCTTTTTCAAAAATAGAAATTAATATCACAAGTATGTCCTCTTTCTCTCTTTATTTTTATATAAAAGAGGTTTCCACCACTATTTTCGTGTCTGGCTGCAATGCTGCGACAGAGCATAGTGGCTGCTGTGGTCGTGATGTGAAGTCTAAATGCTGTGCGATTCTCGTCGTCGGTTGTTGTTATTGCTGTTGTTTTGTTTTATTTTTTTTAATGCTTTTAAATACTATGTCAGACCACGAAACATCTGTTTGGTACTGGGTTTGCATATATTTGGTGCAACTTTTGGGAGAATTACTTTTAAAATAGCTAAGTTGAAATAATTACTTTAGTTTTAGGGAAATCACTTCTAAATAGTTGAGTTGTTTGTTAAAAGTCAGAGTTTAAGTGACTGTTTTTGTATTGGTTGGATGGCGTAAGTATTCTTTTGAAGGATACAATATAATTTAAGACTAAGCAGATGAATGGCTGTTAATGTATAGGTAATGGAGGGTAGATTTGTGCATTTTGTGCTCACTTGCTTGCCTTCCATTTAGGTTGAGAGGAATGAAGGTCTGTTGTAACATGACATTTGATTTTGATAGAAAAGCTATACTATACAATCATGCATGGATTATTTACTTTTAAATTCTCTGAAGTGTTGGAGCCTGATTAGCTGTATATGTTTTCTCTGTCTTAAAATTTTGGAGATACTAGGATGCCCTGTCCAACATAGATGTTTCTATACGAGGGAGAGAGATAAATGAATATATGATCCCATATGTAGCGATTTTAGAATGCTGACCGTATTTTGCTTATTGTATAATAAAATGTGTCTTTTTCTATAGCTTTGAGCTGCTTATGTAAATCTTTTATTATGGTTGCAAGGGACTTTTATTGCTTATTCTCTTTGTTGTCACCTTCTGAATTCATTTTTGCTTATGCATCTCGGTAAGAAACTGTGCTTGGTGCTAAATAAGAGAGTGTGTGTGTACTTTTTCTTTTTCTAGGATGCAAAGGAGCATATTCATGCATTGGCCGGAAAGTTGGATTCATCACTGACAGATATAGATGTAAGCAGTTATGAATTTCATTGTTTTGGCTCTATTCGATTTTATAGTATTCAAAATGTTATGCTGATGTGATCAACAAGTGTCTAACGTTCAACTCTTCCTTCTATATTTAGTTGCTTCCACATCTTCATCTTGTTTGATGATGAAAATAATGGTGTCTTGCTTGCAGTTGTCAGGAAAATCACCGCAAACACCACCTGATGTTGTTGAACAAGGTGAAGTTGTCTGCCAGGAAACTATATCATGCAGTTTTTGATATTCTGTTGGTATCATTTTTTTCCCTCATCCACTGAGAGCACTTCGCCTGTGTTTTATTTATGCTTAAGTACTTTCCAAAATGAAGTTTGCTTGGTGGAAATTTCAGAGAGAGAAGTAACTTTTATTTTCTTTCCATTGAAACAAAGTAGTTCCTTCTTACATCCAAAACCATGTGTCTCCTGGTGGTGGTGCTTCTCTACAGTAAATGGTTCATAAGAAAACTAATTTTTTATTTTGGAAAATAGAAGGTTTGTAATTGTGGCTAGTGCTACCTATTACTAAGGGCTAGGCCTTCATGTCAGCTGAAGGACTAAGAAAGTGACTTGTAATTTATAACAAAAATGCACGAAACCATAGCTGTCCATTAGTGTTTACAGGAAGTGTTATAGAAGGGCAAAAATCAAACAAAAGCAAAAAGCCTTCTATGTAGTGTAGCTTTCCAATCTCCAAACTTATCCAAGTGAAAAGGACCTCTAAAAAGATCACGAGTTTAACACTAAATAGAGGCCAAACTTCAAATCATATCTGATAAAACTTGCATGTCTTAAAATCTTTCATTGTAGGCGTGGAATTGGACTCTAACTAAATACTCTAAGCAGTGGTGTATGCTGCACAATGGCACCAAAATTTTGCCTCTTATTAGTAGAGCTAGAAAAACCTAGTAAAGAGATACTGATCTAAGATAGTGGGGGCACCACAAACACTCACCCAAGGTACCAAAAAAGTCTTTCCTAAAATTTCAGCCACAGGGAAATGCAAAAATTGAGATTATCCTGATTCTAGTTTGCTCCACACATAACACACACATATAGGGAAATAGTTTTATGTTGTCCAAATCCTTGGTGGAGCATATTTTCTTTTACACAAAGTTGCTGAATATTTGTATGACGATGTTTATCTAGTTTTATGTTTTTCTGTTATGCTACTTTTCAGACATCATCTGATATGCTTTGCCATTTGTAGTTTGTCAACTAGATTATACTTGTCTGTTTCTTAATCATAGATATGCTTTTCTTTGCTAAATTGTTAGTCTGTTAGAAGAGAATCTTATTATTAAACTTTAATAGCAAGTGTTAACAATTACAGTTAATTCTTCTGACATGCACGCTCTGTTGGAAGTCTTGCTTTGCTTGGGTTTCTAATGTCTAGTGAAGCTATCTGTTTAACTTACTAACTGGGATTCTTCTAATGTTTAGACTCTATCGAAAAGGCTGAAGATGCAGTTGATTATGAAGATATTGATGAGGAGTATGATGGCCCAGAGACTGAAGCTGCAAATGAAGAGGACTATTTACTCCCAAAAAAGGAATTTTTCGCTGCTGAAGCCTCCCTGGAAGCTCTAGGGTCTAGAACTTCTGTCTTTGATGATGAAAATTATGATGAAGAATCTGACAAGGAACAAGATGGAGTTGATGATTCTAAAGCTGTCTCTTTGGCTGGTAATATTTATTTACCTGACATGCATCACTGGTATTGCTGTTGTACTTTCTGTACAGTCGACTAAAGGTGTGGTTTTGTGCCAATATAGTTTAAATTTGATATGTGAAGAAGTACTTCTAGTTGATGTAAGAAAAATGTTTCTTTGTTTGAAAGTGCCTTGGTGAAGTAAGTCCATTTTTCTGTTTATCAAAATGTAAAACAATGCCTAAATGTTGGCCAGGTCCTTATAAAAGTCTGTTGGTGTCACTTTAGTCCACCTATTCAATGGGTTGGTAGACTCCTCTTGATAATGCTTTCAAAACCATAAATGGTAGGGGAAGCAAATTGAAGTATTGTAGTTCACTTACGTCAGCTTTTCTCTTTCAGGGGAGCAGGAAAAGAGTGTTGTAGATGCATCTAAAGAAGACAAAGACAGTGCGCTTGAACGTGATGTACAAGTTGGGTTGCAGCAGACTGAAGAATTGGCCTTCAAGGTAAAGACACTTGAGGTTGGTTTCATTTTCGTCCTGCTTACTATATGTCTGCTTTCACCTCCTTTCTATCCGTCTAATGTTTATTAACTTGATTGATATTTAAATGACGTAATTTTCTGATGATTATGGGAATACACTGGTTTAAAGGTGCGACAAGGTAGACCTTGAGTTCTATCATGATTGCTTTTAGTTTTAGTTTTAGAATGCTTGTAGACTCTTAATCGAGACTATGAACGAGTGTAACGTTTGAAACTTCAAAAAAAGATGATGGAGGACTTTCTTTATATTTTTTGGACCAGATAATTTTAGAAAAAGATGATGAAGGACTTTGTTTATATTTTTTGGACCAGATTAAAAGAGGGCTAATATTCTGTTTAATAAGACATGTTAAGTAGCAGAACGACCATGCTACTAAGAAAGCTGATTGATTTAATGACGGCTTTCAAATTCCTTTTACCCGCGGGTGAAACTCTTAACTAAAAATGGAAATCATATCTCTTACAATGACTCAACTCATGGCCATTTAACTCAAAGCATTCACAAAACGAAAATCAATTTACAAGTAATATTAAAATAAAGCTTCACTAGTCAAATTCGTTATTAAAGTTCTTACATTGTGTACAAGACATATGAAAAGAAATGGATTACTGTTATATTTAGACCACAGGAACCCAAAAAGTGTAGAAACAAATGGCATGAATATGTATTTCAACAAATATATACCTTTAGGTGTCAAAGAAGCCTCTTTACATTCTCTTCTTTGCAATAAAATATATTTTTTTTCTATCAATATCAAAGTGTTTCAACAAATATATACTTTTGATTGAAAAATATGTTTCAAACAAATGCTTGTCTCTCATTCTTTTGTATGGCATCAGTCTCATTTGTAGGCTACCCCGTCTTGTGGGAAAAGGGTTCACTGTTTGTGGTTGAGCCCCCTATGACCAAATGGTATTGAGTACAAACCTTGCCAATGCCACTCTCTTCCTTTATAGTTATGTAAAATTCAAGCATAGATGGTTCTTTGTCTTGGGAAACATTGATTGGCCTAAAAGTCATTCATTTATCTATCCAAAAATTCAAACATCTAGGAGAGATAGCTATTAACTGGTATTAAAGCTTCTATGGCAAAATGTGTTAGGGTTGGTCTTTGTTGCCCCTAACTTTTTATATTAGTCGGTACAGGTAGGTGGACTTGCTCATTTTCCATGCACAAACAGCCCTTGTAAGTGGCATGTTAAGATATAGAGCCATTTGTTTGCTTCTGCCCCATATCTCTCCGGATTGTAAAAAGCCTTTGGAAATGTATAGGTTATAGAAGAGTCAGTCAGTTCCTCTGTGTGCACCTTGTTTGTGATTCTGTCTATGGGTGTACTCATTCTAGTAAAAGTAGTAATTGTAGATATAGTGCAGGTGTACTACACTGGCAAAAGCTCAGTTCATGTTGAATAAACTAATAATAATTTTGTCTATCTTGATACATTTTTGTTGACAGGATTATAAAATTATCATGGTTGACTTTCTATTGACATGTTAATGTCTTAATTGATGAAACAAACAGGAAGGGCCTGAAGTTCTGAAAAGGTCTACGCCGTTGCCAGTTTTGTATGTGGAAGATGGGATGGAAATTTTACGCTTCTCTGAAATCTTTGGTATTCATGAACCTCTGAGGAAAGGAGAAAGGAGAGAGCATCGGCATTCTGTTACACACGGTACTTACCTAGATATTGGGGATATTTGTGTGGGTTTTGTTTGCAAATGTGAATCTATTGTGCTATTCTATGAGAGGTTTTATTGGAAAAGTGAAATAGTTTTAACACGATCGCTATTTCATGTGGTTGTAATTTAGCAGTTGAGAGATTTTAATGGCAAAATGATGTGCTTTCTATACAATGTGTCTTTGTGGTTTCTGTACTAATTGGCTGCTTTTCTCTCCTGTTGTATTTCCAGATAGATACAAATCATTGGATTTATCTGATGATATTGTAGAAGAGGATGAAGAGGCATTCCTCAAGGGATTCTCTAGTCTTTCACTGACCAAACAGGCTTGTGTAGTCCATAATGATGCATCAGAAAGTAATGATGTTGATTTGGAATTTCCAAAATTTGGATTTCTTCATGGGGATGCCTCAACACCTGCGAAAGATGATCGACAACAAAAGGACTCTTGTCTTAGTGCTGAACCAATGAAAGGCGATTTCACGAATGAGCTTCCATGGAAAGATACTTATGTCTTGTCAGCCAACTTTTATCCTCTTGATCAGCAAGATTGGGAAGATGAAATCATTTGGGGCAATTCTCCTGTTGTAAGTGACACTAATTTTGAGAGCTGTGAAATTTCGGGACCAGAGTTGGGAGCCTCTGGTGGTAGTGAAATAGAAATTGAAAGTGGGATACAGAATATACAGTTGGAGCCCCAGAAAATAATGGAGGAGAAAAAAAGTAATGTTTTCATGTGCAGCTCTCCTTTATCATTGGAACGTACACGTCTGAAAAGCATAATGAGCTTGGCCATGTAAAGTGTTTTACCAAGGTGATGTCTCAAAATAGAGACCTGGCTGAGGGGTCTTGGTTAGACAATATTATATGGGAGTTCAATAAACCTTCTGTTAAACCAAAGCTTATCTTTGATCTTGAAGATGACCAAATGCACTTCGAAGTTTTGGATAACAAGAATAGTAGCCATCTTCACCTTCATGCTGGGGCTATGATTTTGACTCGTTCCTTAAAATCAAGCAGTGGGGATTCTGAGCTACCAGTACAGGGAGGTCAATATGGATGGCGATATGTTGCTAATGATAAACATTATTCAAACAGGAAAACTTCTCAGCAACTGAAGTCAAATTCTAAGAAACGCTCAGCGCATGGTGTCAAAATTTTCCACTCCCAACCTGCACTGAAGCTGCAGACAATGAAGTTGAAGTTGAGCAAGTAAGAATTTATAATTATTAATTATGGGTTTGTTGACTCTGCCTTCTTACTTTTGCATGGAAAGAAATCAAGTAAACAATAATAATATCCTGTTAAAGAATTATTTTTGGAGTGTGCTTTTGACCTTTAAGTTAGTTTACAATGAAATTATGTCTGTGGCTCCTCTTTGGTGTTCTGCTCAAGTTGTTCCAATGGTGTTCCTATTTTTGATGTTTGGATTGACTGGGACATACTTGCTGCATGCTTTTGTTGTATTCTTGTTCCTTGCATCTCGGTGTTTTTTTTGGAGTTATCTTATTGGATACAGATCCAATCATCTTAAATATGGTTTTTCTAAAATTGACAAGTATTGCTGGCATTCGTGATGATCTTCCTACTTAAAAAAAAATCTGATTATTATTATTATCTCTGAACATCTGTATTAATGTTCACTCATGTGTATCGTAAGAATGTGTTCCTTAGTTGTAATATCTGACACTTCCCATGGTGCACCTGTAATTAGTCATCACTAATCCTACGCATTCTATGATATATCTGTTGCCTCTCATAACATAGGCATCAGGCCGAAGACCTATTGAGGTCAAGGAAGGTGGATATTATCCGCCAAATGGCGGGCCTTGACCCCACAGGCGATTGGATGGGGAAAGGAGCGAGAGCCCACAGAAATGTTAGCTGCTATCGGATCTGCTGATTCTTTAGTTAGTTCACGGATAAAGGAGATGATTATCTTATAATAAGGCATTGACTCAGCCTTTAGATCAGTATCTTCATCTAAATAGTTAACTCGGGCTCTCACCTATCTTAGCCTTGTTGCCAGTTATCAAGTTCTTGCATTTCTAGTTTGTTTTGAGTGGTACATATCAAATATGATTTTTTGTTTTATTTTATTGTATTTTTCTTCCTGCTATCTGTTGTCTTCTACATTGCATATTTATGTATTTATAATCTTATTAATTTTCTTGCAGTAAAGATATTGCAAATTTTCACCGTCCTAAAGCATTATGGTATCCCCATGATAGTGAGGTTGTTGTCAGAGAACAGAGAAAACTGTCAACACAGGGACCCATGAAAATTATTATGAAGAGCTTGGGTGGCAAGGGGACAAAACTACATGTTGATGCTGAAGAAACTCTAGCTTCTGTTAAAGCAAAAGCTGCTAAAAAGCTAGGTTGTCAATTTTGTTTTTCTTTCCTCTGGCATTAATCTTTCTCTCTCTCTCTCTCTCTCTCTCTAAACATATAGTAAGATCATAGTTTGATTTGCAGTTTTGATTATTTTCTCTAATATTTTAATTTCCTTATGCTTTTGTTTTAGTCTCTTACTTTCATCTCTTGTTTGCACAACTTACTGGGGATTATTTTGGGCGACAGATTTCAAGGGATCAGAAAACGTGAAAACATTTTATTTGGGGAGGGAGCTTGAGGATCAGAAATCACTTGCTGCACAGAACGTTCAATCAAATTCATTGTTACACCTTGTACGGACAAAGATTCACTTGTGGTCAAGGGCACAAAGGGTTCCTGGTGAGAATAAGTCACTGCGTCCTCCAGGGGCATTCAAGAAAAAGTCTGATCTGTCCGTGAAAGATGGCCATGTTTTTCTGATGGAGTAAGTGGCTTGAAACTATTTTGGTACTCTGTTTGTGCTTTAAATTGGAGTTATATTTATTATTTTGTTGCCCCATAGGAAAAGTTCGTCTTTAAGAGATGGAGAGTGACAATCTAAATTACTATTTTCTGAAATTCACCGCTATTTGCTGATTTCTTTATTTGCTGATTGACAAGCGACCTTCTTATCATAAAACCTCCACTGGCTGTTAGCTTTATATATGTTTTGGTGCCTGATAACTGAACTTATGCAGCACCCATATTGAAGTATACATAATTATGCATAAACACTTCCCCATTTTGTCTAGTGATTTGTCTGTTGTCTTGTCAAGTTCCCCATGCATTTCTTGACGCATGCACCTAATATCATCCTAACTTGGTTTGTGGCTGATGCAACTAAGCTCCCCCCTTTTCGACAAACTTCTTTCTTCAGTGGTGATAATCTGATTGCTTTGTTTTCGCAAAGGATGGGCATTGCAAAGACTATATTTGAAATCTCATTGTCTTGGTTTCCTTTGTACTGTGTTCATTGCCAGATAGGATTATCATTGCAGATACTGTGTTGGAAATCACATTAAATGTGTCCTCTATGTAGGTATTGTGAGGAAAGGCCTTTACTTTTGGGCAATGCTGGAATGGGTGCAAGGCTTTGTACGTACTATCAAAAGTGTTCTCCAGATGATCAATCTGGCTCTTTATTACGCAACACTGATAATAGCTTGGGGCACATTATATCTCTCGATCCAGCTGATAAATCTCCGTTCCTTGGGGACTTGAAACCTGGCTGCAGTCAGTCCTCACTGGAGACAAATATGTATAGAGCACCTATATTTCCTCATAAAGTTCCATTAACTGACTACCTGCTGGTACGCTCACCAAAGGGAAAGCTATCACTAAGGCGCATTGATAAAATTAATGTTGTTGGACAGCAGGTGTGTACCATCGTTACATATTTTGTTTGTCAGTACTTAATAGTTGTCTTCATCGATTTTTATGAATGTTGCCTTAGTTCTAAGCTAAGAAATTTCTATACAAATCTTATATTGTTTGGCAAATCTCTATGGCAAAATGTTTCAAGCAGACATAAGGTGTCATGTATCTCGATTAATTTGCCTTTGTTGCATACTGCAATTGAGCTATTAAAATTGTATCTGGAAAATTTCCAATAGAATGAAAAAAGAAAATAAAGTTCATTATTGCAACGAGGATACAATGGTTTATTCAATCACTTTCTGCAGGAGCCTCTGATGGAGGTGTTATCACCTGGAAGTAAGAATCTTCAGACTTACATGATGAACAGGCTATTAGTACACATGTGCCGTGAATTCCAAGCGGCAGAGAAGCGGCTCTTGCTCCCATGTGTCCGTATTGATGAGCTTCTGTCACAATTTCCTTACCTATCAGAAGCCTCTTTCCGTAAAAGGATTAAGGAATATGCCACTTTACAGGTATTGTTGCTCAGAATGGTTGTTATTGAAGTTATTTATTAAAGATGGTTGCTAAAAGAATTCCTACATTTCATTTTTCAAGGTGCTTTAATGTATCGTTATCATATTTTTCAGTACTGATTATTCTTCCTTGTTTCTTCCTTGCTGCCAGAGGGGAACAAATGGACAGTCAATTTTGGTTAAAAAGCGAAATTTTCGCATGTGGTCTGAGGAAGAATTAAGAAAAATGGTGACCCCAGAACTTGTAAGTTGTGTATTATGACATTCAGTTTGTTTTGTGAGGAATTAAACACTACATTTCTTTTGAAATGCAATATGATAACACAGGAGATCATCTGTTGGTGATGATGTGATGGTCCATCAACGGCTTGTTTCATTGGGGTCTTGTTTCTTAGTGCACCATGGGTTGATGAAAAGCCGGGTTTTGATAAAGTATTAGAGTTATCATAGATTTGTGTGCTTGTGTGTTTGCTCTTTCTGCGTTGTACTGTTTTGATAACCTCGTTAGTTTCATGGTTTACTGTTTGGATTGCAATAATTTTTAATTATAAATTCTACATGCAACTTTGTTCTGCGCTCTCTCTCTCTCCATAATTTCTAATTTTATTTATTTGTTTTTGCTATGTGTGGGTTAGGGGAAGTAGGGGTGGGTGCGTATTTTTTGAAAATTTTTTTGGCTGCTTGTCAATCTATGTCCTGAATCTTGTTTCTTGTGCCTAACTGCTCATTATTTTTAGATCAATATTATTCTTCTCATTCCTGTTTTAGGTTTGTGCTTATGAAAGCATGCAAGCTGGCCTCTACCGTCTGAAACATTTAGGCATAACCGAAACACACCCTACTAATATTTCGTCTGCAATGAGTCGGCTTCCTGATGAAGCGATTGCACTGGCTGCTGCATCACATATTGAAAGGGAACTGCAGATTACTCCTTGGAACTTGAGTAGCAACTTTGTTGCCTGTACAAGCCAGGTGATCCATGTTCAATTCGGTTTGGAGATGTTCTAGAATGATGTAATTGTCGGTTGTCTTTGTTAGATGTGCATATAATTTCTCCATGCAGTTGCCAATGTTCTTTCACAGTGGCATTTTGTTATTTATTTTGTACAAGATTTGGAAACTCTGCAATTATTGATTTTTTTAACTCCAAATCTCGTGGCAAGGCCCAAATACTGCAAAAATATATATACATATTTTTGCAAGCAGAGGGTGCGGGTGGGGGTGGGGGTGGACGAGAACAAAAAGAATCAATCGGCATGGATGAATCATGAACCGACTAATATAGAATGATTGAATTGTTGCTTGTCTTTGTTTAGATGTGCATTTAATTTCTCCTTGCAAGAGTTGCCAATGTTCTTTTGCAGTGCCATTTGATTATGTATTTAATTTTATACAAGATTTTGAAGCTTTGTAATGTTGTATTGGTTGTTCACCACAAATCTTGTGCCAAGGCCCAAATACAGAAAAAAAAAAAACTAATTATTTTTTATATTTTCTATTTCTTCTATCTTTCTCATCCCTTAATTGAAAAAAGTTTTGCGACAGCAAGTCGTAAGCTTTATCCTTTCTGAGATGTTCCATTAATAATATCATGCCTTCACTTGAATGAATTTTGTTTTAATTTAGTCTGAAACATTCTACTCTAGCATTCACATAAGGCCAAGATATACTGCAACTCATGAATGTAAACTGTTCTGTTATTATACTTGAATTTGTGTTCGGACAGCAAAGTATTGTTGCATTTATTAGCGCTTTAGTGATGGTTTACTTCTATTGCTGGAAATAAATGGCTATGCTGCTTTCATTTATTTATTGTTTTCGATTTTAGTATTTTGAAATAGGAATTAGCTGTTGGAAGGTGGGGATCATTAAGAATAATTATAAATAGTATTGCTGTGCAATGTAATGAGAATTTTTCACTATCTGATGATTTCGTATTTGTTAAGTTTTCTTATAAATCTGTAAATTTTTATCTTTATTTTTGGCAGGGTAAGGAAAATATTGAACGAATGGAAATCACTGGTGTCGGGGATCCATCTGGCCGTGGCTTGGGATTTAGCTATGCTCGGGCACCTCCAAAGGCACCAGTGTCTAGTGCAGTGGTGAAGAAGAAAGCTGCTGCTGGCCGGGGTGGTTCCACTGTTACTGGTACAGATGCTGATCTCCGTAGATTAAGCATGGAGGCTGCACGGGAGGTGGGTCTTTTTTAGATTAGTTATGAGGAAATCTGAGATAATTAGAGATTATCTCGTTGAATTGCTTCCATCATGAACTTGAGGAATATATATATTTGTTAGTTCTGCAAAGTGCTTAATTCATACTAAAAATGTGGTCCACTAAGCTAAAGGCAATTTTTATTTGAATAGGATAAGTATTCAGAAGGCACCTTCTTGGTCTCCTTTCTTGAGTTGTCTTTGCGTTTGAGCTGTCTCCATTTGACCTTAAGGTCGGGTTCTTGGATGTGGAATCAGCCACTGATGCTTGCATCAGGTTAGGCTGCTCACATTGTAGCTTAGGTGCGGGCTTTCCCCGGACCCCATGTAACGCCGGATGCTTTGCATCATGATACCATTCAAATTGAGACTTCACCTGTTGCCATTCCGTTCTATTTTTGTTCTTTTTCGTTGTGTGTGTGTGTGTGTGTGTGTGTGTGGATTTTATCTAGACAAGTTTTTGTTTTGTTTTCAGACATCTTTAAGTATTACTTCCTTCAGGTTTTTGTGTGTGTGTGTGTGTGTGTGTGTGTGTGTGTGTGTTGGCTTCTCATCCTTTTGTCTTGTTGGGTTTTGTTTACTAGTTTTGTGAAGGGATAGCATATTTCATCCATGTTGATTTCTATTTATTATCTCAAGTATGCTCTTATAACAGGTGCTGCTTAAATTCAATGTTGCTGAGGAAGTCATTGCAAAACAAACAAGATGGCATCGCATTGCTATGATACGCAAACTTTCAAGTGAGCAGGCTGCATCTGGGGTTAAGGTCGATCCAACTACTATCAGCAAATATGCTCGTGGCCAGCGAATGTCTTTTCTTCAGTTACAGCAACAGACCAGAGAGAAGTGCCAAGAGATCTGGGATCGACAACTTCAGAGTCTTTCAGCTGTAAATGGTGATGAAAATGAGAGTGATTCAGAAGAGAACAGTGATCTAGATTCTTTTGCTGGTGATCTTGAAAATTTACTTGATGCTGAGGAGTTTGAAGAGGGAGAAGAGGGTACCAATGACTTGAAACGTGATAAGGGAGATGGTGTTAAGGGTCTCAAAATGAGAAGACACCCAACCTCAGCCCAAGCTAGGGAGGAAAAAGAAGATGAAGAGGCTGAGGCTGCCGAATTATGCAGGTTGCTTATGGATGGTACGATATATTATTTGTCATTGTAATGACTTGCTCTTTTTCTTTCGTCTTTTTTGTGGTCAGCATGTATAATTATATATTATAAGACAAGAATTTGTATAAAAATATGAATCAATGTACTTCTGCCGTAAGTAACTATAAGTTGCAAGTTGAAATGACTTTTTTGAAGCTGAACTCAAATTTGCTGTTTAATCCAGATGATGAAGCTGACAGGAAGAAAAAGAAGAAAGCTAGAGTTGTGGAAGAAGCTAGACTGGTACCAAAGCCGCCACCAAAATTCATCATCTATGACAGTACTGAACAAAATAAGCAAGTAACAAATACTTCACAACTAGATGGAACCATTCATTTGAAAGATGATGCAATTACAGATCTCAGGGAGGCAAGGCAACTTCCCTCTAGTCTTGTACTGTTGTCTGTTTTGTTTAGCACAACTATTTCAGAGTTTTGCGTGAAGCTCAGATCATAAGTAGTCATGTAAACGGTTACTATTCTGTCCATTATGCTTAATTGTTCTATTATATATGTTGTGGCAGGAGGAAACTTTTCCTGCTAAAAAAGCGAAATCAGTGAAGGTCACAAAAGCAAAGAAGAATGAAATTGCACCTATTAGTCTACCTAATAAAAAACTCAAACTAAATATAGGAGAAGGAGCAATCAAGGTAATTGTAATTTATCACCGTCTTCTTCCCATATGCAATTCAGTTATAGTGGTTCATTCTAATTTTGAAAGCTATATAGTATGTCACTCTGAAATTTCTGATGTGTATAATTGTGGTAGTTTATTAAGCGAGCAACAAATGCATTCATGCCTATATGGAAACCTTTTGTTATTTTCATTTATTATACTGATATTAATAATACTTAATCAGTAATAAATTATTATTTTATACCCCAATTTTTTGGCAAATTAGGATTGTATAGATTGTTGAATCTGTTTCTCCAGATTGGTGTTTTTCTGTCGACAAGTATTCTTTGAGAAGTATTAATTATCCTTATGGTTGTTATGCTACAATGACTTTAGGTTAATTGAAACGTACACGTCTATGAAGTGGGATAAGTTAGGGGAACCAGTTGGGTTACTTATATAACTTTTGATTATAAGTCTCAAGTTATGGTCTTTCTTCCATCGATCTCTGTTTCTCATGTGTTGCTAAGTATCATATTTATTTCAGTCAACTATTATTTTCTTTGCTCTCCTCATCCCAAATAGAAAGTCATTCCTTACATGTTCAAGTAGCACACTTTTACATTTTTGGGACAATAAGTCAATTCTCTGGCAACTTACACATGACTTAAGTTAAACTCTGAATGTCAAATCCACAATTTAATTGTGGTAACTGCTTTTTTTTTTGTCTGAATGAAGGGCTTAAACTGTTTTTAAGATGTCCGTTTCAGACAGTTCGGGGCTTTTTATCGTTTATGACTTATGGCATAGGATTTAGATCCTCTAAAGTTTGAATTTCACTTTAGAGAGTAAAGTGTGATTTCTCACCATTGATTTTATAGGTGAGACCAAGAATAAATATGAAAGAGAAACTATCCACGGGTAGAAGATCACACTTTACTCTCTAAAGTGAAATTCAAACTTTAGAGGATCCAAATCCTATGGCATAAGATGTATGGAATAATTTATTAGGTGTATCATGTACCATATAGAAACATGTTTTGCAGATATGGTAAAAGCTTGAAGCTTTAGGGTTGATCTCTCTGTGTATGTATGTGAACTGTGAATAATGGATTATTGTTGGTTGTTTCAGTAATCAGTACCATTGTTAGTGTTTTTATTTTTAACTCCTCTTCATTTATATCTGGTGAACCAGGTATTTAAGGAGAAAAAACCATCCAGGGAAACTTTTGTTTGTGGAGCATGTGGCCAGGTGCGTGTATTTTGAGTTGTATTAATATAACCTAGTAACCTTTAGTTATTCCAGAAAATTAGTTTTTTATGTGTTGTAAGAGGTGTATTAATTTTTTATCTGTTAACCAACATCTTCAATTCACTTTTCTAATGTTTATAAAAACAACTCAAATATGTTGTCTTTGTAAATATCTTAAATTTGTTTTTCGACCCTTGAAAATTATGATAATTTGATTATATTATTCAAAATGACTTAAATCAAATTATTATAATTGTTTAGGACTTGAAACAAACATACTACTTTGATGCAGGAGTAAAAGATCAAGCAAATAAATGTAGGGAGTTAAACAAAATATTTTGGATGTTTGGATGTAAAGCAATAAAGATAATTTGGGATTAGGGATTAAAATCTGAATTTACTATGTTTTGATGGGTAAAAATATATTTTGGTCTATACAAGTTTATTATATCAAGAAACTAAAGATATATTTATCTCTTATATTTTTATATCTATATGATTTCTTTGAGCAATTCTTCCAAATAATCAAGTGTTGTAAGGGATGTTTTTCGTTTCATAGAAGATTTTGCATCCAATGGGTACAGTAGTAATTATTTTGTTGATGAACCAGCTTGGGCACATGAGGACCAACAAGAACTGTCCAAAATATGGTGAAGATCTAGAAGCACAGATTGAATCTACAGACATTGAAAAACCATCTGGAAAGTCTATCATTTTGGATCCCTCTAATCAGTCCCAGCAGAAAAGCCTCACGAAAAAGTTGGTGCCTAAAACTGCACCCAAAACCCCTTCAGTTGACAATTCCACAAAATTGAAGTTCATATGCATCTCCACTGAGAAGTCTTCTGATAAACCTGCTTTAGAAAACCTGCAGAGTTCTGAGAAGCCAGTCACATCTGATTCTGAAACTGCTAGGTCTGCTAAGGTTAATAGAATAATTTTTCCTAAAAAAGTGAAGCCAGATGATACACAGGCTGAATCTGTAAGACGTCCTATCGTTATTCGGCCTCCTACTGATTCTGCTAGAGGTCAGGTTGATTCTCCCAAGGTCCCAATTAAATTTCGGCCACCTACAGATATAGAGAGGGAGAGACATCATCAAAAGCTTGTTATTAAACCTGCAAAGGAGATTGTTGATGTGGACCTTGACAGTCCTTATGGAAACAAACGACTAGAACACAGAAAAACCAAGAGAATTGTTGAACTGGCCAATTTTGAGAAACAAAGAAAGCCAGAGCCCATGTATCGGCAAGCTAAAGAGGAGAGGAGATGGTGGGAAGAGCAAGAGAAACGAAGAAACGAAGCGAGACTCAAAGAAGAAAGGGCTAGAAGACACCACAAAGAAGAAGTTAGGATGCTCAGAGAGCAAGAGAAGTTAGACGAGATAAAAAGATTCGAAGAAGATATTAGAAGAGAGAGGGAGGAGGAGGAACGGCAAAAGGCGAAGAAGAAAAAGAAGAAGAAAAAGCCCGAATTTACAGACGACTATTTAGATGACCCCAGAGCTAGAAGATATGATAAGAGGATGCTAGACAGAGACAAGAGCACGAAGAGGAGATCCATCGAGTTAGGAAAACGTGGCGCAGACTTGATGCCGCCAACAAAACGGCGAAGAGGGGGAGGGGGAGAGGTACATTTCGTTCCTTAGTTGTTATTTCCTTTATCTTGTGGTGGTGCTTTTTTATCAAAGGATTTTTTTTCATGGCTGTGATGGTAGGTCTTACCATTTAGCTCTTGTTTCACTTGGATTGAGTTGTATGTTTCAATTCAACTTTCCATTATAGGTTGGTTTAGCAAACATATTGGAGAGCATTGTGGATGCCATGAAAGATAAGTATGAGCTGTCATATCTTTTTATGAAACCGGTTTCCAAGAAAGAGGCTCCTGATTACCTGGACATTATAGAGAGGCCTATGGATCTTGCTCGAATCCGGGAGAGGGTTCGGAATATGGAGTACAAGAGCAGAGAGGATTTCAGACACGATGTTTGGCAAATAACTTATAATGCTCATAAGTATAACGATGGGCGAAATCCTGGGATTCCACCCCTTGCAGATATGCTTCTGGAATATTGTGATTATTTATTGAATGAGAATGATGAACACCTCACTGAAGCGGAAGCTGGTATTGAGAATAGAGATTTCTAAATGTCATGTAAAATTCAGATCATGATTTGATTAGGTAGAGCAGTCTTAATTTTTTTTAATTAGTGTAAGTTCTTGTGTTAAAAAGAAATGAGTGTTTTCTGTACCAATCCCCCATAGTCTCATTAATTTTTCATCGTGTAAGTGTAGATCAGGATGTTTCCATTTAAAAATTCTCTTAGAAGGCTAAACAAAGTCGAGCAGATAAGTAGGGTACTAGGGTTATAAATATATATGTCATCAATCAAGAGGACTGTTATAGTGTTATAAAAGTTATTTACATGTTCATATTTTAAATGAAAACATCGGAGCTTTCAATAGTTCTTTCTGTTTTATAAGTCATTTCAAATAGATGCTTAGAATAGTTGCACGTAAGAACCTCGTCATCTTGAGCAGATAAAAGTAGACCACCCAATATATGTGTAGAGCAAATGGCATTTTGAGACATTTTAAGTGTTTGATTCGTAAAGCCATTGGCATTTCAAGGGCTTAAGTAAAAACAATTCCGATTTATTGTCGTTCGTGTAATCACTTTCAGCCTTTCACCACGTGTGATGCTGCCTTCAGATATTGAGTTTTGGTGCGCGTCAAAATTCCATGCTCCAACGAAAATGGTCATATACTGCGAATTCCATATATATGCTGCTAGAGTCCAGAGGTTCATTTCTTCAAAATTCGGCAATTTGTGGCAAATTGGCAAAGCATGTTTTTAGACACAGTAAGGAAGCTAAAAAGGTAAAAATGATGTTTGTATTGTTGGATATTTATAATTATAATTCAAGGTCTCTCTAGAAATGAAATTCTAAGAATGATAACAAAATTATATAAACTAGAATGAGACTTGCGCGTGGAATGGTAAATTAATGGTAGTATAAAATATATTTTAGTAAGTATTATGTTTAAATATTAATTAAAATATGTACAAATTAATATTAAATTTGATATATTTTTTTTAAAATGTTAATATAATTTTTTTATATTGAAGTTGTACAAAAGCTATATCTTTATTTGTTGTTTTTATTTTTGCATTTTTTTTAATTGACGAACTTAATCTTCTTATGTAGTGTTTATTCTCTCTTTTTTTTTTTAATTTTTTGTTGTTGTTAAACTTGTTTCTTTTTTTCATATGTTCTTGTGAAGACATGTTCTTTCTAAACTATTAACTTTTATACATTTTTATTGTCTTTTTTATTTCATCTTTGTAGGTATGTTTTTTTATTTAAAGATGTGCTTTGGATTCATTTATTTTTCTTTTTCCTTAATCTCTTGATTGATATGTCATCTAGATCTGATGATATGAGTGTTGGTGAAGTTGATTCTTATAATTAATAAACAATATAAATAAACAATATAAATAATTTTTAAATAAATAAAATTTTTGTAGTATTACCGGTTAGATTTGTTGTAATAGGGATTGTGTTTCAATATTTTTTGTTGGGAGAAATATCTTAGTAACAATATATTGTTGAGAGCCATTTTTAAAGTTAAAATCATTTACTTTGACTTTTAATATAAGTGTGAGGTTGTATAAATTCATCAATTGAGATGATGCTTTAGTGTCATTGGTAACTTGGAGTGTAATTAAATTTGAGCCAATTGTGTCCAATAAATTTTTTTTTATTAAATAGCACAAAAATTATTGTAGCACTTTATTTGTAACTTTTAATTTAATTTTAAATATGTAATAACTATTGAGTTAGTAATTTATAATTTGATGAAATTTTGTATGATAAGTATAATTTGATGGAATTTAATAGATTTTTTATAGTTTGAATTTATAATAATTTTTTATGTTGTAGCACAAAACGTTATTTCTGGTATTTATTTTGTAGATTGTTCTTTGACATTTACTTGTTTTTCTTCTCTTAGTGCATATAAATTTTCGATGACATCTATAATAAAAAGAATAATTTTTTATGTTGTAGCACGAAAATTTTATTTTTCGTATTTTTTGTAGATTTTTCTTTGATATTTACTTGTTTTTCTTTTTCTAATACGTATAGATTTTCAATTATATCTATAATAGTAAGTTTAGAATATTTATTGGCTTGTGTGTGTAATATATATTGAACAAGTTATTTTTAATAAGAATAATTTAAATAGTATAAAGTAAAAATATCTATTAATAGTTTGTTAAATCTATTCTATCACATAATTTTTCGAGTGATACAAACTCAAAATAGTATTAGAAAATAGTAAAAATAATAAGCTTTTTTTGTAAATTTGTTTTAAAAATATAATAAATATTATTATTTTGTAATCATCTAATAAAGTCATTTCTAAGTAGATAAGCTCTTCTTTATTTGTTGGTGTAATTATTTTTTATGGGCAAATTACAAATTGTTAAATGAAGTAATAGTGTTAAAAGTCTTATGTATAGTATATAAGTAAGTCAAATAAGATAGGATTTGAATATTTTGTAACTTAAAATTTATTATGATAATAATATTATTATAACACTTTTAATGTAGATATTTATTATATTTAATTAATATTTTATATTTCTATTGAATAATAGTATGTAATAAATTAATTAATTAATTATGCATGGGAGTTATGATTTTAACTTTTTTTAATATTTTACTAAAATTAATTGGTTAATTTTTAAAGTTTTGTCAAGTAATTAAAATTGATGATGTGGTATCATTAAAAGAAAAAATATAACTTAAATCTAATATAAAAAGAGTTGGTATTAATTTTTATATAATTTAAATAGATAGATAGGTGTTATCTTTATAAGGCTTTTAAGATTTTATTAGGTCAATGAAATTTAACAAATGATTAACAAACTATAATCAACTAGTGTCTAGAAATGGTTACAAGTGTAAGGTGCTTGTTTGTTTTAACAGTTGAAGTTCGTTAAACTCATGACCAAGGTAATAGTCAACAGATTATCTCTCCATTTATTAAGTGCCTGTGGAGATAACTATTTTTTTTTTCACAAAATTATAACCAAATAAGTTACTAACTGTACAATTCCATAATATGTTGCAAAATAAGGATTAATGGCCGTTTAATAAACAACTCAATTAATTTTTTTTGAAAAAAAAACTTAAAATATAAAAATAAATTATTTTATATTTAATTTTTTAATTATTAATTTCCTTATTTAAAGAAAATGATAGATAATTTTAAAAAAATAGTTTTTTTAACTTCTTTATAAATATTTTAAATAAAATTTCGAAAAACCACAAACTAGTTTTAAAATTATACCAAATATTAATATTGTGATTTTTATAATTTAAAGATTAAAGAAAAAATAATTTTTGGACCTTCTGAAAAGGAACCTAAGTATTTAATTCTTAATAATCATAATTCTGATAGTAAAAAAATGAATTAAAAGAAGAGAAATAAAAACACTATAGAAAACATAAATAAAATCTCCTTTTTTGTTTGTTTGTAGTTTTCTACTTTTCTTAGTCAAGTATCTAAACAAAATAGATGGAAAAATATAACTAGATTTTCCATGCCCATAATTGGTGAAATTTCAACAAAATGATCTTCTCACAAGTCACAATAATATACCACACAAACACAGAAAAAAAAAATTAAATTGTTATCCTTTTCAAATTTCAAAAACTTCCCCATTTCTCCTCTTCCGTTTCAGAACTCCATAACTGCAGCTACTACCTTCTTCTGTTATTTTCAGCTTCTACTCTCTGCAGCTCCATTCTCCATTCTACATGTGATTCAATTTCAATTCAACCACCATGTCTCTTCTCAGCAGATTCTTCTACAAGCGTCCCCCTGATGGATTACTCGAATTCATCGACCGAGTCTACGGTAAC
>NC_029776.3:2345758-2396310 GCF_000817695.3 Arachis duranensis
AAAAAAAAAAAAAAAAAAACGAAATTTTCATCATTCCCATTATTTATTCCTAAAATTTTCCCTCGTTTTCCTCCTCAAGATTCTTTTTTTTTTTAATTTTATTTTTATGAATATTGTGCAGTTTTCGATTCGTGTTTTTCCACCGAAGTGTTGCCCGAAGGAATGTACCAGCTGCACCTCCACGAGATCATCACGGAGCTCCATGAGGAGTTTCCAGAATCTTCTTTCCTCGCATTCAACTTCCGCGACGGCGAGAGGCGCAGCCAATTCGCTGAATTTCTCACAGAATACGATGTTGTCGTCATGGATTACCCAAAGCAGTACGAGGGTGTTCCAATTTTGCCCCTTTCTCTTGTTCAGCACTTTCTTAGAGTCTGTGATAGTTGGTTAAACTTAGGGAACCATCAAAATGTGATTTTGTTTCACTGTGAAAGAGGGGGCTGGCCCCTACTTGCATTTCTACTAGCTAGTTTACTTGTCTTTAGGAAAGTTCATAGTGGTGAAAAAAGGGCGCTTGAGATGGTTCATAGGGAGGCACCAAAGGGTTTGTTGCAGCTTTTGTCGCCTTTGAACCCTTTGCCCTCTCAGCTTCGATACATTCAGTATGTGGCGAGGCGGAATATTTCACCGGGGTGGCCACCTCCGGAGCGAGCACTGTCGCTGGATTGTCTCATTTTGAGGGCAATTCCTGGCTTTGATTTGCAGAATGGGTGTAGGCCGATGATTAGGATATTTGGTAGGAACTTGCTCAGCAAGGATGGGCTTTCCACTCAGATGATATATTCAATGCATAAGAAGAAGAAGAGCTTGCGGCATTACCGCCAGGTTCTGTGTGGAGTTGTTTTGTTTGCTTGATTGATTTGTTTTGCATTTTTGGCTGATTTTTTGTTGTATTAAATTTGTGTTTCTGTTAATTGATGTTAGGCTGTGTTCTGTGTTGACTTTTTTATTATCAGGCAGACTGCGATGTGATTAAGATTGATATTCAGTGTTTAGTTCAAGGAGATGTGGTGTTAGAGTGCGTTCATTTGGATTTGGATCCAGAAAGGGAGGTGATGATGTTTCGTGTAATGTTTAATACGGCATTTATTCGGTCCAACATATTGATGCTGAATGCTGATAACTTGGACATTCTTTGGGATTCAAAGGATCGGTATCCAAAAGGCTTCAGGGCTGAGGTGAGTGCTTTTTATAGTTTAGGATTGTATGGAAAACTAAGACTTCGATTACTTGTGGATGGCTGAGTTTTTCTTTCTAGTGAGGGTACCTGTTATTATCCTGACAATTTAGAACTTCTCGAATTTAGGTTTTGTTTGGAGAGGTAGAAAATGTAAGTCCTCAACGGGCTCCCACAACCATGCTAAATGGTGAGGAGAAAGGTGGATTGCCCATTGAAGCGTTTTCACGGGTTCAAGAACTGTTTAGTGGCGTAGATTGGGTTGATAGTGGTGATGCTGCTGCTGTCTGGCTTCTTAAACAATTAACTGTCCTAAATGATGTCAAAGAGTTTTCAAGATTGCAAGGAAAAGGAAGTTGGTATTCATCGCCTGCTGACTCCGACGAGGAAAATAATGAATCAAGCACTGCTGATAGTTCGGATGAGGCCTTTGATGTTCCCAGGTTGTCTTCTGATACTCCAAAATTATTGACACCTGACATCCCTGATTCAATCCATTTAGCTTTTGAGAATCATGGTGGTAATCATGAAAATCGCGATTCAGCAACACCTGATCAGTCATTGACAGATAATGGACCCTCAATTTGTCATGTTCCAAGCAATGAATATTCTCCTTGTTCATCTCCATCATCACCGTTATCAGTTCCTGCTACACAACCTTTGGTTCCAACTCCAGCACAAGCCCCTCATCCTCCACCTCCACCTCCACCAATGTCTAGTGAACATGATCCAGTAACTTCAGCCCCACCACCACCACCACCTCCTCCACTCCTCCAATATCTGCAAGGACAGGTTCTGCTCCGCCAACTCCACCTCCACCTCCTCCAATACCTGCAAGAACAGGTTCAGCACCACCACCTCCACCTCCAATACCTGCAAAAACAGGTTCAGCACCACCACCTCCACCTCCACCACCCCAACTACCTGCAAGAGTAGGTTCTGCCCCACCACCTCAACCTCCACCTCCTCCAGCACCAATAAGAACAGGTTCATCCCCATCGCCTCCGCCTCCACCTCCTCCACTGCCTACAAGAACAGGTTCTGCCCCACCACCTCCACCCCCTCTACCACCTGTAAGAGCAATTACTGCCCCACCTGCTCCACCTCCTCCTCCTCCTTCAGCACCTACACCTAGACGAGCAGGTTCAACCCCACCAGCTCCACCTCCACCTCCACCACCTCCAGGACGAGCAAGTTCAACTCCACTACCTGCTCCTCCCCCTCCGCCAGGACCTGTGCGAACAAGTTTAACATCAGCCCCACCACCGCCACCTCCACCCCCTCCAGGGTCTGTACGAAAAGGTCCTGGTCCACCACCTCCACCTCCACCTCCAGGTGTTCGAACAGTTTCAGCCCCACCAGCTGCACCAAAGCCTCCAAATGCTCCTCCTCCCCCAATTGGTCGTAGTGGAACACCTGTACCTCCTCCACCTCCTGCAGGCAGGGCCTCTAGTGTGCCACCACCACCTGGCAAAGGTTCTTTAGCACCAGCAAGTCTTGGAAGAGGCCGAGGTACTGGTGCAACTGTTAATGCACCTAAGAAAACTATGTTGAAGCCCCTTCATTGGGTGAAAGTTGCCCGAGCAGCACAAGGGAGTTTATGGGCTGATTCACAAAAGCAAGATAATGAATCAAGGTAGTGATTACCGAATTAGTATTTTCATTCTAATATTACAGTAAGTTTCCTTGTAATTATCCCATAAAATACGTCGGAGTTGTCATTTTATGAAAACTCTTTCCTTTTGTAATTTTTGCACTATGGTTGGGCAATTGGGCCTTTTGTTAGAATTTCCTGTCTTCTCCACCCACCTAACTTTCTTTCGACAGGACCTAGGATGGGTGGGATTCTATTTCAATTTAGCACTTCTGATTCAAATCATAAAACTTTGTGTTAGGGCCCCTGAAATAGATATATCAGAACTTGAGAGCCTGTTTTCAGCAGCATCTGCTTCTGATGGGAGCAATGCTAAAGTTGGAGGTCGGCGCGGTTCTAATATCAACAAACCCGAGAAAGTACAACTGGTAAGCAATTTCTCTAGTGGCATAAATTTGTTTAACAACCTGTTGCTTAAGGGTTCATATGCCTGTTAATAATTAGAGTACTCTTGAATGGGACTGGTACCCAAGAGATAATAAACATCAATAAAAACTCTACAGAGAGACTTTGTCTATTCTCTCCAATTGCATTGTAAATGAAGAAGCAAAATAAGATGGGAAAAGTATAATGAATGCTAAAAAGAATTTTTTTTATTTGGATTAATATGTAGTTTTTTGACAAACAAATATTCCATATTGCAGTTTGCTCTATGAGTATGATTGTGTGCTCTGGAAATCTAATGCAAATACTTCGTCTTCTTTTTTTTTTTCCTTTCAATTTTTGTCTAGTGTATGTTATCAATTGAACAAGGGCTAATATATCCTTTTTCTTTATCCCCTCTTCCAGATTGACTTGCGTAGAGCATATAATTGTGAAATAATGCTCTCCAAAATCAAAATTCCTTTGCCAGATATGCTTGTAAGTTTCTCTATCGTTTTGTTCAATTGCTTGGTTGTCTTTTTTTTTGTTAGGGCACTTTTCATTTGGATATAGCTTGATTGAGGGCATTAGTTTTCATGTTTGCTCTAACATTTGTCATTTTTTGTTATTTGGGTTTCAGAATGCTGTTCTAGCATTGGATTCTTCTGTTCTGGATATTGATCAGGTTGAGAATCTCATCAAATTCTGTCCCACCAAGGAAGAGATGGAGATGTTGAAGGTACACCACTCTTCTACTCTCGTGTGCATTAACTTATCAAAAATTGTCTGAACTGTAAAGTATAACTTCATGTAATGCATATGATTTGGTATTTCTATGAATTGTATCTTGGCTGCAAATATCTTCATTTGCTTAATATACTCAATTCCAGGTAAAAAATCTTGAATCATATCACTGTTACTTGCATAGATGGACTTTCCCATTTTTGAGTTTCAGATTAAACCTTTTAAGTAAACTGGAAATCTTCCCAATGGCACATTAAAAAACAACAAATTGCTCAAAAATTAAATGTAAAAAGTTTCTAATATTTGTATGACATGCTTCCTTGTTTAATATGGAAAAGGAACTTTTTCTTTGTTCTTTCCCCAGCTGAAATATCTCTGTTTTACAGAATTATAAAGGGGACAAGGATATGCTTGGAAAATGTGAACAGGTTCTTTCTTGCTTTTTGTTCTTAACAATGAATGTTTAGTTTTTTACAATGCCTACATTAATTCTAACGAAGTTCTTATTCTGATGACCCCTATCAGTTTTTTATGGAGCTGATGAAGGTTCCACGAGTAGAATCCAAGTTAAGGGTGTTTGCTTTCAAAATCAACTTTTCTTCTCAGGTATGCTATCCAGTTTATGATTATTCTATATTGCTTTTCATTCTTAAAGACAAATTCTTCTTGCTTCTTCAGGTGAATGATTTGAGGAAAAATTTGAATACAATCAACAATGCTGCTAAAGAGGTACTGTTTAATGGCTTAGTTGGAAAAAAAAAAATGAAAGAATTACCAAGCTTATACTCATGTTATTGCTTTATAATACAGGTGAAAGAATCTGTGAAATTACGCCAGATAATGCAGACTATTCTTACCTTGGGCAATGCCCTGAATCAGGGAACAGCAAGGGGTATCTATTACTCCATTCCAACTTGACTGTCTTATATTTGAGATTTGTGTTGCATCCTGGTTCAACTCAATATTTATTACAAAATTATAGTTTCAACCATGCTGATTAGATTATATTTTACGTTTTATCAATGGCAGGATCAGCAGTTGGATTCAAATTGGATAGCCTTCTCAAGTTATCTGATACTCGTGCAAGAAATAACAAAATGACTTTGATGCATTATTTGTGCAAGGTAGATATACCAAAATCTTTGAACAATATTTTGTATTATACTATGATATCTTTGACATAATTTTGCTCTGCTCCATCCATGTGAAAATATATTTATAGGAGAGTAAATCTCCAATGTTTCATACTTTGCTCCATCTATTTTGCTCAAATTTGCATTTCTTGCTTAGGATTGTGATATTTGTAAAGTAACTTGTTTGCGTTCTTTCCTTCACACATGACAAATCATAATTCCCTGTTTGGTTGGCCACTGTTGCTTTTTTGTTATGATATCTTACAATGTTTTGTTCTTATCTCACTAGCTTCTTGCTGAGAAAATGCCAGAATTGCTAGATTTTGACAAAGATCTTGTCCATTTGGAAGCAGCTTCAAAGGTATTCTTTTGTCAGTAATCCTTTGTGGTTGGCTTCTTGATGATAAATCATAAATGTATTTCAATAGAACTTGGGCAATGAAGGTTACTTACTTACGAATTTATGACTTTGATGTCTAAACCTTAGATCCAACTGAAAGCATTGGCTGAAGAAATGCAAGCTGTGAGTAAAGGTTTGGAGAAGGTTGAGCAAGAACTCACTGCTTCTGAAAATGATGGTGCCATATCTACAGGATTTCGTAAGGTAAGGAATATAAAATGGCAGCTTTTACTTCTGAACTTACTGAAGAGAAAATGATAAATCTATAGGCCAAAGCCATGATTCTTCAATTACATTGTTACATGTTATCCATCTGTATGAAAACTAATGCTGTGTTCTTCACCAAAAGATTACTGCATGGTGAACAACAGCTACTTATCATGCATTTTGATCATATTTTTTATGCCTAATTAGATGGCCCATGGGAAACCTTGAAAGAGAATCAATTTTAGGTAACTTTAATTGGTCTAAGTATGATTATTCTCTTGCTCAGGTGTTGAAGAATTTTCTTGATACTGCTGAAGCCGACGTGAGGTCTCTCATATCATTGTATTCTGAAGTGGTGGGTTCTTCACTTTATTTTTTCCTGCACATCGGAAATTTTAATGAACCATCCTAATAATCATGATTTGATACTGATAACTGGTTCTCTTTCAGGGAAGAAATGCAGATTCTTTGTCCCAGTACTTTGGGGAGGATCCAGCTAGGTGCCCTTTTGAGCAAGGTCTGACATTCTCTTTATGTATATACACATGCATAATGTCCCAGTTTTTCAACCATTCTTTTGGTTAAAAACTTTGTTTAGAAGGGTCCATGCTTTTGGATATGGTAAAAGTACTAGTGCGCGTATATTCATTCACACAGCAACTAAGTTCTTTATTTATGCTATATCATCCGTCTTTTGCAGCTTATTAAAGAAGCAAAAGCTATTTTAAAAACCCTTAATCATGTAGAAGTAGAAGGTTTTTTTTTGGGCTGAGTAATTAGAATAATAAAAATAATGCAAATGAAATATGTTGGGATTAGTTTTGCATTCAACTCTAAATTTCTAATCATGAATCTAACCCATTCAATTTAATCCCCCATTTTCAACCTAATACAAAACTGACCTGATTACAGGCGACATTTTGCGAGTGTGCTTCATATTGACGCAACGTGTCTCAACGAATTGCTTCAATGTGCCACAATGTTTTAAAAATAGAAAAGCATCTAGCAAATAACACTGTTAGTGCCCATAAAACACTCATCTTCATTTATTTATTCAAGTTGTGTTCTTTTGCAGTTACACAAATCCTTGTTGTATTCATGAAAATGTTTAACAAGTCAAGGGAAGAGAATGAGAGGCTGGCAGAAGCTGAAAAGAAGAAATTAGAGAAAGAAGCCATGAAGGAAAAGGCAGCAGCAAATAACACAAACTCCAAAAAAGAAATGGTTAGATAGATATCTATCTATCTCAACAAGCGTGAGCCATGGTTTCTTCAATTTCTACTATACCAAAATCGAAATACTGAATTTTGGACCATCCCAAATGCAATTCACTCATGTCTGCATCATGCATCACTTGGATCTGTATATTCAATGTCATAGTTCCTTCTGATCGGATCATCCAATTGCATCATCTACCCTTATGGCTTGAAGAATGAGAAACTCATCAGCAGGCTAGTGATTCCATGTAATTATAAATTTATAACACACGAATGCTAATATAGAAAATTCTTCTCTTTTTTTTAATAGGTACTATAGATAATCTTCTTTTACTTAAATGTTAGTTATATATTAATATTGTACTAAATTGTAATCTAGTTGTAGGTAAGTTTTTTTAGTTCCCCTACCATGATACGAATTCTTGTGTATGATTCATTCCATGTTTAACATAGCTAACTAGCCATCATTTTCAATGCAAAGAAAAATGTCAAAAAACTGTCTAAGGATGCACATTATTCCAATTTTTATATTGAGCATATTTTTTACAAAATTAAAAAGAAATAAAGATTTAGGTATATTAATAAGCTTAAGGATTAATTTTATGCAAATTACTTATTGAAGGAAAAATTGCAAATCTTTCTAGCATTTCAAATCTTTGAGTTTCATGTAGTGTACAATGTAATAATGTATACACACTACAAGAACATGCACCTAAAAAGCTTGACAAATGTAGTGTTCTATTGAAAATCAATCATGATTCATGAATGAAGAGAACAAGAGAAACTTAAAAACTTAGTCTGATCCATTAGCATTTCATGCCGGAAGGGAATCATCCTGTTTCTCGGATGCTTCTAACCTTTTCGCCTTTTCCTTCTCAAGCAAGTAAAGTCTCTCGGCTTCCGGCATTGCCTGGATGATTGTCTGCAACTTGTGATTCAACTCTTCCACCTTTTCCATAAGCCTGTCATTTGTGAACATTCCAAGAATCACAGTTCGGATGGTTTCCCAACTTTCCATGATTGGTAAAACAATGATCACAGCAGACCCAATAGTACCCCATCCTATAGCAATCACTGCCCAGTAGTAGAAGTATCCTTTGCTAAACTCTCCTGTGGCCATAAACATGAACATAAGTTACAAAATGCATTCTTTTTCTAACCTTGAAATTATAGGAGACCAAATTCAAATGTGCATAACTCAAAATTAGTTACCTGCTGGTAGGGAGAGAATAGGCCAAAGTATAACTATCAAAACAGTGAAACCAACTCCACACTTCACTATCCATGATTTTGCTCTTACTAACTTCTCTTCATTAAACTCTTCTGCTGGCAATTCAGTCTTTTCCTTTTCAACCACTGTGATTTGCTTAGTGCTACTCCAATCATAGTTCTGAGGCCAAAGCATGCTGCAAACACCATGAACACCTCCTCCAATCAGAATAGAAACAAGGTTCCCAGCAAGCATTGGAGCATTCCTACCAGTTGTATCAAGATTTATGTGTCCATATTCTGCTTTTGTAACAGAAATCCATGTGATGATTCCCATAATGCAGCCAATTATTGTTCCAAGAATGGCACCAATTGCATTTGCTTTTCTCCATAGAAGCATGAAAGCGATAGGAAGAACCGCTGATCCGATAAGAACTCCCATTGCAAGGTACATCCATCCTAAGGAAACTCCAGCTTTGTTTAGTATAACCGCGAGCAGCCCCATGAAACAACCAAATCCTAGAACAACAGACCTTGACACTTTAAGGATTTTCTTTCCACCTGCATTTGGATTTATGTAGGTACGGTAGATATCATATGTGCATAATGAAGATACTGCTATTAGTTCTGATGAACCAGCAGAGGTCACTGCCCTGATCATAAGCGCATTAAGAACATGAGAAAGTAAAACAATGATGCACAAAATATAAGTTCAAGGACTTTCAGTTTAATTGAACCTTTACACAAGTTGTATCATCAACCATTTAAAAATTCAATCTTGTAACATGCTGCAAGTGTTTCTGATCATGATCATTACTTACATAAAAAGCATGGTTAGGAGAAGAATGGATCCACCTTTCCCCATCAGAGCCACAGCAGTAGCAGGGGGAACGAGTCCACGACCTGCCTCGCTTTCATTGATTGGTAAATCAAGGGCCAAGGCCCCCAGACCCAATGATGTAGCCAAAGAAAATGGCACAGCAAACCACACCAAGCCTCCTAACAAGTAGCCCTTATGAGTTGATGAAGGTCTTGCAGCAATGGCACTCACCCAATACCCCTAAACATACAAAAGGAGCATAAGTTACAACCATGAATGTGAAAAGCTAACTTTCATGATTGCATTACATGTAGAAATGAAACAAATTGAAGATGGAAAGACACCTATCTTAGTCATGCTTACATTGTCAACAAAGACAGTGCCAAAGTTACCAACTATGTTTATAATCCCAAAAACTAGGCCTCCTGAACTCAACATTGTTAGGTAAGATCCTCTGTGATTCCCACTCACAGGACCACAAGCTTGTCCATGGTGTGATATAGGATCCTGACATGTTCTTGATTTGCTAGCAACCTCGAGCAGGCGACTGTAAACAACACTTGGGCTACCAAGCTCACTACTCGCCGTATAGACAAGGTAGACAAAAATCACCAAAACAATGTGCACTGAAAACAAATAGATGCTGGATTAATCGGATTCCTGGTAATAAGATTCAGAAACCGGTGGCAAAGATTAACAAAAATTTAAGTAGAAACCTATGACAGAATGTATATAGCTTGCCAAGAATGTGGCTTTGAGTCCACCAGCTAGTGTATAGACAATGACTCCAAGGGGTATTAGGAAGCTTGCAGCATAAATGTTCACTCCAGTTAATGCATTTACAACGGCCGAACCACCGAGGAGCAACATTGCCGTTACAATTATATTTGTCAAGAAGCAGAAAAAGAGGAACACAATGTGTGCTGCAGTGCCCCAACTGAGAGGTAAAGAAACTTTGTTATCAAATCAGTGCTAAAAAAGTTGCAGTGTTCTTGAAACATCACTTAGCTTAGCAAGACTAAGAGAGTAAAAACTACTTGTTCATCCAAATTCTAGAAACAAGAAATTTAGCTCTAGAAAAATTTGATAATTTATACAAGAAAGTTTGATATGACTTTACTTTGTTTATGCAAACCAAGATACATACCGGGCTTTGACAATTTCGCAGACTGTATGAGCATGAGGAGCCTTTCTTTTAATCTCTATAGCCATTACTCCAAACAACAATACCTGTTCATGTTCAATGCATCATATCAAATCTCAGGCTTACTTCACTTTCCAAATTCCAAAATTTAGGAGGACTGAAACTTGAAAAAGAAGAAAATAAAAAAACAGCAGCATGCAGAGGAGATATTTAATGTAATATAAGATTCATGCCTGGATTGTTGCTCCACTAGCATACCAGAAAGGACCACTGACCCCATATTCCCAAGCAACATTTGAGCTTTGCAAGATTGTAGCAGCCCATGTCCACTACACCACCAATTCATAGCAATTAACAAAACATATGTGAAAAAGAAAATTGAACTACAGATTCATCAATCTATGCAAACTTCAAAGGCTATTTTAAATTCATAGTTTTCGGCCTAATATAAGTGTTGGATCCAATAGAAATGATTACCTGTGAAACAATGACACTAGCAATGAGTCCTGTCTTAACACTTCTTCCTGCAGTATTGAACCATTCCGAGGTGTGGCGAGACCCAACATATCTCTTCTCTAACCATACCTGATCCATAAGAATCAAAGTTTCTATCAATAATTTCAGCTTGATGGAAAATTATAGAAAATAAAATGTCATGTTAATAATTTTCTAGTTAAGCCCCAAAGTGGTTTTTTAAAATTGGCCACTAAAATAGTCCTGAGATTCCGATTGCACGATTGCACAGAGTACGTCCTAGATTCAAAAAAATGCACTATGTTAGTTCTTGGCCTTTTCTATCAAATGACGTAGTGTATTTTTGCGAATCTCGGTGGCGTAATTGACGCAATTGGAATTTCAGAGACTATTTTAATACATAAAGCCAATCTCAACGACCATTTTGAGGCTCTAGTGTATTTTCTACTATACTAATAACAAGGTGAATCTAATACATCATAACATGTGCATTATTTGAAAGATTATAAATACTAATAAATAAATTAAACAAACAAGATTCAATTAAGGATTGCAGACCAAGAAAGAGGTGAAAACAGCAAAGAAAGCACCAAAACCAAGAATGACAGAGTAGCCAACACCCTGATTAAGGACTGGTTTGCCTTCAAAGAAACTAGTCTGCCTCACACAGCTACCTCCATTTTCAGAATGATAGTACTTTGCAGAGAATTCAAAGGGTGGACACTGTGTTGCAGAAGCCATGAACTAAAGAAGTAGTGGATATAAAAACTAGAAACTGGTTGTGCTAATTAATTAGTTGCTATTCAAATTAAGAATAGAATATAACCCTATCCCTATGGCTATGATGCAGATACTCCATAAGTATCCATTTCTTGGAAAACTAGAAGCCCAGCTTATTTCTCTAGGTGAGTACAGAGAGGACAATAAGTCAAACTAAGAGGGTATCTCATATTTTAAGATTTTAATCAAAGGAATCTGTAGATATTATTTGTGAACGGAAAGAGATGACAACGAAAATTGGCTTGTGTATGAGA
This sequence comes from Arachis duranensis, assembly GCF_000817695.3. Lineage (NCBI taxonomy): Eukaryota > Viridiplantae > Streptophyta > Magnoliopsida > Fabales > Fabaceae > Arachis > Arachis duranensis. Next base: position 2,357,335 of record NC_029776.3, read on the forward strand.
TTCTTGAATCCCCACTTTGAAATTCACATCTTTAGGTAGAAAAAACTCAAAAAGAAAATTGTATTTATTTATGTTTTAATAGGCTCAATCAGATTTTATATGTCTATTAAGTTTTTGAGAAAAAGACAAATAAATTCTTGATCTTTTGGTTCGCAGACATTTAAATTTTTAAAGATTTGAAAATACATTTAAGTTTTTGACATTCTCAAAATCTAAACACATCGATCCCTCTGTTTACTTGGGTCTGGCAGACCCAATGAAAAAATTAAACATAACTTCTGTTGTACTGGTCTGGCCGAAATACGAATGCACACAGAAGAAAGTATTTAAAATAGAACAAATTAGATTCAAGGATCAATATATTCAGATTTTAAAAAAGTCAGAGACTTAAATATATTTTCAAATTTTCAAGAATATAAATGTCTGCAGGCTAAAAAATTAAAAACCTATTTATCTTTTTCTCTAAATTTTTTTGTGAATAGAATTAAACTTTTAAATTATTCTAAACCTAAAATTATTTTATGATAAGTTAAATTAGACGAGATTAGATATAAACTAAATTGCAAACACTTGACAAATTCTATCTTTATTTTGACATGGAAAATATTGAAGTGACTAATCATAAGTAAATGTCTTTTTTTTTATTTGACATATAAAAATGTCTTTTATAAATATAACCATTAAAAAAGGTTAGAAAATTTGACTAAATTACTCAATATAATACGTATTTGCATTTCAGTTATATTTTTATACGAAGAAGTTTTTTGTATGAGTAACTACGAAATATTAATTGGTAGTTACAAAATTCAATTTGTATACAATAATCTTGTTACGGATGTAGTACATCCTTTTAAGTAGTTTTATTTCAATAAGATATTACTTATGCTTTAGCTTAAAATGTGGCTATCCTGTTTTGATTTTGAGACCTATATTATAAGTCAACGTCACATATAATAAATAATTAAATAGTACTAGTTGACGTGAAGAGATAGTTGGAAGAACAAGAGATTCATGCATGTAACGCAAACCGTGAGGGGAATATTCCAATGCGTTTATGATTGGAGGTTAAAAACTTGAAGAACTTGGTCTCCCAGAATTATCAGAATTTGTAGTACAAATGCAATACAAATACAACTTGGATCTTATTCTTATATTATTTATATTTTATTTAATTATTTAATTTTAACCTTACAATACAACTCAGTATAGTATTTTTAAAAAATTTTCACCTTTTATTATGCTGTTTTACTTTTGAATATTTTTGTATGTTATTTTTTAATAATTAATGAAATATAATCTATTATTTTTAAAAAGAAAAAAAACTTTAAATTTTAAAGATAAATACATGATTACGTTTAAACATAAAGGTCTAAGAGCATCTTGTAGATTCTATTTAACTTTTTCTGACATTAAAGAAACCTACCATTAAAGTATAACCAATGTGAGTCCCAACACGTTATTCAAAAAGAGAGAATCTCCATTTAGAGGGACTCATTGTAACCAATAATAACTTGTCATTTGGCAAATTATTATAAAAATAAATAATTATATAAAATCTAAAATAATTAAATAATTATATTAAATAATTAAATTAGTAATAATTATAATAAATAATTATATTTTTATTTGATTAATAATTTATATTAAATAATTAAATCTTAATTAATTTATTAATAATTATAATAATTAATTAGATTAAATAATTAAAATACTAATAATTAAATAATTAAATCATAATTAATTTATTAAATAATTTTTAAAATTTAAAATGCTAACCACATTATTAAAATTAATCATTGCAATAATTTTTTTGTATTAAATAATTTTACAAATTAGTATAATCCTGAATTATATATTGTGTATTATTGTTATGTATGAATTTATTTAATATTAATATTTTTTAATAGTAAATTATTTTTAAATTTATAAATTTAAAATATTATTAAAAAAATTAATTACATTAAGTTTAAGTATTTTAATTAATTAATTAAGTGGGACCACAATAGAGACTAAAGTGAGTTCATTCTAATGGAGAAGAGATAGATGCATTGAGTTTCTATTTACTATCTATGACGCAAAAGTTGTGGAGTTACTTTTTATGACAAATGGGCCAAAAATAAAAATTTGGATGAGTTTCTATTGGAGATGGTCTAATATTTTAAATAATGCAAGAGGTAATCAGAATTTATTATTATTTTTTTATTTGAATTCATAGCATATTTTATGAAAGAGAAATTCTCCATATACAAGCATTTTTTTATACAAGTCTTTATAAGTTATTATATTAACGCGCTTGAACGTTACTGCACGTTCTTCTTCCTCTTCCTCTTCTTCTTTTTTTCTTTCGTTTCTTACTTTCTCTTTCTCCTTCTTCAACCGTTACTGCACAATTTCACTGCACCGTCTTCTTCTTCTTGCTGCACATTCTTCTTCCTCTTCCTCCTCTTCTTCTTCTTCTTTTCTTTCGTTTCTTGCCTTCTCTTTCTCCTTCTTCAACCGTTACTGCACGTTTTCACTTACGTGCTTTTCTCTTTGTTTTCTTTTTTCGTTATTCTTGATTTCCATTATTTTTTGATATCAAGCTCTGAAATCATTTTTAAAGAAGAAGAAGCAGCAGAATATGAGGAGGAGAAAGAGAAAGAGTTCTGAATTATGCATAAAGTGTCCTTTGGGTGTATTTTCTATAATCGTTTGGGTGTATTTTCTGTAATCGTTTGGGTGTATTTCTGAAGTTTCATTATTTTCAAAACGATTTCAAAGCTTGATTTCAGAAACCATGAAAATCGAAAAAAAAAGAAGCAAGAATACCAGTAATAAATGCAAGTAAAACAACTAATGAAAAGGCAAAGAGAATAACGAAGAAATATCGTTTGGGTGTATTTTCTATAATCGTTTGGGTGTATTTCTGAAGTTTCATTATCTTCAAAACGATTTCAAAGCTTGATTTCAGAAACCATGAAAATCGAAAAAAAACGAAGCAAGAATACCAGTAATAAACGCAAATAAAACAACTAATGAAAAGGCAAAGAGAATAACGAAGAAATACATGGAGGAGGAGGAAGAAGAAGAAGAAGAAGGAGAAGAAGAGGAAGAGGAAGAGGAAGAGGAAGATGAGTTGTTCATAATCCATGGTGAGTGAAGAAGAAGAAGAAGAAGAAGAGGAAGAGGAAGAGGAAAAGGAAGATGAAGATGAGTTGTTCATAATTCACGGTGAGTGAAGAGGAAGAGGAAGAGGAAGAGGAAGAGGAAGAGGAAGAGGAAGAGGAGTCGTTTATAATTCACGGTGAGTGTAGCGCTTTGGAAATTAAATAACGCATTAAAAGACTCTAATGTGTAGCAACTTGTAAAACTTGTAAGTCAAAAAGACTTGTATGTGTAGCAAGCCTCTGAAATTCCTTTTTTTTTTCACCAATCACTGTTGTTAGAGAATCATTAGCATCAATTTAGACCAATTAGTATCGTCTATATTTATATAGTATATCTGTATATTAATTATAGGATTCTATGCCTTTATTACTCTGATTCATTTAGCACCTATAAATACCCCTTGTATATTGTACCTTTGATATAACTCAATAATACACTTTTCATATTATTCTCTTAGTCTCTTGTTTCTAACATGGTATCAAGAGCTTAGGTTCCTTTTTTTTTCAATGCATATTAGTTCATAGCCCCATTGTTTTTCTTTCCGGCAGTATTCTTTGGCCTCCTTTTTCGTTCCCTTCTCGACGCTTTGGTTCGTCAACAAAATGGTACGTCTGAGTTTTCTTGTCCTGGTACGTCTCAACAAAATGGTAGAGCTGAACGCAAACACCGTCACATTCTTGACTCTGTCCGTGCAATGCTCCTTTCTTCTTCGTGTCCTGAGCGTATTTGGGGTGAAGCTGTTCTTACTGCTGTTCATGTTATCAATAGACTCCCTTCTTCCGTTCTTGGTAATGTTACTCCCTTTGAGCGTCTTTTTCATACCCCCCAGATTACAGTTCTCTTCGAGTTTTCGGTTGTGTATGTTTTGTTCTTCTTCAGCCTCATGAACATAGTAAACTTGAACCTCGGGCTCGTATGTGTTGTTTTCTTGGTTATGGCACTGAACAATAAGGGTTATCGTTGTTGGGATCCTCTTTCTAAACGTATTCGTATATCTCGTCATGTTGTCTTTTGGGAGCACCACATGTTTTCTCGGTTCTCATCATTTGAGTCGATTCCTACTACTCAGTCACCTTTGTTTACTAACCCCAATGTTGATCTTTTTCCTAGTGATGATTCTACAGGTTCTATCTCGAGTGACCCTCCACAGCCTCATGTTCCTCCGCCTTCTCCATCTCCCGATGAATCCAGACCGGACGATGATCCTATTCCTACCGTCATGCCTTACTGTCATGCCTCCTCCTCCCGCTCATTCTTCTAGGGTAAGGAATCCACCTCCTCATTTTCTTGATTATCATTGTTTTTCTACTATCCTTCATCAACATGAACCTAAGTCATTCAGAGAAGCCTCCACAAATCCAAATTGGCAACAAGCAATGCAGGAAGAAATACAGGCACTTGAAAAGGCACACACTTGGGATTTGGTTGATCCTCCTTCTGCTCAAGAAGTAGTAGGCAGCAGATGGGTATACAAGATCAAGACTCGCTCTGATGGTTCTATTGACCGGTATAAGGCACGATTGGTTGCTCAGGGTTGTACGCAAGAGTATGGTATTGACTATGAAGAGACTTTTGCTCCTGTTGCTCGTCTCACATCTGTTCGTGCTCTTCTTGCCATTGCTGCAGTCAAAAACTGGTCTCTCAGTCAAATGGATGTGAAGAATGCATTTCTTAATAGAGATTTGAAACAGCAGGTATATATGAAGCCCCCTCCGGGTTATTCTTGTCCCTCTGGCAAAGTTTGTCTCCTTCGCAAAGCACTCTATGGGATTAAGCAAGCTCCTCGTGAATGGTTTGACAAGTTCAGCACTACCATATGCAGTCTTGGTTTCACTTGCAGTCCTCATGAGCATGCTCTCTTTATTCATAAAAGTGAACGTGGAGTCGTTCTTCTACTTCTGTATGTTGATGACATGATCATTACTGGGGATGATGTTGATGGTATCTCTGATCTTAAAGCCTCACTTCACCGTACCTTTGAGATGAAAGATCATGGTTCTCTCAGCTATTTTCTTGGTCTCGAGGTCATCTCCACAAATGATGGCATCTATCTCTCTCAGGCTAAGTATGCTTCAGATCTTCTTGCTCGCGCTGGGATTACAGATAGTCGCACTGAGTCTACTCCTCTTGAGCCTAATGTTCGATTTACTCCTATGGATGGCACTATTTTGGATAATCCGACTCTCTATCGACAGTTAGTTGGCGGTCTCGTCTACTTGACTGTCACCCGACCAGACATCGCCTATCCAGTTCATGTACTTAGCCAGTTCTTGTCAGCTCCTCGTACTACTCACTATGCGGCAGTTCTTCGCATTCTTCGCTACATCAAAGGCACTCTATTTCATGGCCTTTATTTTTCGGCCCATTCCTCTTTGTCTCTTCAGGCTTACTCCGATGCTGATTGGGCTGGTGATCCCACTGATCGTCGTTCCACTACTGGTTACTGTTTGTTTCTTGGCGACGCTCTCATTTCTTGGCGTGCTAAGAAGCAAACGTTCACTGCTCGCTCAAGCACAGAAGCTGAGTACCGTGCCCTCGCTGACACCACTGCTGAAGTTATCTCGGTTCGTTGGCTTCTCGCGGATCTGGGTGCTCCTCAGTTGTCCCCTACTGACGTTCTTTGTGATAACCGGAGTGCTATTCAGATCGCCCATAATGATGTTTTTCATGAACGCACCAAACACATTGAGATTGATTGTCACTTTGTTCGGCAACGTATCCTTATTGATGCTATTCGTCTCATTGCTGTTGGAACACTAGACCAGACTGCTGATATCTTCACGAAAGCTCATCACCCGACTCGTTTCCGGACTTTGTTATCCAAACTCAAGTTGGTCTCCTTAACTCCCACTTGAGTTTGAGGGGGGATGTTAGAGAATCATTAGCATCAATTTAGACCAATTAGTATCGTCTATATTTATATAGTATATCTGTATATTAATTATAGGATTCTATGCCTTTATTACTCTGATTCATTTAGCACCTATAAATACCCCTTGTATATTGTACCTTTGATATAACTCAATAATACACTTTTCATATTATTCTCTTAGTCTCTTGTTTCTAACAATTGTTTAACTAAAATAATTTTAAATTACTCGATTCTCATAATGATCTTTCAGTTCTTTCTACAATTTGATTTTGATTTTGTTATGATATCTATCTAGAGCCGCCAAATTGGTACGACATAGTAGTGTAGTACTAATACATTACTACAGCTCAAATATATGAAGATAATTCTAATTAAATAATACAAGATGTAATATAAAAATTACTTCTTTCCTTTGAAATCACAAGATATTTTTACAAGTTGATCTTATCACCAATCATTGTTTAATCAACTTAGTCATTTATATAATTAGAAAAATAATCCTCTAAAATGAATAGTTACAAATATTAACCGCTTATTAATTAAAAAAATTAAATTATATTAAAACTTTTTATTCAATAATTATCAACTTAAAAGAAAAAAATAGTATATATATATAAATCCTCCTCCCTTAAGCCTTTTTTCTTCACACAAATACAAGAAGTCAAAATAATAATAGTCCCTCAAATGATGATGAAAGGTGGTGGTGGTGGCAGCAGGGTGGCCAAGGAGTTAGGCTATTGGGTTAGAGGCCCTCTTATTCATGGAAATGGTGTAAGAAACACTATGACCACTTTGACCTTTTCAGATAATAATAATAAGAAGAAGAAGGAGAAGAAGGTTGAAGAGAATAATAATAGTGAGGGTATTGTGAGTTATTGGGGAATTCAGCCTTCTAATGTTACCAAAGATGATGGCTCACAATGGAAATGGAATTGCTTCAGGGTATGTATATATGCATATTTCTTTTATTTTTATTAGAGATATATATAATCAAATTTCGACCAAAAAATTAGAATTCAATTTCTTTACTCCAAAAGAAAAAAAAGGTACAAATTAAATAAATAAATAAAAGTTTATATAATAAATTCACATAAATCTAAAAAATTATTACATTAAAATTATGTTAAAAATATAATTATTTATATTTTTGTTTCTAATAGTTTAGACTTTTAGAATAAATAGTTTCATGATAATTTTAGTTTTAGTTTTAGAGAACTTAGGTTTAATAATTTTGGTCTCTATAATTTTATTAAATTTTTAATTATGTCTTTATACTTTTTTTCTTTTCATTAAATTTTTAATTATAAATATTTTTAATTTATAAAAAAATATTTAATTAACTCTAATTTTTTTTACACTAAAATAATTTAATTATAAAATTAAAGAAAATATAAAAATTAAATTAAAAAATATATAAAAATTTAATTATAAATTTAATAAAATTATAAGAATCAATAAAATAATTAAATCAAAAATTTATTTGATATTGATCTTTCTTGTGTTATATTAGCCTTGGGAGAGTTACAAAGCAGATATAAGCATTGATCTGGAGAAGCATCATGCGCCTAAGACCTTTACGGACAAGATGGCTTTTTGGACTGTAAAGGGTCTCAGATATCCCACTGATATCTTTTTCCACGTTTCCACTACTTTCTTTATAATTCTATTCATGCATCCATGTATCTTCCTACTAGCTAGCTTTCTTTTACTTTTGCTTCTCGGATCAATATAGCATGCATGAAATGATGCATGTGATGTTTCCTTACTTGGTTTTGCTTCTATATTTTCCAATTCATCTCAACAAAAATAGACACTCAAACATAATATATTTAAGTGGGGTGTTAAGGACAGTAACTTTTGTGATTTATAGCTATTAAGTAATTATTAATGATGTTTTTAATGATGTAAAATTACTCACTTTTCTTTTGCTGGTTACATATTGGTCAAAATTTAATAAAGTTGTTTGCCTCTAAACTTTTTCTATATTTAATATTATAATATATAATACTGATTTAATAGTTTATTTTTAGTATACATAAAAAAAATGTTATTTATACATCAAAATCAACTATTAAAATCAACTATCAATGTATTTATATATAAATATAAATGCGGTTAAATTTATTTTCAAAATATATTTGTATTCAGCATATATTTTATACTGATAGCTGACTTTAGTTAAATTCTATCTTTATAATATATGTACAGAAGCGTTACAGATGCAGGGCTATGATGCTGGAGACAGTTGCGGCTGTCCCCGGCATGGTAGCAGGCATGCTCCTACACTGCAAATCGCTGCGGCGATTCGAGCACAGTGGTGGGTGGATCAAAGCACTGCTAGAAGAAGCAGAGAACGAGCGCATGCACCTAATGACGTTCATGGAGGTGTCAGATCCAAAATGGTTGGAGCGTGCTCTGGTAATGGCAGTCCAAGGTGTTTTCTTGAATGCATATTTATTGGGGTATTTGGTGTCTCCGAAATTTGCACACCGCATGGTTGGGTACCTTGAAGAGGAAGCAATACACTCGTACACAGAGTTTCTTAAGGAGCTTGACAAGGGTAATATAGAGAATGTGGCAGCACCGGCCATAGCCATCGATTATTGGCAGCTTCCACCTGATTCTACTCTAAGGGATGTGGTTATGGTTGTTAGAGCCGACGAAGCACACCACCGTGATGTCAATCACTTTGCATCGGTAATTCCCACCAATTTTGGTTAATAAAACTATGAATTTAATTAAGTAGAAACTTAAGTGTGGTCAACTTTACATGAAATTGATAACTAAGAGTTGTTAGATGAAAATTTATTCAAATAAGTCAAATCATTTAACTATTCATCTATAATTTCACGTAAAATTGATTGCACCTGAATTTTTATCATTTAATTATAATTCATTGTTAGTATAAAATAATTTTATACATGCATTCACATCACTAAAATAACTATCTTTTATATTGACCGAATAAACGTGATTACACGATTATATAAAACGCTTTATACTGTCAGTTAATGCATCAAAATTAAATTCTTAAGCTCTCTATATTTAGTTATAAACTAAATTAGTGTCCTAATAAGTTTTTAGTTCCTTCAAGGTGTGATGATTACCTTCTCCATTATTTTAATTTAGATCGATTTTCATAATGCTATATTTAATTTCAGTTTTATTAGCATACCAATTTTTCTTCAACTAACTAAGAGTTGATTTCAAATCTTTTTCAATATATATAATTTTACAACATAAAAGAAATAGAGAACAATTATATACTATATCTTGTAAGAAAAATTATTTATCTCACTTGATATGCCCTTATGTTTATGTATAAGGGGAAGGATTTGGTAGGTAGATGTTTTATTTATCGAATAATCTCATAGTAAACACTAAAATATATACTAGAAAGGAAAAGATGGATTTCTTAAATGAATAAATTACTTATCTTGTTTTTAGTGTAGATTAGCCAATGATATACATTTACACTTATCTCATATGTATTACAATTTAATTTATTTATTTAAAAAACCTGAAAAGGGAAAAAAAGGAGATTTTCTTATAATTGTGTGATGTAATAATGTGCAAGAATGATGGTGATGTTATTGCAGGATGTGCATTATCAAGGGCGAGAACTAAGAGAGACTCCTGCTCCAATTGGGTATCACTAAGAATTCAAGGGTCTTTGGCTAGAAGCCTAGAATAAATAAAAATGTTGGTTTGTGACAACAATATTGTTGTGTTTTGTTATGGATAATAATCTGAATAATGCTGATGTATCTTGTACAAAGTTGGTGAGTTGAGTTATTTAGTGGGGAATCAAGAGTTTGTCAATTCATGTTGACAAAAATCTCATCTATTTAAATAGAATTTGTAAAATATCTTAATAAATGATCAATTTAAATTTTAGTTTTCATGTATGGTATACTCCTTATTGGCTTCTGCGATCCTTGTCAAGTTAAAGGGAAAATTTAATTATCATTAGAAACTTTAATTAATTAAATTTTTATGACAATTAATTTATTTGCTAAAAAGATTTATTTTTGTATTGAATATATTTAAAATTATGATTCATAATAGACGTACCACAAACTATACAAAAAGAGATATGATTTATGATATAAATTGTTATACCCAAAAACTCTAAGCGAAAAAGAAAAATTATGTCATTTAAAATATATGTCATTAAGTGAAAGTGTTACACTTTTTATTACGTAAATATATTTTAATCATATATTTATTACGTTTTATATGGATAATTTAGATTCATATATCAAACAAAATTATATTCTAACTGACCAAATTTTTTATAGTAGAATATTTGTGATAATAAAAATCTAAATATTTAATTATTATACAAATATATAAAAAGTTATTTATTACGTTTTATATGGATAATTTAGATTCATATACAAAACAAAATTATATTCTAGCTGACCAAATTTTTTATAGTAGAATATTTGTGATAATAAAAATCTAAATATTTAATTTATTATACAAATATATAAAAAGTTTTATGTACTGTGCTATATATAAAAAATGTTGTTTTTTTTTTCAAAACTCATTAATACTCACCTCATATTATAAACATTTTAGTCTAAATACAGAAATATTGCTCACGTTATATTAAACCACAAATATGAAATATCTAATGTTAATTTTGTGGACGAACAAAATTTCTAGTCAATTTTACCGGAAAATACAAAAGGAAATGCATGTGTGTACGGGGGACCAGTGAGAGAATATTCCCTTAGGGTGTATGATATTGAGTTGGTGTGAACACGCAGCAGATAAGACCCAACTACTTGATCCCCAAGAAATGGCAAACTTTAATTATTATTATTCAATTAATGATCAGTTAAGAACAGCCGCATTGGTACGACAGGTAACTTGAATTTGATAGTACAACTTTAATACAATTTAAATAAAATACAATAAGTAATATGAAAATTTTACTTTCTTTTTTTGGTAGGAAATCATAATTTTTTTCATGTGTTTTATCTTTTAAAATTGTCTAAGCTGAAAAATGATTAAACAATGCAATTTCCTTTCGAGAATTATTTTCTTTTAATTTCCAGGTGATAAAAATTTTATTCTTATTAAACTTTTTAAAGAAGTCATAATATGTTATTAAATTAAATATGATTTATATATTTTAGAGTTTTTATTTTACAAATAATTTAAAACTTCAATAACTTTATATTTTATTATGCAAAGAAAATTATATAATATTTAAGGTGAAAATTCAGGACTTCACGTGAAGTTAACAGGTGAGAGCTGTTGGATGAAAATTTAGTCAAATTAGTTAAATCATGTAATAATTTTTAACTATTAATTTCAAGTCTACTGCACCTGAGTTTCTACTAATATTCAAGTGAGTGGAAAAAATCTTAACTATTAGATATTACATGAATGATGAGTATATATATTAAACTATAAAATAAAATAAGAAAAATTTGAAGGACTAACAATTTTATTGAATTTTGGTCAGTATATAATTAGTAGAGAAATGTGAGTCATTGAATGAAATCTCACACTAATTTTATACCATTAAATTATTATTGATGACTATTTAATGGTTACCAATCACAAAAATTATTGGCCCCTAACATTACACATAAAATAATATACATTGAAATTAAATCTTATTTTCCTATGAAATTACTTCACCTCTGCTAATTGACACTCATATAATGATGATAATAAATTGTTATTATTAACAAAATCAACCTTAAAAAATATACCAAAAAGAATGTAGGAAAAATAGTTAATTAAATAAGTAAAATATGGTTCTAGAATATTTTCCATGCCAAACCCAAACACATGCATTCCACCGCCATAGTTGCCAACTAACACACCAACGTATCAACGTTACTCACCTCATCTTTTTCGCTCTCTTCATATATATATACACAACCTCTCTTAAACCCTTTTTTTTTTCATCACAACAACGAAAAAAGCAATTCAAATTCCCTTTAACAATTTCTCATCTCATATTCTTTTCCCGAGAAAATAACAAACACTTCTACCCCGCGCTTCTTGGAATCATTGTGGTGATTATCATGATGATGACGATGGTTCGTACCGCTGCTGGTGGTGGTGGTGGTGGTGCTAGGGTGGCCAACACTGCTGTGATTGTTGCAGCTAACCGTTTGTTCTCCACCGCGGGCCGTGGCGGCGTGGCGGCGGCGGCGGCGGCGAGAGGTATTGGTAATGAAGTCGGTGTTGGTGGTCCGAATAAGTTAGGGTATTGGATTAGAGCATCAATGATTGATGGAGGAAGGAGCGAGAGCACTATGGCCTTGTCATCGGAGAAGGAGAAGAACAATGAAGAGAAGAAGAAGATTGGATCGTCTTCTGAAAGTGTTGGGAACAAAGAGAATAGTAATGATAAGGGTATTATCGCGAGTTATTGGGGTATCAATCCATCTAAGATTACCAAAGAGGATGGCACAGAATGGAAATGGAACTGCTTCAGGGTACATATTTTCAGATCTGTTGTTATTTATTTTCTTCTTGAAAAGTTTTGTTTTGTTTTATTGAATATATATTTTTTTAATGAAGCCATGGGAGACATACAAAGCGGATCTGAACATTGATTTGAAGAAGCACCATGCGCCGGTAACATTTCTGGACAAGATGGCTTATTGGACTGTTAAATCGCTCAGATTCCCCACTGATCTATTCTTTCAGGTATCCATTATTCATTGATATCTTTTCAAGTGGTACATGATGGTGCATGTGATGTTAGGTTGCTGAGGGTTAGGTCATAAGTTGATTAACCAGCACATGATGCGTTTGAGAACTAATCATGTAATTGATAATATAATACCTTTCATCTCTTGAAATAGGGCAAAACAAATTTCTGAAAGTTAAATGATCTTCATGAAGATTAATAGCTTAGAGCCTCTCTAAGAAAATTAAACGGATGATTACATAGAATACTTTGTTTGATTTGGGAAGTCCATATTACCTCTTTGTTCTTTGATATAGAAATATTACATCTTACATTACCTTCAGAAGAAAAATATAAGCCTTGATAATTTCATAGTCTATAATATAAAATGCTTAATTAAGCTTTGTTCTTATCATATGTTTTATTCAAATGTAACAGCGCCGATATGGATGCCGAGCAATGATGCTGGAGACAGTGGCAGCTGTTCCTGGCATGGTGGGAGGGATGCTCCTCCACTGCAAATCGCTGCGACGATTCGAGCACAGTGGTGGCTGGATCAAAGCTCTGCTGGAAGAAGCAGAGAACGAGCGCATGCACCTAATGACCTTCATGGAAGTGGCCAAGCCAAAGTGGTACGAGCGTGCTTTGGTGATAGCAGTTCAAGGTGTTTTCTTCAATGCCTACTTCTTGGGGTATTTGGTGTCTCCCAAATTTGCACACCGCATGGTTGGGTACCTTGAGGAGGAAGCAATACACTCCTACACTGAGTTCCTTAAGGAGCTTGACAAGGGCAATATAGAGAATGTGCCAGCACCAGCCATAGCCATCGACTATTGGCAGCTTCCACCTGATTCTACTCTAAGGGATGTGGTTATGGTCGTCAGAGCCGATGAAGCGCACCACCGTGACGTCAACCACTTTGCATCGGTAAGCTTATTTATACCCTTTTATTAATCTTGGATGAAAAAATATTGAAGGTGTGTTTGGTATATGATATTATGATTTGGATTGCTAATGGTGTTATTTTTTGAATGAATTGCAGGATGTACATTATCAAGGCCGAGAGTTACGAGAGACTGATGCTCCAATTGGTTATCACTAAGACTCTGATTTCTTGTCAAATTTTTTAGTGGAGTGCAGATTGAGTCAAATTACATGGTGAATGTAATTTTGGCTAGAAGCCTAGAATAAATAAAGCTTCTAGTTTGGTGACAATATAGTAGTATTTTTCTCAAGGTTCGTCTAACAATGTCGATGTAAATAATGTGGAGTCTACTTATTGTTCTGAGTCATACATCTCCTTGTTTGTCTGAAGTCATATATCTGAATGATTTGTTATTCTATTGGGCACTGTTGAGGGTGCTCATGGAGTTATACGAAATCTCATAACTAGAGAGCTCCACTACATTTTGCCTGATATTTCCTTGATGCTCCTTTTTGACGGTAGATTGCATTACTTTCTTCATGGTTATGGATCTTAACATCATCAGACAAGTGCTGCTATTTTATCTTTAATACTCGACTGGAATTTGCCTTATGGCAGATAATTTAGCGGAAGGAATAGATGAAATTTAATAAAAGATTTTACAATAAGTCTGGCAGGGCATGATAAAACTGCATCAATTTGAGTGACACCCGGCTGTGTCAGATAAGAATTATAATGAATCTATAACCAGTTTGGTATGATTATTGGGAAGTGTGTTCAAACGCCTCTTAATGTTTCGAACCTAGTCTATCGTCAATGCAAAAAGTAAAGACTGCATCTTAGAAGCAAAGTTAAAACACAGGGTGTTAACAGCTAGGAAAGCTGCGTGATGGTAATGGAGGGGTAAATGATTGGTATTGCCATCAGAAGATAAGAGGGGGGAGGGGGTGTTACTTAATTGATCCCACACTCGAGGAAAATTTAGGTTCCAAGATAGCAATTTTTGTTGCATTTGAACAAACATGACATCGCATACATTAGGCCATCTGGGATACACTATTCCCAGTCCTTCCTTTATTCCTTACTTCCATTCCCAATTTCACGCTAAAGTTCCAAACATATATACGTACAGTTAAGTGGAAGGCACCTTTTGATTTAGCTGCAATGTTTTATATGCAAGTTATTAGCACTGTTCTGCTGCTCTTAACACGCGGATACCTTGTGCAGTGAGCAGTTTAGAAATAATCATGGGATTCTCACGACCTCGTACTGATGGGAAATTCTGAGAGGGGATTGATTTGAAACGGGCCGGCTCTCAGACCATAGCTCCAGGTTGACCGTGCCGCAATCCCAATGAACCAGACACTTGAAAACCTCAGTTACGTTAAATCGATTGACCAGCGCCAATCCAAGACATTTATCAATGAGCCTCCACTCACCTGAGATAAAAAAAGTTCATCATCTATCTTGTTAATATTGGCAGTAATGAATAATGCAAAGGATAAGATAAAATGACCATTACCATTTGGAAGAAGGTCTCCTTCAAAAGATTGCTCTCCACTTTCGGGAAACACTTCATGCGTTGATCCATCAATTGAGGTAAAAGAAATAAAAGATTCTGATGGGTGCAAAAGATCAAATGTTGGGTGAACCCTTAAGCAGACCAACCTGCAGAAAGTAAAATGGACCATAGCAGAAATCAATAATCTGAACAAATTCAAACATTTTCAATTGAGCAAATAAAAGAACACAAGGATACTGCAGTCACAGAGGGTAAAACTCAAAAATTGTTAACCTAGCTAAATACAGTTTCTCATCAACGCTAGCTAATATTAGTGTTTTCTTTTTTCGGATGATTAATCTATAAATAGCTGAGTAAAATATTCTGTAAAATCTGATTCTGAAGTACTGAAAATGTTGAGTAAAACTACACACCAGTCCTTGAAAAATTCAATTTGTAACCCACACAATGCTATTAAATGTTACAATACAAAAAAAAAAATAAAACCTTGAGAATCCTCCAGAACCAGCTCCAACACTGCGGGATAATATGCTTGATTCTACTTGAAACATGCTAACAGCATTCTTTGGAAAATAGATCTGCCGCTGAAGAACCAATCCTCCACCAATATCACCCTCTAATACCATAGATTCTCCTTCCCCTGCAAGCTCAAGTTCTCGACTGCAAGAAAGAAAACAAATGTATGTTGAACACCAAAGTTAAGAGGGTGTGGGCGGACCAGCACGGACAAAAATATGCACACAAAGAATGGGTTAAAGGGGAATTTGGTGGCTCTCAGAAAAAACAAGTGCAAGAAAAACTAACTCAATGATAGAGTATTCCTCCGAACATCCAGCAGATCGATACTCTGTACCACTATACTCCTCGTATCCACTGGTTTCTAACCTGCTATGCAGCCATTGTGTTCCTGAAGGCAGATAATTTATCATGAACAATACAACATTTGTTCCATCCATGCAACATAAAGTAATATGATCTCCTTTATAACTATATGGATCTAATGAGAAACACAAAGAACCAACAGGTCGTATGGAAAATAAAAGGAGTTCTATTTCCAGATTAATTTACTGATTAAATAAATTGCTAATGGACAATCAATTTTACCTGAAGGAATGTGCACCATGGAAATGATTCTGCCGCCAATCCAGGGAACAATTTTAAGAACCCACTCACCATTTTTCAGTTCAATGGGAGTTCTTGAAAGCTCTGTCCCCTTGGGTCCAGAAAGCTCCTCTGCATCAGGAATCTGAATTACCCCTTCTGCATAGCATTCATGAGAAATTAGCACACCATGATACAGAGTATGCATTATTAGTGCATGCATCTCATACACAACTGAGAAGAAAATGCAATGTCAATTGCCAAATACTTCTCTCCCTGCTTACCCTCCACTTTGCTCATGGGGAAAGGAAGAGTGAAAAGCATGCAAAACTTTCAATTCTCAAAAAAGGAAGGAAATGAAAAACCCATATACATGTGAGGAAGACGTGAAACTACTGAGTAATAGCACGGTGCTAAATATTCATGAATATCAAAACCTAAGAATATCTTCAACAGAGGTCATATAATATTATATTTTTCAAAAGCAGACTTGTTGGCAGAAGATAAATAAAGCTATAGCATTGGCAGAGAAGGATGCTAAAGAAGATGAGAATTTAAGAAAATATGAGCATATATACTCTATAAGGAAATATTCATAAACCCACAAAGTAAAGATCTGAGCAAGTACCTACCTAATCGTTCCTTGTATTCCTTCTCACTTGTAGATACTAACTTCGATACCTCCTCTTCAGAAGGCAGAATAACTTGCAGAACTTCTCCATCCATGCCCCAGGTATCAAGCTGTATACAAAACCTAACTTATCAATATGAATCTCAAGTGGAAAGGATAATGTAATGAATAACTTCTAAGCACAACACTTGATTACTTCTTTCTATATAAGTTTCATGTTCCTCATAAATTCCTTTTTTGAAGAAACACATACCATTGCACCCCCACCTAGCAATACTTGAACATGAAGGCGGCGTTTGGGTCTTCCCCATGATCCTTCAGATTTTTGTACTCTCACAGTAACAACCGATGACTGAAGTTCAGCCACATATTGTGTTAATAAATAATTGCCTTTGGTGAATTCATATCCATCACCATCATCCTCAAATAGAACACCTTCAGCTTTCCCTGTAAATGAATATATCTTATTCATACGTTATCTAAAAGTACATTCATCTGAAAAGCAAATATATTGTAATTACAAGCATTCTTAGGGAAAACAGAATGCAGGGACTTACCTTGTTCATCTAAGGCCACAAGAAGCATCAAGTCATCTGATGGACGAGCTTCTCCAACATGTTGCAGAGGGAGACCCACAGGAATAATTGATCCACCTTTTAAATATAAAGCTGGCAAATCCTGTCATGCCCCAAACAGCACAAAAAATAAGTAAAGATTTTGAAGACAGAATAAAAAATAGAAAGAAAAGTAGAAATGACATGCAAAAAGTAGCAGAAGAAAGCATGGATACCGGATGTGCATCACCAAAGTCAAAACTCAACCAAATACCCTTAGGCAAAGTATACTCCAGCTTATCCAACCCCTGATTGCGTAAGGTGCTGATCAGATACAAAGAACACGTCAAATTACTGCAAATTGTACAGCATTGGGTAAAACTTTCTATCAACAACTATAAGCTTCACCACATTTTGTGCTAGCATGAATAATAAAAATAATAATAATAACAACAACAACAACAATAACAATAATAATAATAATAATAAATCCTGCAAAGGCATCTCTCAATAATCTAACAGTGGCAGCTAGATTGACTACTTTAAGTAAGGGGAAGAACCTTGCATATACTAAAACTGGTCCAAGCAAAAATGAGTTTTCAAGTTTCCTCAGACTAGGATCTTTTGGATCTGCAAGAAGCGAGAATATAAATCCATCATGTGTTAACCAAACAAAAGACACTAAATTTATTCTTCAGAACACGGAATCACCGGCAAAGAAAGTAGGTGTTGTTACTGGAGTGCCCCTTGTATGAGCAAAATAAAAAAGTGTGTAGATAAGTGGGATAAGGCGGTAGCGCCTCTTCAATGCCAATCGACAAACTTCTTCGCACTAATAATTAAAGCTGAAGTCAGTGATGCACAGTTTTGAGCATAGAAGTAAATTTCAATCACAGAAAAACATCACAGCAAACAACGGGGAAAATGAAATATAAGGAGTAAGGACTGTAGCTGCACATCTTCCCATTCATTATAGAATCTTATCTTCAGCCTCCAGCTGGGCAGCTGGCAGTGAGATTCCTTTAAAAAAGCTTTAAATGAATTTTCTAATCAATAAAACATCAGTTGCTCAAAATCTAGTTTTAAGGTGCTAGCAAAATATTAATAACAAACCAACACGCAAATTTGAAATCATGGTTTAACAGGATGTGGATACTGATACATCGGCAACAATCACATGCTTAGTAAGTAGTTGGGCGTAAAAAAGAATAATATATGATAAAACCAGTATTTTCTTTTTAGGTACCCTGAATAATATAAATGAACATAAGTACATAAACAGTTATCATTTTTCACAGAAGTTCAAAAGATTTCAGGGAAAACAAGAGCAATTTTTAAAGTTAGCACTGAATAAGTTCAAAACGTGTTGTGCAACACCAAAACTTAAAGCATGAAATGAAGTACATGTGAGAATATATTTATTTATTTCAATTAACTCATTTTAAAGTTGATGTCAAGCAAAGACAAAGAACTAGATAATGTCCAGTACATTACCAGTTGGAAACCATAACAAAGAAAAGAATTTTATATAGGCAACTGCGAACCAACCTCTTCCCCAAAAGACCAGGGTTCATGGTCTTTTGTGCCTTCTTCAGAATGACCTCTGCAGAAGGGAAACAAGGAACCTACACCCATCCACCTTCCAAAAAGCCTAGGTGTTGCATTTCCAGCAAATCCCCCAAGATCAGGACCAGAAAATGGCTGACCACTGAGTCCCTGAACACAACAAATGCAAAAAATGAAGGGATGCAGAAAACTTACTGGATGCCAATATTTATGTTAGAAATACATAAATATCCTTCTGACTTTATCTTTCTTCCAGCACTGAACATAGTATTTTTTCAATACAACACCACTCACAAAGCACTGAACATAGTATGAAAATGTGTAAAATATAAAAAGCTATAAGGAGGGAGCTACGAGGACTTAAAATATTCTTCACAACAATTTGCAGGACAAATTGGTACCAAGATGATATCAAATGCAAATGTTGCTCAAGAAGCATTGGTTTGATTCATACCAACTGAAGTACCATAGAGATACTCATATGAAAATGCTCCCAGGTTGAAAGGTTATCTCCAGTCCATGTTGCGGCATACCTTTGGCTACCAACGAATCCAGCTCTGGTGAGAACAAATGGTCGTTTGTTTTCGTTTGCCAGTTTCATACCTTCGTACGTTGATCTTGCCATTAGCAGACCATAAACCTACAGCGAACAGTCATAAGAATAACTAGTGGTTCAAGGTAGACAATATTACCTTGCAAAACCATTGACATACTCAACAAAGACAAACTTCACAAAATAAATTCAGAGTCAAGCTGCAGGACTGTATCTTACTATTATATAACTGAATCACATCCTACTTGCATGTATCGCCCACAAGTTTATTATTTAAAAAGACATGTTACTCCAAAACTATGATAAAGGTTAAAGAATACTACATTATGATAAAAAGAATGATTCTGATGACCGCCAAGTTCACTGTCTCCCCTATGAACATTGTTCTCAGGCATTGTTTTTGTTACAACCTGGAAAAGCATAATAAATGTAAATTCAAATGTCAAGACCACAAATACCAAAATTTGGACAGAACCTTGTTTATAATTTATTGAAAACATATTAACAATATTAAAAGTACCTTAAAAACAGCAGGTTCATTCATATCATTCCATATGCCATCAACACCATTGGAAACGAAATCTTTAACTAGATTAGCCCACCATGAACGAACTTTTGACTGTGTATAGTCAGGGAAGACACAAGGCCCAGGCCACACCTCCCCTAAGGAAAAAATAGATGAGCACAATGCATCACTAGGAGGAAAGAAGAATGTATAAAGTGAAAAAAGCATAGTGAAAATAATAGTTACCAACAAAAGGTGTTCCATCTGCCTTTTGGACCCAAACATCACTTTTACAACCACTATCATATACAAAATAACCTTCTTCCTGTTTAATGCCAGGATCAAGCATCCAAATAGCTTTAAAACCATTATAATGGAGGCCTTCTGCTAAAGACTTGGGATCACGAAAACGCTCCTGAAGGATATCAGAAAACTTATTTTCCAAATAAAAAATACTGCTAAACACATATTCAATATGGTCAAACCCAAAAATTAGTGTGCAATGGGAACTTAATCTTGGACAATACATCCCCCCATGTGTGTGAGCCACGGCATGCATGTACTGATTGCAGCATCAATCCATATATTAGTTACTGCTATTTATCTAAGGAGAATAACATGCCTTGTCAAAGGTGAAACAACGAAAACCATCCATGTAATCGATATCCATCCATATCACATCACAAGGTATAGACTTTTTCCGGAATGTTCTTGCTACCTGCAATTTTCAATAGCTAACCAGTCAAGGAAATATGATACATGCCTTTCAAAATCTAACAACTAAACATATCGCTAGCTACCCACAACTCCAAAAGTACACAAAACTTCAATACTGTTTGCTATGCACAATACATAAATACGCATCAAATCTTGAAAGTTTTTAAAAGAAGTTAATGAAACATAACAGAAGTTAAAGAAAGTTTTACAAAATTAAAAGTAAAAGTTATCCATTTTTCAGTTTAATTTTATCAAAAGCCATTGAAGGTGCATTTGTTTTAGTTTTCTTCTTAAGATACTCATCTCTGCTTCTCCTGAATAGCCTAAAGTAGATCCCATATATTTCTTGTAATCTTTTGAGTAGAAGTTGAGATGAGTTGTTCTATGAAGTGGTGATTTTTTTTTTCAAACGTAATAAATTCACTTTTATCCAAATATAATAAAAAAGCAGAAACAGGCGAACCTCCAGAAGTAGAGTAAATGAATGCAATCAGTCCCTAGAGTCATTACTATTTAGAAAGACAAGATAAGAGCAGTGCAGTACCTCCAGAACCCTCTGGTCAGACATGTAGCTCCAACGGCACTGTTGATAGCCTAATGACCATTTGGGGGGCATAAACACGGTCCCTATAAATAAATTGATGACAATGGAACATAATATCAATCACATTCTAATATATGAATGCTGAATAGAACTTTAACATTCTAATATCAATCACATTCTAATATATCAATCCTATACATAAATTTAAAGTTAAGCAGTTATAACAGAGAACTTAAAAGTACATTTATCAACTCGTTTTGTGCTTCCAGGATTTGAATAACAGAGAAATTAATATTACCAATAATATCCTCATATTTAGGCATGGATTTGAGAAACTCCTAGTTTGATAAAAACACACTTTGCATTTTCATGTTCGCTTATTAACATAACTTGCATATAATTCATGCTTTCACATGGTGCATAAGTTTTTATACTGATTCCATGAGCTATGAAAGAATTCATTTTCCCCTAAAACTGCATTAAACCTTCTTATGTTAAGTCCCTCAAGAAAGATGAAGCACAATGGTTAGAACTAGAGCAATAATATTTATAGCTGGTTTTTTATTAAAGAAAATTACCTATGGCTTTTGATAGAGATATCAAAACAGCTGTGGGTGAAGCAAAAGGCCCAAATGTAATGACAGGATATGAGGATGGAGCAACAAACTGTATTGTTGATTCTTTTCTCAGATCAATCTGCTTATGAACAGAACAAATGACCATCGATCATATCAATATAACATCGGAAATGTCTCTTAAAGGTTAACCTACATAAATGACATAAATCCAAAGGTTACAGCACCTCACAACGCTTTGTAGTATCAGCAAGAATTCCTAATGCCTCCCCATTTGGAAGAATAGCTAACACCCATGGATGTGATTGGTACAAGGACATAGTTTCAGGACCATAACCATATGCATCTGTGTTCCACGTGAAAACCTACAAGTGCAATATAACTCATTGTTACAATGATACCAAAGAGGACCCTTTTAAACTTGACTATTCCATCCAATTGACTCACTCTTTTCCCTGTCCTTTCAAGCTGCCCACTAGCTTCTCCAGTTCCGTAGAGAGAAGTACCTGTAGGGAACTGTTCAGAAACAAATTCAATCAATTTCTGAAGAGCAGACAAATGATATAATAAGCAAAACAGGGTACGTTTCCTTGAGCTAAAACTGGGTCAAATTTTTACACATCAAACTCATCATGAAAATTTTCATCCAGGTTTTACCCCCCAGATCAAACATACCCTAAAATGTGAAAAATACACCTGAAAAAGTAATCAGATGGCTGAGATAACATCCAAAAGCTCTAACTTGTAAACTAATAAAGCAACGAACCTCAAGTTTGACAACCTGCTGCTCCAGCAGGCACTCAAAAGTAGGGGTATATACAGGAACCTTGTCACTAGTTATAGGTGTGTCTCGATCTCTGCTATTCACAAAAGAAATGCTGGGAAATGCTGCATCTCTATCATTTACAGAACAGTCAAATCGGAAGACTCCATCTCCCAAAATAGGCTTGTAAATCATTTTCCCTGAGCTGACACCAGTGCCATCACTAGTGACTGTCTTTCCTTCATAATTAGCCATTTTAGCTAAAAACTTCTCACAAAATCTCCTTTTTCTTCTGCATTCCAAAAACAATATTGTCAAACCTTATATAACTGTTTAATGCAGTAATCATAATAATGAAGGAAATAGCATGATCATCTATCAAATCATGTAAGATGTAACACTGATGAATAAACTACTCAAAATTCCACGACCTAAGAACTCTAATTGACGATTAAACATGCAAGAACTAAAAATGCGGTATTAAATTCAGTTAAATTAGCATAAATTCCTGGAACCATGCACTTTTCACTGCACAGCGTGGATTTTTTTGACGAATGATGAAGAATTATAAAAGGGAAATCAGAAGTAACCTGAGAGTGATGAGTGATTGTGAAGATGGAAACGGTCGCGTATTGGTGTTCCGAAGAAGGAGAAGATGGTGGTTAAGTGTTGACGCGAACTTCGATGGAATCGCAGGGACGGTTGTGCTCCAACTGCAACAGTAACTGCTGCAACCGAAACTGAACACTTCCATGATCGATGCTTTTTGCTTTCTATTTATATTTACATTTTAATTTTTTTATTAATAGATTGTTATTAGTATTACTATTTTCGTCGACTTATTATTGGTGTGTTTTGCTGTTGTCCAATTTGTTGTTGCCGTCATGCTCCCACTTTCAAGATATAATGATTTTGAGTAAAGTAAATACTATATTCAAAGAATTTAAATTAAATAAGATATTGTCACAAAAAAAAAAAAAGATATTTAGTTCTCAGTAAATTTTTATTTGGGACACATATAAGTTTTTTTTATATACAAATCTATAAAAATTTGGCCTAACCCACTAAAAATAACCCACAATTTTTAGAGAGCATATCTTTCTTCAACTTTGAATAATCCTAAATAAGAAATATTTTTTTTAATATTTGTATTCCATATTCTTTCTCTTTATTTTTTTTTGGTATTTCTCTTCTTTTTTTTTCGCATTCTTTTTTCTTCTTTTCTGCGTATTTCATCATCGTGATTTTTTTTATTGTTGTTATTATTGCCATATTTTTTTTCTTTTTTTATTAATTTTGTAACATTATGTTCTTTGTTTAATTTTTTCTCCCAAAATGAATTATAAGAAAACAAAGTAAGAAGATGAGAAAGAAGACGCAGTAGAAGATGAGGAAGAGGAAAAGAAAGAATTTTGAATTATGCAGAACTCAGAATAAAAATACATCCAAAATTCTTAAAATACACCCAAATATTTTCGTATTACACCCAAATTTGCTGCAAATACAGAAAAAATATTTTCTCTAATACTGCATTTTTTTCTTCTTCTTTTAGTTAAATGAATATAAGTTCATCATTTTCCAAATAATTTTGCAGCATTATGTGTTTCTTCTTTTTTTAGTTTTTATTCTTGTTAAGAAATAAAATAAGAAGAAATTTGAGAAGATAAAACAAAAATGAAAAGATGAATAAGAAAAAGAAGAAGAAAAAGATGGTGATGATGATAGAAAAAAAGAAGCAAGATGAGGAGGAGGAAGAGGAAGAGGAAGAGTTTTAAATTATACATAACTTATCAGAATAAAAGTATACCAAAAATTCTTAAAATGCACTAAAAATATCTTCGTGTTACATCTAAATATCCTCGTGTTACACCCAAATTTGCTGCAAATACAGAAAAATATTTCCACTAATATTGCATTTTTTTCTTATTTCTTTTTTTAGTTGAATGAATGTAAGTTCGTCTTCTTCCAAGTAGTTTTGCAACATGATGTGTTTTTTCTTCTTCTTTATTTGATTTTTTTGTTTTTATTCTTGATAAAAAAGTAAAACAAGAAGAAACTTGAGAAGGTAAAACAAAAAAGAAAAGATGGATAAGAAAAAAAGACGGTGATGATGATGAAAAAAAAAGAAGCAATGAAAAATGAGGAGGAAGAAGAGAAAGAGTTTTGAATTATGCAAAACTTAGCAGAATAAAAATACATCCAAAATTCTTAAAATACATCCAAATATTTTCGTGTTACACTCATATTTACTGTGACTACAGAAAAATATTTCCTTTAATGTTATATTTTTTTCTTCTGAATTAAACTACACATCAAACACTTAATTGAATTTAAAACAATAATCAATTTCGTTCTGATTCAATTGATAATTTAGATCTGAATTATTTATTATCTTCAACAACGATACTAATTTTTGAGTTATGGTGTAAACAACTAACAACTCATTTTTGATAAATAACTTCAATGGCAAGCATTATCGGCAACCATATCATATAATTAATTAAAAAATAATTGAAACTTTTAATCACTTCCTTAATTTCTAGAAAGGAAATTGAAATCTTTATTTTTTTATATTTTCAAAAAATAGTATATATCTTTAAACTTGTACTTATTTAAATATTAAAAAACTAATTAAGAAAATAAATTAACATTACTTTAATTAATTATCCCATATACTAATTAATTAATTTATCTTTATAAAAAATAATTAATTCATTTATCTTGCCATTAATCACCATGTCGCTTTAGAGGCCCTTCCTGCGTTTCATTCAGGTCTGAGGAGTGAGTTCCCAAACATGGAAGATGAACAAACCAATGAGATTCTCCAAGAGCTCCTCAAAGTCGAGGTCGACATTCAAGATGTTCAAGGTTTATTTTTTTAACTCCCTTTCGTTTGCCGCCAAATGTTAATACCTCGAGCTTTTTCAATTTTCAATTTTTATTTATTTGTTGGTGGGTTTTGCAGAGCAAATTAGAGTGTTAGTTGAGAGGCAAGAGAAGTTGTACGAGAAAAAATCCGAGCTCAGTGCTATTCTGGAAGCGTGCAGAGAATCTGGGAATGAGGTTAATAATGGGGCTTCCATTTCTGTGGAGAATTGGTCTGGGGAATTTCAATGGGACTCTCAAGCTGATGATCTCAGGTTGAACATTTTTGGCATTTCCTCTTACCGTGCAAACCAAAGAGAGGTAACATGAATAAATTTTTTTTTTAATTTTATATTTTTCATTGAAAACAATAGGAAAATTAGAATGTTACACTCTTACACTGCAGCAGCACCTGTTCAGTGTTTTGTTCTGAACTGAAAATTGTGTTGATGTCGATTGTTGTCATTGTATTATTGTGGGGTCTAATGTAGAACACTTCATGAGTTCATGTTAAGAGTATGAATACAACAACAAAGCCTTAGGTGGGGTCGGCCTAATGTATCGAACGACGGCATTGTGCGCTATCATGCATATGTTTACAGTGAGACTGCTTATATATAGATCTCGTGTGTGGTCTTCTAATTGTTGTGTTCCTGGAAGTTACTAAATTCTTCCCGCTGGTTGGTAGAGCTCTGCCTACCTGGTTGACATGTATGATGTCATAGACATAATGGTTAGTTTCTTAGTGTTTAACCATTATATAAGTACTTTGATTAATGATACATTTTTGTTCTTAGTTAATATTTGCTTTAAAAATGTGGGATGTGTTTGCTGTAATGAACACATAAAAAATGTGTAGTTTGAACTTTGAAGGCTGTACTTTTAGTATCTTTCTTCCCCCTCTATTGAAGAAATATGACTTTTGTGTATATGATTTTAATAACAAGTTGTCTCATTGATGACAGATAATTAATGCCATTATGAGTGGAAGGGATGTCTTGGTCATTATGGCTGCAGGTGGTGGCAAGAGTCTTTGCTATCAGCTTCCAGCTGTTCTTCGTGACGGGATTGCTCTTGTTGTCAGTCCCTTGCTTTCCTTAATCCAAGATCAGGTGCATTTAGTTATGTTAAAAATCCAGCTCAAAATGTCAATCCAATAGCTTTTCCACGAGTTTCACATGTTTCCTCTTTTTCTCCATTTTTGTTTTTCCCTTTAATGGGTTGGAC
The DNA here is from genome assembly GCF_000817695.3 of Arachis duranensis. NCBI lineage: Eukaryota > Viridiplantae > Streptophyta > Magnoliopsida > Fabales > Fabaceae > Arachis > Arachis duranensis. The sequence continues at coordinate 2,384,066 of NC_029776.3, forward strand.
ATATTCCTTAGGTAATGGGTTTGACTGCCTTGGGCATTCCGGCACATATGTTGACTTCGACAACAAGTAAGGAAGATGAGAAATTCATATACAAAGCATTGGAGAAGGGTGAGGGGGAACTCAAAATATTGTATGTCACTCCTGAAAAGATATCAAAAAGCAAGAGATTCATGTCAAAGCTTGAAAAGTGCCATCATGCTGGTCGTCTCTCTCTAATTTCAATTGATGTGAGTTCATAATAAAATACCATATCAATTGGTATTGCTTTGTGTTTGGTAATATCATTGTTAACAATTTTCCTACCAAGGTCTGAGTTTTCAATAACAATGTTATGATAGGTGACTGACAGATTATTTCTCGTTTATTCTGTTTGCAGGAGGCACATTGCTGTAGTCAGTGGGGCCATGACTTTCGACCTGACTACAAAAACCTTGGTATTCTCAAGACTCAATTCCCTAATGTTCCTATGGTTGCTTTGACTGTAAGTCTTTATTATCAAACTTAAGCTAATTATTATAAATAAATGATCGCATTTTATGTTTGTTTGTCATTTTGAATTTTGATTTATATTTTGACATTTATTATCCAGGCAACTGCTACTCAAAGGGTCCAAAATGATCTGATGGATATGTTGCATATTCCAAGATGTGTCAAATTTGTCAGCACAGTGAATAGGCCAAACTTATTTTATATGGTATGATAATATATCTTCCTGTTTTAACAGACTTTCACATTTTCTACATAGACCACCCAAAAGATCAAAGAAGTTATATTTTTCATTTGGCTTCAATAACAACTCAACAGGAAGGTCTGTGATCAAACAGTTTCATAATTCACACTGCAGGTGAAGGAAAAATCATCTGTTGGAAAGGTGGTTATTGATGAAATTGCTGAGTTCATTAAAGAATCTTATCCAAATAATGAATCAGGAATTGTATATTGCTTCTCTAGGAAGGAATGTGAACAGGTACCTCTGATTTGGCTTTCTTCTCCTAACATTTAGGCACACATATTTTGAATGTCAAATTTTGCCCTCTAGGAAGCATAATGCGCTCATTTCAAGAGTTACTACTGAAATAGAAAAACTTTGCCCCAAGACCTGATGAGCTAATTGAATTCTGATATAGTGTTTGCTTTATTTTCTAATGAGTAATGCTATATTATACTGAAAATCTTCCTACACATTCTCCTAAAGGCTAAATGGATCAAACGTAGACACTTCAAGTTTCTTTAAATCTTAAAAAGCAATCAATTATTCCTTAATTTAGTACTGAAGAGGGTGTTTAGGAAGATTTGTGTTTTCTCTTTGTTAATATGTATATACTTCAGATCCTATGTTATATGCTATTTGTGAGGTAGAGTAGAATAGTAGATACTTATCCCTTTCGTTGGCAAGATAATTTTAGGTTGCAAAGGAGTTACGGGAGAGAGGAATTAAAGCCAATTTCTATCATGCAGATATGGATGTAAATGCTCGAGAAAAAGTACATATGTGGTAAAGTTTATCAGAATTTCGTCACTGTTACATGTTAATGGTTTTGAACAGGAATCAAATAAGTTGTCTTAGTAAAGTTGCACTTGTTGCATCCATTTCCCAGATATAGTTGTCTATTTGTCATTGTAAACTCTTTCTTACAACTGAGCTGATTAGGATGTCTATGTTTAATTGTACAGGTGGAGCAGTAACAAGCTGCAGGTCATAGTTGGTACAGTATGTATCATTTCTTCTGTCATAGTGACCAATAGATTTGTCATTTCTGGGTTCTAGTCTATTACAGCCCCTGTTATATGTTGTCTTATTTTTTATTTTCAATTTTCATTACAGGTAGCATTTGGTATGGGAATCAACAAACCAGATGGTTAGTATTGCAAAGCTCTCGTAAAGCTCCTCAAGAATATCTTTTCTATAATAGATGTATGCACAATTTTTGTTTTTCAAGGTAAATATGGATAAATTAAACCCCTTTTCAACGAAAGAAAAAAGAAGTGCTGATTCACATGGACATCTTACTTTTGTTACTGAGATATTGTTTAGCAATCATTTTTTAATGTTCAAATATTGGTGTGATAACTTGTAATTACTACTTTTAAATGCATGCCCTTCTTGATGCTTACATAATCGGAGAACTGGAGATTCTGCTGCTTCTTTTGTTGGATATAGAAATCTGCTTATTAATCCTTTTACAAGTTAGAAGTCCTTGATGGACATATATATCGTATTTGCTTTGCATTCATTGAGGTCGAGAATATTTCATGCTAGATATTTTCATATAGTCAGGTTTGTCATCCATCACAGCTTGAGTAAATCAATGGAAACTTACTATCAGGTTTTTCTCTGATCCTGCTACCATTTTTTCCATTACATATCCTTTTATGCTATCTGTTAATGGTCATTGGTCAATCATCCTAGCAGCTTAAGTTGTTGGGGGAAAGGCCTATGAATGCCTTTCCTGTTGCAGCTTCCTAGTTAAAATTTTCTTGGGATTGAAATGCGGGCATAGGCCATGCTTACTATACTTATCCTGTAAATCAATTTAGTGAAGAAAAAATTGGAGTGTCAAAGATTGACAATTTGGTCTATTGTCAAAAGAGACTTCCATTGTTAAGAAAGTTAGACCAAAAACTTAAGCTGTCAAGTGGACGAGGCTTAGCACTGTTTTTTACATAAAATAAATACATTCTTTTTCAACAGGAAAGTGGTCGAGCTGGACGAGATGGACTTCCTTCTGAATGTCTACTATACTTTAGACCTGCTGATGTTCCACGACAGGTAAACATTTTCTATTGATTTAGACTAAAATGCATTCATATTTCATTACATTTCATTTCATTGAGATCAATCATATTTTCCAGTGGAATTTGATGCCTACTTTTGGTGCCAACCTCCCATTAAAAAGTGTAATGAGATTTTTTTTTAAAAAAAAACTTATCTAAGAATATGCTAAAGTTGAATTTAATCTCTTTTTACATGCATGCCTTTATAAATATGCTTGTGCATATCTACTTTTGGGCATCGATATCAGATTGCTGGACTATATGATTGATTATCACAGAAATTTCCTGACAGAGTTCAATGGTCTTCTACGAAAATTCAGGATTGCAGAACTTGTATGACATTGTACGATATTGTCAGGTACGAATACTCATTCATTTGTTCAGATTTTCATAGATTTCAAAGTTCAAAATGCCTGTTTCTTTCTTTCTTCTCTCTCCTGTTTTGGTTGGCCTATCTGTAACAATGTGAATATACCATCCTTCCTTCTCATATATGCTACTGGAACTAATAGAATGTCCAATCCTTTAAACTGAACCTACTCTGGTCTGAGACTGACTACAAATCAATTAAGGTCTCTTCTTTTTCTTGGTCATTTGCTTACAAAAAAAAAAAAAGAAACATGTTTCAACCGTTGTAATTATTTCTTCTTTGTAAGCTTTTTATAAGCATAAGTCCATTCTGCATACTCTGGAACTTGAGCATCTTACCTTTTTTTTTAAACAAATTCATTGAATTATTTATACATTATAATTTTCGTTCTCTCCAACCAGTCCAAACGACAATGCCGACGAGCTGCCTTTTTCCGGCATTTTGCTGAGCCTCTGCAAGAGTGCAATGGTACTTTTTGAAGTCAACATCTACTCTTTTCATTTTCCCTCAATTATTTCAGGATGGTGTGGTGTTACACAATCAAGTGATATTGATATACTCTTGATGTTCTTACAGGGATGTGTGACAACTGTGCATTCTCAAGTGAGGTGAAGGAAGTGGATGTCTCGCGTATGTTGTTTTGTCATTTTGTCTTCTCATTTCCCCAATATAATATTTGTTATAGTAATTGATTCTCCGTTTTCTTTATTTTACTCTGATCTCTAAATTTGTTTTCTCTTTTATTCCTCCATTTAGTTAACAAAAGGACTTTACATGGGATGCTTTTCAGGACACGCAAAACTGATGGTTTCATTGTTGCAAGATATGCAAGCAAATGATCAGAGGACAACAATGTTGCAATTAGTTGAAAAAATGAAAGTGAAGCAAAAGGAACTAGGTTAGTTTTGTCCTCGCTTATATATTATTTGTTGATTTGTTCTTCCAACCACACCTTTTCCTTCACGTTTGTTCCTGCCATTGAATATGGTTGAACAAAACTTTGGAGGTGTAACCCGAGACTCCAATATAACCCCACCCCCCTTTCTTTATTTTTTCACAATTTAAACCTTTTCTTTCCTGCCAGTCTTAATCAAAGAAAATTTCAATATTCATCTGCGAATTTTGATCTGAATACTGAAGTAGATTTATCTCAAATATCATGGGATAAAATATTTCTGCAATGAATTGTCCAGGTTCGGATTTGAAAAAAGAGGAAATTGAGCAGCTCATCTTACATCTATTGCTGGAGCATGTTTTGGTAATACACATTGATGCCTTAATACTGAAGTTTGAAATATTTCTTGCTCTCATCGTTGTTCTAAGTATTACTTTTCATACTTTTGCATGAGCTATACTTTAGTTTAATTGAACAACTCTACTCAGGCTTGGTTCAACTCTACTCTGGCAAGAATTTCACTCCATTGGTCATCTTAGCTCAAACTAAGATCAGTTAAAGTATAAATCTTAAAGAGACAAGCATGCTAACTCTAGTAAATATTGTCAAAGAATAATCTTAAATTTAGAATTGCACTATCTGTTAATCAAAGATTCTTAAGCTTTCAGCAGACTAGTTACTGTAAAAATGTATATTATCAATCTTTAGTGGCTCAGTGGATCATTTAAAGCTAATATTTTGCTCGTGTAGAAAGAAGAATTTCAGCATACAGCTTATGCAACAAATGCTTACATTGCTTTAGGACCACTAACCAAGCCAATATTGCAAGGTATGCACGCAGTTTTCTTATTAAAGATGCTAAAAAATGTGACGCACAAATTGTCGATTATCAAGTAGTTATACTTTTTTCGCTATTACCCGAGATTTTATTTAAGGTTATACTTGTATTCTTCTGTTCCACTTAAACTGCTAACTGTCCAGAATGTTCTCGACTCTGACCTGGCTGCATTGTTTTACACGCAGGGAAGAAGGCTGTGAAGCTTGAGATTTATAGTGAGCAAAGAACTAAGGCTGCTGTAAGATCAGCGAAACGCAGCCTTGGGTCCTCTGGTTTGGAGCTAAAGCTTGATGAGTTGAGAAAAGAATTGTCTTCTGTTCATGGAGGAATATTACCACACTCTATCTTGTCCACCCAACAAATCAGCTTATTAAGTTCTCAAAAACCAAGGTCACTAGAACAGGCAAGTTTCACAGTTTCTATATATAATGTAACTTAGATTTGTGCTGTTGCATTTTGTATTTTTTTGTTTTTCGGTTTTTGCAAAAGAAATAGTGAAAGCAGGAAATATTATTTAATCGTTCACTTTTCTTCACAAAATTCTAAAAATATAAAACACTGAAACCGAAATTAGAAAATGAAAACAGAAACTAAACAAACCCTAAATGTTTTATGTATAATCTAGACTTATATATTTCATCTTGTCTATGCAGTTGGAGAAGGTAATTGGAAAATTGAAGACAGAAAAGTATGGTAGTAGAATTCTTGAGCAGATTGAAAAATATTCTGATTTCAAGCCAGATGATCAGCAAGAAAGTGGTGCTAGTGCTGCTAAGAGATCAAGGACCAAGAAGAACCTTGTTCTTATTGAGAGTAGTGAAGATGAAGCATGAGAAAAGATGGTAGAGTCAATGCAATTTTTTTCCTCCAATTATATAGTGCTGTTTTATTTGAAAAAAAAAATGAAGCATATCCTTGTTAAATAGAGCTTGTGGATCATCAAAAGATGAAAAGGACTTGGGAAAAAAAATTCACAGGTTGGTTTTTCTGATCTACAAATTTAGTTGATAAATTTGATGGGATTATGAGTGTGTAACTCAAACCAAATCCGGGTTGTTGTTAATTACTAATTTAGTGCTTTCTAGAAGTAAGGACTAAGGAAGATTTAATTTTCATTGTATCAAAAGATGTACAAGTTTTGGGCTTCCCTACTCCCCGTCCCTGCCCCCAGAATTAATCCCCGTCCCCGTCCCATTCCCCGTCATGGGGGGATAATTGTCCCCATCCCCGTTCCCCGCATTCCCCGCGTTCCCCGCGGGGCCCCATTTCCCATCTCTCTATGTTTAACATTCATATGGAAATTATAATAAAAAATATAAAAAAACCAAAAAACAAATTACAAAATATTATTACAAACAAACATATCTTATTCAAAATTATAAGTCCAGAAATATAACATAACAAATAATAATCCATAAAATAAAATCTTGAACAACAGGGTAAGAGTTTTCCAATGAGTGAAATTACTAAAAAAACTCCTATATTAAAAATAAAGTAAGAATTATTAAGTAAGTTCAAGAATTCGGGAAATTATCGGGTCTTCACCATTGGGGCCTCATTCGGGGCGGCCCCGCGAAAATTCTCGCCTCCTGAGAATTTGACATCCCTATTAGCGTCCAAGACTGTAAAACAGACTTATTATTTCTCATTAAAATAAAATATTCTTAATAAAATATAATTAAAAAGATAACTTAATATAGTATATTAAAAATTTATGTAATTATTTTGTCTTATACCAGAAAGTAAATACATAAAAAAATAATTATACTTTTTATTTTTTAACAATATCTTGTTATGTACAATGGTGTTTTTTCTTCACGACGATAATTGTAAATCTATATAAAAAAACTTATATATTTGTCATATTTAAATAGTTGACTATTTTAATTTTAATAAAAAGTATTTCTATAAATATATTTAAATATAAACTTTTTTTACTTTTATTTCTGTTTTCGAAAAAAAATTTGCTCTCTCAACTACATAAACAGAATGAGTCCAGTATACTTTAATTTCACCCAGAAAAAAAAATTAGTTTAAAAAAAATAATTAACTAATATTAATTCAAATATAAAACAAAAATAAAAAAAGCAACCTTATTATCTAACATTTCTCATTAACTATATATCGGATTTTGAGGAAAGTAAACTGCATCCATTTATGTCATACTTCATTTTCAAAGAAAGTTTGTAATATTTCCCCTAAAATGTGGAATCTGTGTGATGTTTTAGATAAGGAAAGAAGATACGAATAAATAAGATGAATATTATTTTCTAAAGGTAGACAAAGGGAATAACAGCTTTCAAAAATTAATCAAATCTATTGTGGATAAGAATGGTGCAGAAAGACAAATATATTTTCTCTACCATGTTTTCAAAGGTTCTTTTTAATTGTTACACGAATTTAAAATGGTCTCTAAACAGTATTTATATTGTTTCTTACCAATAATTAATTAATTTTAAATTTTTTAAATTTAAAATTTAAAAAATTTTAAATTAATTAAGTAAACCTAATTAAAATTTATAAAAACTTTTCTCTTTTTTTTCACGTTAATCTATCCACTTCTAACAATCACAAATTCGAAAAATATATAAAAGAACATCCATTTAATATGAAAAAGAAACATTCTAATACTTAGTAGAAGAAACATCCATATATATTAACTCGTAAAAATTTTAAATTCATCCAAAGATATTTGGCTGAATTTTGACTGATATGCTTTTAGTTCCCTAACTTTACTCAAAAATATTTGTTTAGATAATCTTTAGGCCAATGCTTTATTTTTTATATTCTTATAATTTAAAATTTAATTTTTAGTATTTAAAATTAGCCAAATTTTAATAAAAAATAATAAATTTTATTAGTCATATAACATTATTAATTTTCTGTTCTTAATATATATTATATATACACAAGTCACTAATTAATTTTTCTTTTCTTTTCTTTTAACATGTAAGGTAACATAATTGTGCCGTTTTCAGTTTATCAAAAGTGTTTTTGCTTTTTGTGAATAAAGAATAATGAACAATCACATTTTTTAATAAACCGTGTTCGGTCCTTATTAACCCTTGTACAAGAAATTAAATGGTCTTATTTATCCTAAAAACTAACTTAAAAAATTAAAAATATTATTTGTACATTAAATTAACTATTAAAATTAATTATTAATATTATTCATACCCTGACCCAATGATAAAGGTCCAGGTCCAAATAAAAAGGCTTAATCCGAAGAATTAAGCCTAGTTAAGCACCGACCTTCATATAAGAAGTCGGTGTTGACTAAGACTTACTACGAAGAAGTCGGACATGAGGTTAGTTGGCGGATAAACACTCATTTAAATGAGTAACCGCCCCTAAAATATCTCTAACCACTTCATCGCGCCATATCTTAACCTCCCTAAGATAATGGGACGGTTAACACCCTAAAGATATGGCACTACTCCAACGGTGGTTATTGGCTCACCACTATAAATACACTGACACTCCTCGGGTATCTCTAAGCCCAATACTCTCTAGACCTGCTAACACCCTTGCTAACTTAGGCATCGGAGTGCCTTTGCAGGTACCACCCCCCATTCGCTCACGTACACAAGTCGGAAGGAGGCTCCTGCGAGCGAACCTACTCGAAAGCCACCCTCTGCAGACAATTGGGCCAACCAACGCCATCCATTCTATTAATCTCCGGTTATCCACCGTAACATTGGCGCCGTTGCCGAGGACCCGAGAGATCATCCATCGATGGCGGACAGATCCCACGAAGAAGGCCATGTGGAGACAGATTCTGAACAAGAGAATCTGGACACAGGCAATAACGACGTGGATTTCACCCTCCACCCGGAAATCGATAACCAACACAGGGAAGGCACCTCCGGAGTAAAAAACCCAAAGGTAAACTCCTCAGAAGGGCGCGAGTCAGAAAAAGAAGGACCACCCCATGTAACCGAACTCATGGGACTAGTCCACAGCCGCTTGGAGCAGTTAGAGCAGGAGCGAGAGCGGCAAAAGGAAACTGAAAAGAGCCTAAAAGAGGAGATGGAACGACGAAAAGAGTTAGAAAGAAAACTCTTAAAGTTAGAATCCTCCCTCAAAAGCCGCAACTCCCGTGACGAACAAGAAGAGCCACCGTTAGGTGGAGAGGATCCCTTTAGCGAGGACATAATGAGGGCTAAAGTTTCGAGGAACTTCAAAAGCCCTGATATGGACCTCTACAACAGAACCACGGATCCAAAGCACCACCTGAGCAACTTCAAAAGTCGGATGTACCTAGTTGATGCTTCCGACGCTACGCGATGCAAAGCCTTCCCGACCACTCTATCGAAAGCAGCGATGAAGTGGTTCGATAGCCTCCCCCCGAGGTCGGTTACTAGCTTTGAAGACCTCTCAAGGAAGTTTTTGATGAGGTTCTTAATCCAAAAAAACAAAGTGAAACATGCACCGAGCCTTCTGAGAATAAAACAGGAGGTCGGAGAATCTTTACAAGCCTATATGGAAAGGTTCAACAAAGCATGTTTGGAGATTCAAAACTTGCCCACAGAGACAGTCATAATGGGATTAGTCAATGGACTTAGAGAAGGTCCCTTCTCGCAGTCCATATCTAAAAGACATCCTGTTTCTCTAAGTGATGTACAGGAAAGAGCTGAAAAGTACATCAATATGGAGGAAAACGCCAAGTTAAGAGACCTGAGTTGGCGACCTGGGCCCCCTCCCTCAACAAAAGAGAGGGAGAGAGAAACCAAGAAAAAGGAAGAACTCGGTCTCGAGAGGCCAAGAAAATATCACTCTTATACTCCTCTGAAAGTTTCCATAGTGGATGTATACAGAGAGATTTGCAACACTGAGAGACTGCCACCCCCTAGACCCATTAAAAATAAAAAAGGGGGAAGCCGCAACGATTACTGTGAGTAAGATAAAATATATGGTCACTCCACAAACGACTGCTACGACCTCAAGAATGTGATAGAAAAGCTAACTAGAGAAGGTCGACTTGATAGATATCTCATAGAAAGGTCGGACAGTCATGGAAAGAGAAAGCGAGACGATATGGATAGAAGAGACCCACCACCGCAGACTCCAGAGAGGCATATCCATATGATCTCAGGAGGATTTGCGGGAGGGGGACTTACCAAATCCTCTCGCAAAAGACATCTCAAAAGAGTCTACCAGGTCGGAGAGGAGTCACCCGACCTTCCTACCATTTCATTCACAAAAGAAGATGGGCAAGGAATAATCCCTGGACACGACGATCCAGTGGTAATAACTATGATCCTAGCAAATGCCCATCTCCACAGAACCCTAGTAGACCAAGGAAGCTCGGCGGACATTCTTTTCAAGCCTGCTTTTGACAAGCTAGGGTTAGATGAGAAAGAGTTAAGAGCCTATCCCGACACCCTACACGGATTAGGGGACACGCCAATAAAACCACTAGGATTTTTGCCCCTTCACACCACTTTTGGAAAAGGGGAAAAATCAAAGACTCTGAGCATAGACTTCATAGTCATCGACGTGGGATCAGCATATAATGCTTTAATCGGCAGAGCTACCCTTAATCGGCTCGGAGCTGTGGTATCCACTCCCCACCTCTGCATGAAATTCCCGACCTCAGCGGGGATAGCAACGGTAAGGAGAGACCAAAAATTGGCAAGGAAATGCTACAATGAAAGCCTAAATCTGAGAGGAAAGAACAGAGAAGTTCACACAATAGAGCTCGGTGGCGCAAGGGCCAGAGAAGAGCTGCGACCACAACCGGGAGGAAAAACCGAGGAGATACAGGTCGGTAAAGAGGAAGGGAAAAACACTTATATAGAAGCCAACCTAGGGGAAACTCTAAAACAAGGGTTGGCTAAACTCCTAAGAGACAATTCCGACCTCTTCGCCTGGAAGGCCTCTGACATGCTTGGGATTGACCCTGAGCTCATGTCCCACAAGCTCTCGGTTTATCCAGGGTCCCGACCTGTACAACAAAGAAGACGCAAGCTCGGCCCAGAACGAGCCCTAATAGTAGAAGAACAAGTACAGGCGCTTCTGGAAGCTGGCTTCATCAGAGAAGTCAAGTACCCAACATGGCTAGCCAATGTAGTGCTGGTCAAAAAACAGAATGGCAAATGGAGAATGTGTGTCGACTATACCGACTTAAATAAGGCATGTCCCAAGGACCCTTATCCCCTACCAAGTATTGATACCCTAGTGGATTCCAGCTCGGGGTACCAATACTTATCGTTTATGGACGCCTACTCGGGATATAATCAAATCCCGATGTATGAGCCAGACCAGGAGAAAACATCATTCATCACACCCAGAGCTAACTTCTGCTACGTGGTCATGCCATTCGGATTGAAGAATGCAGGAGCCACATATCAAAGGTTGATGAATAAAGTGTTTTCCCCTCACCTAGGGACCCTAATGGAAGTATACGTCGACGACATGCTGGTAAAAACTAAGAAGGAAATCGACCTCCTGTCAGATCTCTCGCAAGTCTTTGATACCATAAGGCTGCACGGGATGAGATTAAATCCCGCAAAGTGTGCCTTCGCGGTAGAGGCAGGGAAATTTCTAGGGTTTATGCTAACACAAAGAGGGATTGAAGCCAATCCCAACAATTGTAGAGCCATCCTAGAAATGAAAAGTTCGACTTGTTTGAGGGAAGTCCAGCAGCTCAATGGCCGACTTGCAGCCTCTCTAGATTTTTGGCAGGATCGGCACTAAAATCCCTTCCACTATTTTCTCTATTAAGAAAGGGATGCCAGTTCGAATGGACTCCTGAATGCGAGGAGGCGTTCCAGGAGTTCTAAAAGTTTTTAAGCCAACCTCCTATCCTAACCCGACCAGTACCTGGGAAAGACCTCGTCCTGTACTTATCCGTAGCAAACAAGGCTGTCTCATCAGCCCTGATAAAAGAAGACGAGGTCGGACAACATCCAGTCTACTTCATCAGTAAAGTTCTACAAGGCCCAGAACTAAGGTACCACAAACTAGAAAAGTTTGCCTACTCCTTAGTAGTAGCCTCACGAAGGCTACGGCCTTACTTTCAAGCTCACACAATAAGAGTCCGTACAAACCAACCCATGAAGCAAATCCTCCAAAAGACGGATGTTGCAGGGGGGTTAATGAGCAATAGAGCTCTCCGAGTTCGACTTAAGATATGAAACTCGGACGGTGATCAAAGCTCAATGCCTCGCTGACTTCGTTGCAGAATACGCAGGGGATCAGGAGGAAAAACCAACTACATGGGAACTCTATGTAGATGGATCCTCCAACAAAACGGGAAGCGGCGCAGGCATAATATTGGTAGATGAAAGAGGAACCCAGATAGAGGTTTCCTTAAAATTTGAATTTCCGGCTTCAAATAATCAGGGAGAATATGAAGCCTTGAT
>NC_029776.3:2397071-2399224 GCF_000817695.3 Arachis duranensis
CAAATACCTGATCGTGGGAATAGATTACTTCACAAAGTGGATAGAAGCAGAACCATTGGCCACCATCACCGCTCAAAGAAGTCACAGGTTCTTCTACAAAAATATCATCACAAGATATGGGATACCTTACTCCATTACTACAGATAATGGAACCCAATTCACCGACGCTACCTTCAGAAGCTTAGTAGCCAGTATGAAAATCAAACACCAGTTCACCTCGGTGGAGCACCCACAAGCCAATGGGCAAGCCGAGGCAGCCAATAAAGTCATACTGGCAGGGCTAAAGAAGAGATTGCAAGAAGCAAAAGGAGCTTGGGCAGAAGAGCTCCCTCAAGTGCTATGGGCTTACAGGACAACCCCCCAATCCGCCACGGGAGAAATACCTTTCCGACTAGTTTACGGCGTAGAAGCCATGATACCAATAGAAATCAATGAGCAAAGCCCAAGGGTAATTCTCCACGATGAGATCAGAAACGTACGGGGACACAAAGAGGAGCTCGACTTGCTCCCCGAGGTCCGAGAAGATGCCCAAATAAGAGAAGCGGCATTGAAACAAAGGATGACCACAAGATACAACAAAAAAGTCATTCGAAGAACATTCGCCGCGGACGACTTGGTCTTAATCAGAAACGACATTGGAGTCAACAAATCAGGAGAAGGAAAGCTCGCCGCAAATTGGAAGGGACCATACAAAATCAACGAAGTTTTAGGAAAGAGTTATTATAAAGTAACCGACCTGAACGGCACTGAGTTACCAAGGTCGTGGCATGCTTGTAATGTGAAAAGGTACTACAGTTAAAAGCGAACTCTACTCCCTGATGTACTCTTTTCCCAACTTCATGATTTTTTCCTAAAAATTAAAGGGTTTTTTCTGGAGAAGGGTTTTTAATGAGGCATCATAGTAGAGGCTAAGGGAAAATAGGCTATTAAAACCCTTAGTAGCAAGAAGGTACCTCCCCAATTAATAAAGATCTTTTTCATCCATAATATCTCTTATAAACTCCTTTTTATTTTTATAAATCTTTCTACGAAACGCGCCGACTTAAGCTCGACAAAACGTGAAAATCCCATGAACCGACCTAGATGGTCGTCAGGATAAAACGACGAGGTACAAGTCGGCGTAAAGAGGTTATATAAGCCGATCGTAAACAACTCGGAAACAACTCGTCTCGTAAGTCGAAACAAGACTCCGAGTAGAAAAGCTCGAAAACACTTCGACTCAGAAGTCGGAGTGAAAAACCAAGCAGAATAAAATGCATCGCAAAAATAACCTAAGTCATGAGAACCCCATAAAATATGGTTGGGTGTAAGGAATAACAAAAAGAGATTGAAAAACTTAGGGAAAAGTTTAAAGGCTCCCAAAAAAGTCCTTAAACAAAAAGGCTCGGAAAAGCAGATGAGCCAATGGAAAAAGTTTTCGAAAAAGATCAAGAGGACTTTGAAAAATCAGAAAATCATACACGCGTAAGGTAACTTAAACCCTTATCCAAAAAAGGGTATTTATTATGTTAATTTAAAAAACCCTTATTCAAAAAGGGCACTTGCGAAAATATTTTGTTTACGGCCTTAAAAGGTCGAAAGAAATTGTTCAAACGTCACCAAACAACATATAAAAGTTTAAAAAAGGGGGGACTCACAAGCCGAGCCCCCATATAGCCATAAAAAATCATTTCTGCAGAGGAGTAGACGGATCACCACTACCAGAATCAGGAGGAGCGCCACCAGGACAGGGAAGAGAAGCACCCACAGGAGATGAAGAGGAAGTCGGAGGAATAACTCAAGAACTCGGAGCGTCCTTAGAACGAGGAGGGGACTCAATAATCCTCTGCCCCCGAGTCTTCAATTCTGACTCGAAAACAATAACGGGGGCAGGAGGATCCACGATAGCACCGTCAATGACAACTTTATCAGGATGTAAAGGAGAAAGATCCAAGTCGGGAGCAATAACTCTGACTTGCTCCAGGAAAATCCTCCATGACTCCTCGGCACCATCAGCGATAGAGTCCTCCAACTCGGCATATGCATTCCGAGAATTCAGCAAATCCTTCTTCACAGACACAAGATCTTGAAATAAACTCTGATAACTCTCCTGTGTTGTCTTCCTCAAACTCGCTTCCATATTGCATTGGGCCCGCAGCTTGCTCTCCTTCTTT
>NC_029776.3:2399259-2402835 GCF_000817695.3 Arachis duranensis
TATCTCTCTCCGCCCTCAGTTTAGCTACCTCCTCCTTCAACTCCCTCTCATGGTCCTGGTAAGAAAGAAGCCTCCCCTCCAACTCCTCAACCTTCGAGGTTACCCCCAAAGAGCTGAGAGGAGTCTTCTCAAAGATATCCAAAAGCTTGCCACAAACACCCGCCGCCCTAAAACTCTCCTCAGCCAGAATGGTGAGGTGGTTTCAAACAGAAACATCATCCATACCTATATGAGAATAGATGTTCTTTCGGACGAATGCAAGAGCATCCGCCTTAACCCCACCATCAAAAGAAGATCCAGACTCTAAAGTCTTGCGCTTCTTCTTCTCTGGCTCAGGAAGAAGTCGGGCGGAAGGGAGTGACCGAGACAAGGTTGAAGAAGAAATCACAATGGGCTGAGAGGGAGTCCCCACGTTCTGAGGAGGAGGAGGAGGAGAGATGATCGCCCTGGCACCGCCAGCCCTGGCCCGGGATTTTGCTTTAGCCTCCTGAACTCTCTGGTAAGATTCCTAAGCACTCTTCCTTGCCATGTCTGCAAAAGAAACAAATAGAAAAAACTATAAGTCGGCAAACCCTAAAGTCGGCAAATGCAAGTCGGAAATAAGAAATGCATACACTACCTAGTTGCGACTGAACAAAGGTCGGCGATCCCTGGAGGAATTTCCTAGTGTCCAAGTATGGGCCCTCCCCCACACTTCTCGGAAAAACCCCACAATGGCCGCCTTCACCTCGTCCAGGTCGTCTAGACCATACTTTTCACAAGGGGAGGCCTCCAACCAATAGAGGGGGAAGCGAGGGGAAGAATTCTCATCCAGAAAAAATGGGTGGTGACCCTCTACGGCTTGCACTTTGAAAAAATAATTTTTGAAGTTGTGGAAGGATTCGTCAAAAAGGGTGAAAATTCTCCGACCTTGAATGGCTCGGAAAGACACCCATTGCTGCTTATTATTTAGCCCACTAAAGGGCTTAGTCATGTGAAAAAGAAAGAAGAAAATCCTCAAAGAGGTCGAAAAGTCCAAAGCGTGACTAATAAATTGATAAATTTTCAGAAAACCCCAAGAATTGGGGTGAAGTTGGGTAGGGGCAACTCGACAGTGGTGCAAAACAGATATTTCAAAATCCGAAAAAGGAAGAAAAACACCCAGACGGGTGATCATACATTCATACATAAAGAAAAAATGAGGGGCCGCCTCATTGGCCCTCCCAAAACAAACCCGGTCTTCCGGACCCGGGATTACCAACTCATATTTTGGCTCGTCCTCCTCCGAAGTACAAATCCTGTGGTGAGTACGAAGATGAGTAATAAACTCAGCGTCGACCAAGGGTTCCTCCCCTAGGACCGTGACATCAACCCACTGAGAAAGAACATCTACAGAAGCCATTTTCTTTTTTCTTATGAAAGGTGACAGAAACCTACAAAAAGAAAAAAGAAAAGAAAAATAAAAAAACACGGTCTCTAAAGGGAGGAGATACAAAGCCAAAATCTACAGACCAACCTATCTACCCACAAAACAAAAGCATGCAAACGCAAGGCATGTCGTGAAAGAAGAAAAGCTAACCTTTATCCAAAAGTGAAGGTTGGAAGAAGCAGAAGTCTCCAAACGAAAGGATGCAGCACGAACAAAGAAAGAAGAAATTTGAAAGATTGCAGAAACGGAAAAATGAAAGAGAGGAAAAGTATTTATAAACATGCTAAGGGGTATAATGGTAAAAACGGAGCAGTCATTAATGAGAGTGCACCGTTACCAAAGCCATCAATCCCTAAGTGCATCCCTAACGGACACGACACTTGAATAGACGTAACTGTCAGAAACAAAAGGTCGCGAAAATCACGTCGGTTTAAAAACCCGTGTTTCCTCCAAGAAAGTCGGCTACGAACCCGAGTTAAATACTTGAACCCAAGCCCTAAAGAGATCTTGGGCTCAAGTAGGGGCACTGTTCATACCCTGGCCCAATAATAAAGGCCCAGGTCCAAAAGAAAGGCTTAGTCCAGAGGATTGAGCCTTACTACGCACCGACCTGTTGTCAAGAAGTCGGTGTTGACTACGATTCGTCTTAAAGAAGTCGGGCACGAGATTAGCTGGCAGATAAACACTCATTCAAATGAGTAACCGCCCCTAAAATCTCTCCAACCGCTTCATCAAGCCATATCTTAACCTCCCTAAGATAATGGGACGGTTAACACCCTAAAGATATGACACTACTCCAACGGTGGTTATTGGCTCACCACTATAAATACACTGACACTCCTCAGGTATCTGTAAGCCCAATACTCTCTAGACCTGCTAACACCCTTGCTAACTTAGGCATCGGAGTGTCTTTGCAGGTACCACGCCCCATTCGCTCACGTACACAAGTCGGAAGGAGGCTCCTGCGAGCGAACCTACTCGAAAGCCACCCTCTGCAGACAATTGGGCCAACCAACGCCATCCATTCTATTAATCTCCGGTTACCCACCGTAACAAAAGGTGTTTTAACTTAAATATTAAACCTAATTTACATATGTTATAAAAAAAATAGATTCTCCAATCATATTGAATTTATTTTTTTTAAATACTTGATTTTCATAAAAAAAAAGTAAAATAAAATATTACATATTTAATTCATACTCATATAAAATAATTGCTAAATGAATGTTTTCCCTATATAATATCAAATGCGCAACCTGACATGCAAAGTTGGTAAAAGGGTCAATTTGTCAATGTAATTAATCTATTCAACCTAACATGGGTTAGGTTAAACATGAGGCAGAGCAGGTTGACCTAATTTATTATAAAATGACTAATGTGTTCAATTTAAGAATTATAATTCTATGTAGTTTGATGAAACTTTGGAGAATTAAATTTTTCCTAAAAAAATAATAAATTAGATCAACCGCTTAACCTTGGTAAAAATGTTGCGAAAAAACAACAAGATTGTTTTTTTTATTTTAAATTCTGCTAAATTATATTTTTAATTTTAATTATTTTGTTAATCGTTATAGTTTATCAAATTTTTTATTAGTCTTAATTTAAAATTTTGTAACTGAGTTTTTATGTTAAATAAAATATTTTAATTAGATTTTTGTAAGAAATTTTCTTTTATAAATAAAAATTACAATAATATTAGACATTTGTTTCTATAACATTATTCTACAATCTATCTTATATCATATACAAAAACAAATACGCCAATAATATTTCACATTTTTTAAAAAATAAAATTTAAAAGAGATTTAATTAAAAACTTGTATTTAATATAAAAATTGAATTATAAATTTTTTAATAATAAAATTTAATTTTAAATTTAATAAAATTATAAAAATTAATAGACTAATTAAAAAAATTTTATTAACTCATGAATTGAATTACTTAGGTCTTGAACTGTGACTGAATAAATAAGGATTGAAGAGATCAACTAACCTATCTCTCTTATCTCTAACTTGCAGATAGATTATAGTGAAGACACAAAATAAACCTGATATGCACAGATTAAGAGAGAGATAAAATAATCGTAATCACATATAGCCAATAAATAAGTAAAGAGAAACAAAAGAGAGAGAAAAATAAAAAATACCATGTGTGTATATATATGCATA
>NC_029776.3:2403689-2407259 GCF_000817695.3 Arachis duranensis
CTTTAATTTTTGGAATGCTGCAATTGCAGACCACAACTCAAATGGGATGGAATATAAATAATGGGTACCAATAGTTTGCAGGATCACATGAAACACACAAAATTATGAGGTCCCAAACACTCCCATCATGATTTCATAGAATATATGGTACGTCCTCCAAATACAGATATTCCATTTCTACCTTTTGTTTAGCACAAATATCAAAATAAATTGTTTACAAATCAATATTATCAGAATATAATTTTTATATATTAAATACGTAAATACAAATTTTATATAGCTATAAAAATTGTAATAAAAATATAGTGGATTAAGGTTTGAACTTAAATTGTCATTAGAGTGTAGCGGTTACGTTGGACAAAAGCCAAAAACTGTTACATTCCTTCGGCGATTTCTTCATAAATGTGTAAAATACATAAATTACGTACCCCTATAACAATTTATGTTTGCAAAAAAATGTCTATAAATACTAAATAAGAAAAAGTGGTGTTGTAAATTATCATTTTCACAATTTTACAAATAGATAGTGAAGAGAGTTTTTTGGTTCTAATCCGAATTATTATTCTAAAAAAATTTAAAAAAGTAAAAATCATAGTATTAAGTTCACTAATAAAAAATCGGTGAGTATTTTTATCCAGTTAGCAAATATATTATCAGAGCTAAAATTAAGTATATTACAAAAAACGGAGTTGTGTGAAATCAGATGAATAAAAAAGTTATTCTATAAAATTTCAATTGCAATTGTATCAACTGATGTGAAGTATGATATATTTGTGATATGATAAAAACATGCAGGTTTTATTTCATTAAGTTCTATTTCTAAAATTTAAGTCTAAAATTTTAAATACTAAACTACCAAACTTCTAATCTTAAAATAAAAAATTAAAATTTTAAAGTTTAAAATTTTAAATCTTATTTTTCAAATACAATATTTAAAAAAAAAATCCTATAAACCTTAAACATTATATTTAAAATTTGAACCCTAAATCTCAATTATTAGAGGATACACATTCTATTTAAACACTATATCCTTAATTTTAAATTTTAAATCTTAACTTTTAAATACTAAACTACAAATCTTAAATTCTGTATTCTAACTATTGCACCCTAAATACTACACATTATGTTATAAAATTTAATAACTAAAAGAAAATAAACTTACCTCTTCATTGATGCTGCCGGCAACGTGCGCAACGCTACTGAGGTAGTTCAGGCTGTCTTCTTCCGCGCCATGGTCCCGCGCCTTAGGAATTTCAAATGTCCAAATCTTCTCTAAACCTTATGCAACTTTTCCTCTCAATCCACAATTCTCTCTCTCTCTAAATAAACAACTCTCTCTAAAATTTTTTATACTGAGTCGAAATGAAGAATCTGCGACTGGGTACGACAGATTTATAGGCAAACATAAACCGTTATAGGAGTATTGCGGTTTATACAGTTTAAAAATTCGTGAAGAAATCACTGGAGGGTGCCGCTATTTTTTCTTTGACGTGTTGCAACGTAAATTACTATAGCCTCCTGCGATTTACGTGTATTACCTAATCCGCTATACCCTTCTTGTGATTTTTATAAATCTATAAAAATTACATTTACGTATGTAATGTTTAAAAATTATATTTTAATAGTATTGATTTTCAAACATTTTATTTGGATAACTTCTCCTTTTGTTTATATATTATTCTCTTAATAATAATAACAGGATACATAAATAGAAAATTTTTTTTTTGGGCTAAACATATAAATATCAATTATCTTGCTTTTTTTTTTTTTGGAGCCCATTTTTACTTTGAATGATTCAGTTTGCCCACTTAAAAGAATCCTTCAAATTTTTAGTCATATCCCTACCAAAAGGAAAATTAAATGCAAGCAACAATATCAATAATTTATCTTCAATACTTGTTATTAAATAATATTTAAATATTTGTAGCAGTGAAGTATTTTTAATATTTAATAATAGTAAAAAATGTCACTTATTTTTAATGGTAAAAATTGTAAAAAAAATAAAAACAAGTTTCACATTTTTTAAAATAAAAAATCTAATAGTTCTTTAAATATAAAACAATTCTTATTCCTAAAATTAGTTTTTTAAGTAAGTTATTATAGGACAATTATTATTAAATCATTCTCACACCACACAAAAAAGATTTAAATCGTCTTTAAATTTCATCTCTTAAATTTTTGATATAGTTTTTGGAATAAATTTAGACTTACAGAATATTAGATAACAGAAAGACAACTTTAAGTTGTCAAAATAATTTTTAAAATATTTTAAATATACTTTTATTCTTTATATTTTTTATGTCAAATTTATTTATGTCTATAATTTTGGTGTTGAATAATTATATATAGACACTATAGCATACACTATTTTTTATATACTTTTTTATCTATTTATATTATTCCATTAATAAATACAGTAAGAGATTGCTTCTTGTACTAAGTTTATTGGCAAGCTTGAAAAAGAAAAAGTGAGCAGGTAAAAAGGGATTATATAAGAAATTCCACCCTAGCCTTAAATTCGAGGTTGACTTCTTTGGTAGCCTAAAATTGGGACCAAAACCTAAAGTTGCCTTTATGCAAAAAAGTATAACTCACCCTAATTGAGAATTTTTTATTTTTTATTTTTTTTTCATGTCATTGCTTTCTGAGCAACCCTCCATTTCGGTGGGAAACATGATGTGGTTTCTTCTTGACATTAAAAGTTTATTATCCTTTATTAGTTGTTAGCGAAAGCTAGTGCACTCCAGGTAAAGTAGAGAGTGTAGCACTCTTTAAAAATTAACCTACTATTAAAAGTGATTAGATAAATTAAATTTATTTATTATTGTTATTATTTTTTTTGTTATGGGGTGAACAAACAAATCGACACTAACAAAAAAAACTAATTCGCGAGGACTATTTTTATACCAAAAAAATACCCAGAAAAATTTAATCCAATTCCTCCGTTACTCTGTTATTGTTGATGTGATGTCTTCAAGTATTTTTACTGTTTTGTTTACTAGCAGGTGTTTTTACTATTGTTCTGTCTAGCCACAGATTTTGACGCTCTTGAACCCACTCCATTCCACCTCTACTATAAATGGACCTTCAAAGCCGAAAAAATTGCTGCCATAAAAAAGGAAGATGTTGTCTGTCACTGCTGTTAGTTGGCTAACTCCAAACTGATTCTGTAGAAGAACCGGTCTCCATGAAGGCGCCATGATTCTCAAATGATGACGCAGTCAAAGCACAAAATACATGACAGTTATAACAAGTCTATTATCTTTTATTTCAAATTATCCTCAACTTGTACTTAATAGAATGAAAAATTAAAATATAATTTTATTTAAACAATTATTTGTATTATTTTTTATTAATTTATTCAAAAAATAATTAAATTTTGAAGCTAATTGGTATAAAATATTACAGATATAAAACTAAGAAAACTTTTTATTTGTATAAGAATGAGTCTAATAAATAATTATTCTATTTAAATATAACTAAGAGTATTTCTTTCTTTGTCAATGAGTTATAATTCAAATGACATAGTCTCTATATTCATCTAAAAGTTGGTAAAAAAAAGAATACTTC
>NC_029776.3:2407652-2414338 GCF_000817695.3 Arachis duranensis
TTTTTTTTAGATTTAGTACATGAATTTTTAACTTATTTTTTATGTATTATTTATTTTAATTCTAAAGTCCAATAATTTTTTTACAGATATGTTGTTTTTAATATTTATATACTATTTTTTTACTTTAAACTTCAGCCCAATATCTGAGACTTATAAAAAAATTCTAAAACTTGTAAAAAAATGATTAACCTGATTAACAGGTTACCTTTTTAAATCTAAACCATTCAAATAAAATATAACAAATGAAGAGTTTAGATTTAACGAATTTACAAGATGTGCAGCACTCCATACTTAGCAAGGAGCGTTTAAGAATGAGCCTTAGTTGTTCTTCTTTTCTCTTATTGATTTATATTTTTTTACACCTTTTAAACATATTATATGTATTATTTTTATATGTTTTATTTTAATATTATAAAATGAAAAAATAAAAAATATAATATATATGAATAAAAATAATAAAAATATTATTTTTCTTTTCATATATAATATTTGAGTGCATGCATATAATTGTAGCTAAAAAAATTTGATATAGAAACAAAATGAGTGATATACTTTAACATGGTAATTTTTTGTGTTTTTTAAAATTACGGGAGTACACAAATCAGACTCTCCGATTTGTGTTAAAAAATTGAAAAAACAGTACACAACTAGAACCATGCGAGTTTCTTGGTGATAAAATTTTGTTTCACAAATCACATGGTCCGATTTGCAGTTGATGAAATTTGAAATCTGTGAAATTTGGATCCTCCGTTTTTCTTGTCCTGTGTCATTTTTTTTTTTACATTTTGAGGAACACAACTCGCAGGATCCAAGTTCTACTTCCTCTAATTCCACAATGAGGTGAAGCACCCCTCCTCCCCATACGCGAGTCCAACACTTCCTTTGCTTCCATATTCAAATTAAATTTTCTATAGTAGTGTGATAGACGGCAACAATGGATTCGGTAGGGATTATTGTCCAATGAAGACTTTATTAAATATATATAATAAATAATAACAAAGTAGTTGGTACACTTGACATACATACATACATACAACTAGTTATTTGAATAATGTGATCACTTTAGATCTCAAAGTATACTTTATTTTGTGAAGCATGAAAAAATGCTGAGATTGAAAACATTTGTTTCTTAACAAATTAACTAATAGGAAGAAGCAGGGAAAAAAAAGAAAGGAATAAATGCAATGCATGAACATTTTTTTATAGACAAATTAATCTCTACCCATCCTTTAATGGCAAGAATATTTTGAAAGTACGTTAACTAACTATGATTTATACAAATGAATAAAGTAATAAAAAACTATATAATTAAGTACACTGCCTCAATAAAAAATTAAAAAGAGAAAAGCGATGCTGATGATTAATGCTCACGTTAATTTTTTTTTCTTTTAATATTTATTTATTATACATATATATTTTGGAGTAACATGATATATGAGTAACAACAACAAATATTGTCCCGTGCGTGAAATTCACTCAATTAAGAGTTTAAGACATGATTAAACACTTTCGATAAAAAAATAATACATAACTTAAATAATATAACTAGTTACGTTGAATTTTACAATTTAAATTCAATTAAATTCACATAAATAATTATGTTCCATTTTTTATGGAATTACTATCTTACCAAATTAAAAGCATGATAAGAGAATGATAGTAAAGTGACAACTTAGGGTGTGTTTAGTAAACACGTTGAAAATGATAAAAGTTTAAATGCTATTTTATATGTTTGGCAACTTTTTTTGACATAATTTTACATTTCAAATGGCTGTTCATTAGAAATAATAATATTTGTCGCTGTTAATAATCATTGATCATGTCTAATCTAAAAATTTAAATGATTAATATGTCTAATTTTAAAATTTAGATAATTAACATGTACATATAATAATCAAATTATCTGATATTTAAAATCACTCAATCAATAATACCCACTTATCAATCTCAATATATTGGCTGATTCTATATCCGTCCATAAAAAAGATGAATATATATCTAGAACTAGTGTTATAAATTTCACTCAAAATATTTTTACTCTACTTATGTTATTTTTATTTTAAATTAGACAAATGAATATCCAACACTAACAACAAATGTTTTTAATAAAAGAACTTAACATATTTAATCTACGAAGCTTTGATTTACTGTGTCTGTTTATTGGACACATTTTGGACACGACATTTATTGATATTTGTCCGATACGCGTATCTTATATGTTTAACTGTGTTTTAATATATTTTTTTTCAAGATACGTTTAGACACACGTAAATATTATTACATGTCAACATGTTTAATTTTATTTTTAACATATATTCTTAAAATGAGTTTAGAAATAGTATATATTATTAATTATTAAAACAAAAAATTTTAAATACTTTATATAATTAAAAAAGATATTAAAACAATAAAAAAACTAATTTTTATTTTAATATAAGTCAAATACCAAAATATCATTATAATTTATCTAAAAAATATTTTATATTTTTTATATATGCCGTATTCCCATGTCTTGTAAAAATTTTAGATTTACATGTCAGCGTGTCCATATCGTGTCGTGTCCTGTATCCGTATTACTGTATCATGTGTCTGTATCACTATATTAGTGTTGGTGCATCATAGTCTCTAATTAATGAAGCAAATTTCAAAAAATTATTTAATTTAATACTTTTCAATTTTTAAAAATCAAAATTTTTAACGAATTTTAAAAACAAAAAATTAAATTGTGACTTTACTCTAAAAATTAAGAATATATAATACAGTCCCATGAGTGCAACTCACTCAAGCGAAAAAAAATGGTAAACTTTTAAGTTTTAATAAAAATTTCTCCTCCTTTATGTTCCCTTTTCATCGTGCATCTTTCTTGATGGGAATGTGACGCTTTAATTTCTTCTAGGTCCGAAAAGAGCTTAACACCAAAAATATATATAATGATAAAAAAAAACTCAAAAGGACTTGAAATTAAAATAATAATTTAAGGAATGATGAAAACTATAAGATTGATAAGTATACCACTTAATACAATTGGTATCCGTCGCAATTTATTTGTCTCTTCTTCTGTATATAGTGACCAAGTAATAAAAGTATCATTCAAAAATTATTTTTATCTTTTGTCCACAAAATTAAGCACTATAAAGTAGCTTTTCGTTAGAATTGTACATTTGCCAAGCTATTCTCAATCTCCATCATTATTGTGACTGATACAATATAAAAATTACAATGTTCATAACTATATATATGTATATGTGACATATATATAGCATAATATATATCTTAGTTTGTCCTTTCCATATTTCAACTCTTAATTAAAAAAATATATATATCTTGACATCTAGCATCATGGTATATATATTTTGTTGAATTATTGATTACGGCAAAATAATATATAAAATTCTTCAGACTAAATTGTTAATATCATTTTAAACATATATAAACCACAAGACAATAATATCTTTCAAAAATAAAAAATTGTAAATCGATAGTTCATTATTTTATTCAAAAGGGTAGTGATACTTAATTAGTCATTTTATATAAATATATGTACATCTATATGAAAGGATTAATATACTATATATTTTATCTCTCTAATTTTTGCCAAAATCAAAATTGATGAAAACAAAAGCATGGAAGCTGAAATTTATTGAAACATATACGTGGGAGCAGTTGAGAATGAAGCAAAAAGGTGAATTGAAAGAATCATCATTCGCCATAAAGAATTTCATTATCTACCGTCCGGGACATAAGAAAATAGAAGTAACTTTTGTTTTGTCTTCATATATTTGTGTTATTTAGCAAAACAGCTGGATTTTTTCATTCAATTTATAACATATTATTCTCGTAGTATACATTGTGTTTACATTTTTTGTATCTGTATTAGGTAGCTATTTGCACGAAAATATTTTTATGTAAATATAATAATTAATAGTTAAATATATTAAATAATTTTTGGATAAAAATATTTTGTTGTCTAGCCAATGCAGTTACTTCAACCCTATTTTGAGGTGAAACAATTGTGCTAATATTTTAGCTCACATTATATATATTTTTGCGGGTTAGATTACCCATCCAAATTTTATCCAAGTAAGTTTAACACCAATAAAAATCATTCTCATTAAAAGAGCGTCATTACATACGCGCTTTATCTTCTTTTCTTTTAAATACAAACACACGTCATCTTCTTATTCTTTCAAATTCATGTATACCTCCTCTTTCTCTTTCTCCTCATTTTTCTTCTTCTTTTTTGCGCACGGAGATTCTTCTTATGCTTCTCCTCCTCCTCCTTATCTCCTTTTTCTCTTTCGTTATCGTCATCACCAACAACACCAACATTTTACTAATATATTATTTTTTCAATTGAATTGAATGGAATGCAATTGCTAAATTGAAATTAATTGAATTGAATGGACGCAGGTGTTCTAAATCTGGTTTGAATTAATAATCTCTAAATTGTAGACAAAAATATTTCGAATTTGATTTTATATAATGGATTATGATTTGTTCATTCAGTACTATACAATTGTTTCACCATGAGTATGTGTTTCGGTTCATTATGCAGAAAGCTGTTTGAATTTGACTTTATATAATGGAATATGTTTTGTTCAGTCAGTATTATATAATTGTTTCACCATAAGTACATGTTTCGATTTATTATATAGAAAGCTATTTGAATTTGATTTTATATAATAGATTATGTTTGGTTCAGTCAGTATTATATAATTATTTTATCATGAGTACGTGTTTCGGTTCATTATGCAGAAATCTATTTAAATTTGAATTTATATAATGGATAATGTTCTATTCATTTAGTACTATACAATTGTTTCACCATAATAACATGTTCCTTCTCATCTTCTATTGCTTATTCGCCAGGGAGAGAAGGAGGAAAAGCAAAAAAAATACAGCAGCAAAAGCAACAAAAGAATGACGATAAGAAAAAAATATGTGAAGAAAAAGGAACGCTAAAGAGAAAGAGGAGAATGAGGAGAAGGAGGAATGCGAAGAAGAAGGCGAAGAATAAGAAGTCCGTGTGTAAACGAGTGTGAGAAGAAGAAGAAGTCCATGTGTCAAGACCTAAAATTGTTTGAATAAACTTAAATATAAAAATTATTTGAATGTGGAGAATATCTATATTTTTACCAAATATGCTATTCTTTAAAATAAAAAAAGAAATAATAAAGATCAAAACTAAATATTTAAATTTGTTTGAATCAAAATTAAAGAATAAACGACTTGATTTAAGATTAATAAATTATAAATAAAAAAGCAAAAACTTATTTAAATATCTTTCCTACTTGTAATAATAAAATCATGGTACAATTTTTTTGGTAACAAAATAAAATAATCTTCTCGTGAATTAAATAATAACACTGTAGGTATTAAAAAAAATTAGTCACCAAATAAATTAATATGTAATTGTGTATAAATATATATATACAATTTAATTTATTTTTAATGTATATTCTATATTTTAATATATATTCTACACTTATAGTTTATTTTAAGATAAAAATTCAGGCGCAGTCAATTTCAAGTAAAGTTGATAATTAAAATCTGTTAAATAAAAATTTAGTCAAATTATTCAAATAATTTAGTGGCTTTTAACTATCAATTTTAACGTAAAATTACTGTAATGAAATTTTTACCTTATTTTAATATATATTTATCATAATTGAATGATAGTAAATAAAGAATCATGTATAATTTTTTTCATATAAAATTACTAATTAATAATTAATAATTATTAATTAAATATTATTTAACTATTTTAAAATTTTAACTATCAAATTGTTCATGAGTTTATACCATAATATTATTATATTTTGAGAAATAAAATAAAAAATGAAGGTGTGTGTGTATATTGTGTATGGAAATCTAGTTAAAGATATAGTGATACAACTTTTGATGACATTTATTATTTATTGTTGTTATTTGGACAGCAGAGCAGTTGGAAAGGCAGCCTTGTGATTTTAATGAACCAAAAAGCTGAAACCCCATAATCCCCCTCTTCTTACATACTTTACCTTTTCAATCCAAATCTTCTGATCTGAATCATGAAACGGCAAAGGGTGAATAATGAAGGGGAAGAAGAAGGTGGTCCTCCATTGATACCAGGTCTACCAGACCACATAGCTCACCTATGTCTCACACGAATCCACCCTTCAATTCTCTTCCCAGTATCCCACTCATGGCGCCGCCTCATTTACTCCCCTTCCTTCCCTCCCTTCTCTTCTCTCTACGCCATTCTCTCTCCTCACAACCACCACCATCCCACCATCCAATTCTTCAACTTCGATCCAATCTCTTCTCACTGGCACACACTCCCTCCGCCACCGTCTCACCCTTCTCTCCACCACCTCCTCCTCCGCCACCCCTCCTTCCTCTCCCGCAACCTCTCTATACAATCCGTCTCCGCCGCCGGCTCTCTGGTTCTCCTCGCCGGCACCACCCACAACCTCTTCCCGGCCCTCCCTCGGCCCGTGATCTTCAACCCGGTGACAAACTCATGGGCCTTGGGGCCCAGCTTCACTACCCCACGCCGCTGGTGCGCAGCTGGCGTCTGCAAAGGCGCTGTCTACGTAGCCAGCGGCATAGGGATCCACTTCTCCGTCGACGTAGCGCGGTCGATGGAGAAGTGGGACACTCAAAAGAATGGGTCTCAGTGGGAGAAGAAGACCGCTCTTAAAGAC
>NC_029776.3:2414379-2453250 GCF_000817695.3 Arachis duranensis
TGGAAGGGGAAGCTATGCATGGTGAACGTTAAAGGCGATGCAGCGAAAGAAGGGGTTGTTTACGATGTTGAAAAGGATCTTTGGAAGGAGATGCCGGAGGGGATGCTTGCGGGGTGGAGGGGACCGGTGGCGGCCATGGATGAAGAAGTGATGTTCGTTGTTGATGAAGTGAAAGGTGTTGTGAGAAGGTACGTTGAGGAACAAGATTCTTGGGAAGAGGTTTTGGAAGATGAGAGGCTCAAAGGTGCCGAACAGGTTTCTGCCGAGGGAGGTAGGGTTTGTGTCGGGTGGATGTAGTGGCGAGGCCTCGGAGGATATGGGTGGTGGAGTTGCCGGAGGGTTTTGAGGCTATAGCTGTTCATGTGCTGCCTCGGATGCCCATAACTGATTTTTCTGTTAAAGTTTGAGTTTTTTTTAATTTTTATTTTTCTTTTAATTTGTGCAAGAGATAAAAAATGAAAAGTTGATTGAGAATTTATAAATCTAACCTTTCCTGCTGTGATTGGCTAATTTTTTATTTTAATTGTAAAATAAAAGAGTTATTTATTTATTTTTATTTTCTTAGATAAAAAAATTAACTTAATTTAGTCTATTAATCAATTTATTTATCTGTTTAAGTAGATATAGAATTCAATAATATCTTGTAGATATAATCATTTATTATATTTTGTGATAATTTTAAAATAAATTTTAATTTGTAAAAAATTAATTCTTAATTTATAAATTTAAAATTTTTTTAAAAATATTATAAAAATATAAACTAGGTCTTGGGTGGGAGAATCTATCAATTTTACTGTCTGTTATTATTGGTTGATATATTTTGTTTGTAAAATAAAATGATTTTTTTTTTACTTTTATGCCTTTTTATAGATAGGTTGAATAGTCAACTTTCTTTCTATATTTGTTTTTGTGGCCGGTGGTGGGTTGTCTGTCGTTGAAAGTGAGAATTTGTCTTCAAGCCGTTAAATGGTGGAGTACGTATTCGAATGTATACTTGTATGTGGTGTCAAAAAAATAGCTTATAATATTATTCAATTTTTATTTTTGGTTCGGTGCAAAGTGTGTGGTGTGAATAGTGGATCTTGATTTTTAAGATTTATGCGATTACTTATTTTGGTGTTTCTAAAATTTAAAATTATCTATATTAGCAGATTTAAGTTTAGGTATCAATACAGTCTTTTGACTTTTTTTGTGATGACTAGACAAACGGAGTGCTCAGATGACACTCTTCCTACCACGTTGGATGATGGGTAAACGACGTAATTTATTCTTGGCACTCAAAGAAGTAAAAAATGTCGTCGTTTTGTATATAAAGGGAGAATAAACGATGGATATCCAAAATAAAGAATAGGTCTTCTTCTTTACCTCTATTATTCTTCGTTTCTAACTTGTTTGGACGCCAAAGATAAACGACGTCGTTTACTCATCATCTAACGTGGCAGAGAGGGTGCAATCTCAGCACTTCGTTTGCCTAGTTATCGTCGGAAAGAATTGAGAGACTATATTGGTGCGCGGACTTGAATCTAAAGAATCAATATAGGTAATTTTGAATTTCAGAGACCAAAATGAATAATCGCGTGAATTTTAAAGACCAAAATAGGGATTTAGTCTTGCTAGAGAGGAATGGAAGATGAGAATAAATTAGGAGAGTTAATATTTAAAGTAATTTTTAAATTTACAATCGAGTTTCAATCTCGAATTTATAATTATCTTAAATTTATTCTAATATATTAAAATTTTAAAATATTCTAAACGAGATTATTTATGTTCTACTTAAATGTCAAAAATAAAAGAGTGAATACTCTCTCTGCCTCCGACAATTATCTCGAAAGAACTACGAGGCTAAAAAAAATATTCAGCTTGATCTCTGATATTTTTTTGGGACTGATTAGTCTCTGTGCAAAAAAAAACATCGATTTTTTTTACACAGGGGCTAATTAGTCCCATAAAAGTAAATTTCAAAAAGGATTTCGTTGTCTTTTGAGATAATTGTCGGGAGCTATTTTGCGTTTTTCTCAAAATAAAATGACAATGTTTTATCAGTCGAATAAATTATTATTTATACAAATAAAAGATGACAAATAACAAATAATGTACTAATATAAAAATAAAACGACAATTATAACTATGGAAGATGGTCTTAGTGTGCCAAAAGTACCCCAACATTGGTTATGCAATTGGTTTGTTAGGGTATTTTTGGCACACAAAAGTCATCTTCCGTAATTATAATTATCGTTTTATTCTTATATGAGTACATTTATTCTTTATCAGTCTAATGTAACTTCTAATGTGATTTTCGTTCAACTATATTATTATGAGGAGTGTTAGGGGCCAGTAATTTTTATGATATGTAGTTATCGAATAGTCATCAATGATGTTTTTAATAGTGTAAAATTTTATCCAATAATACAAGATTACTCATTTTTATTTTACTAATTACATGCCGGTCAAAATTTAATAAAGTTTATGAATCTAGACTTTTCCTATTATTATTTCATCAACAAAAAAATATTCTAGAGATGATCATTATTAAATTTATCAATTTGAACTCTAAATTAGAAGTCTAGATAGTATTAACTCTAAATCAGAGTTTGGCATTGGTAATGAAAGTCCCTTGTGAGGGGTTTATAGGTCCCCTTTCTTGACCGGCAACTTGAGGAGTGATGAGATATATGGCGATTCACGTGGTGGCAATGTTGGATGAGGTGAGTGGTGGATACTTAAGGTGATGATGATGACTCATCATAGATTTGGATGCCACACTGCACTTGTATTTAATGAGTTTAGTGATATAATTGGTATATTCGCTTTGTATTTTACCATCCTATCTTGTCATAACCACCAAGTCATTAAATTTGTTCTGGTCTTATTCTCAGTTGGAGATTTCCATGATAGGTATGTTTTTACCATTTTGCACGTATAAATTAAAAAAAATCAACTATTAAATTTATGTATTATTTTTAAAATAATAATATATGATTAATAAATATTATCATTTTTAACTAATACTTAATTAATAATAATTTATATTTATATTTATAGATATTTTACATACAAAAAATATATAATTTATATATATATTTACTAAAATTTTATTCACATAAATTAATATAATTTGTATTTATATTTTTTTTAGAATTTTTACACGATTAAATAATAACAAAAAATATTGAAAATTAATAGTCTCCTATATGTATACATTATATTAATAATTGATTTAGTTATTAATTTTTTATGTATATATAATATTTTTTTATATTTTATCGTATATTTTATATCACGATAATGTACAATTTTATTTTCTATAAATTTGTAAATTGTAATGGTCTTATTTAAGTTAAATTTTATATTTTATATTTAATCAACAAATTTTACATGTTTAATTATAGAGCAAATAAAGTAATATATAAATTATTTACATGTTTGAAATATTATTCTATTAATAGATGGGTAAGAACGTATAAAGGACGAATAATACTGAACTAAATCTAACGCAAGTCTAGATGTCTAATTCAACTTTATGATCAGGCCACTTTTTCAAGCTTGAATTTGACCCTATAGTAACTCAATTAGTAACCAGGTCAAACTAGATTAATATGACATTTATGTATGAAAAATATTAAATGATTTGTTTTGTATTTGTGAAAAGTTTAAAAGATCCGAAAATAAGTTTTCGTTTAAGGTAAATTTTCGTTAAATAGTTTTTATTTTAAGAGATCATTTTAATAAAGACAATAAAAATATTTTTTTAAGATGTTTATATGTGTCATATTATTATTAGATATTTTTATTAAACGGGTTAATAATTTATTTTTTAATAAACCAGAATAAAATCGGTTTATTATAGTAACAATAATAAATTTAATTATCTATATTATAATTATTAGATCCGGATTGATCCGATCGAATTACACGATTTAAATCGAATATCTTTAATTTTTTTAATAAAAAGACGAATATATTTTTGACATTTTGTTTTACAGAACATTTGAATTCCTACAAATTTAAAAATACAATTAGATCCTTAAAAAAATTGGATTTATTGTTATTATTATAAAAAGAATTGATTTATTCTAATTTGTTAAGAAATTAAAAAATAATAAATTCATTAATACATCTAATAATAATACGATACATAAACATTTTTACAAAAAAACATTTTATGGATCTTTATCAAAAACATCCCCCTTCACTTTAATAATGATCCTATTAAGGATGATAATAAAATTTGTTAATATTGACCACTAAAAGATTAGTTTCATAATTAAATCTTAAGATAAATTTGCTACAATTTTATCTGACCTAATCAAAAGGATGAGATGCAATTTGGGCCACTTGATTGATTGATTCAACCGAAACACCTACAACTTATTTCGAATGCGACAAGAACTCACTTTTCCCATTTTTCTATTTATTAGGGTCATCAATAATACACATGGAAATTAAATTTATGACCGAAAAGGATATAATATTATAATACTACCATTCTTGAGAAACCGTGTTAGACATTATTATCGGTCTACTATATTGTCTATATAATATACTTTATAAAAGAAAATCAATTTTCAATTTGAGGAATACAGGTTGTAAATATTTGACTTCAATTTCTATAGTGAGGTGATATTGATAAATGATATTATGATAACAACAATTCGTATACGCCAAAAGACTACTTTTGATTATTTCATGAAAATTGTGTACGTGGTTGTTTAGGATCAAAGCTATGATTTGATTTATCTTCTCTCATTATTGTTTATTTC
Source organism: Arachis duranensis (assembly GCF_000817695.3). NCBI lineage: Eukaryota > Viridiplantae > Streptophyta > Magnoliopsida > Fabales > Fabaceae > Arachis > Arachis duranensis. The sequence goes on from NC_029776.3 coordinate 2,419,140, forward strand.
ATATCAAAATAGTTTTTTTTTCTGCCTTTGTCCCTCTTCAGTCGTAACTGTTCACGTTGACAGCCACAAAAACAATCAGTTTTGAGCTCGTTGACAATTTCGAATGATGTGAAATTTCAGAAAAAATTAAATAGAATGAAATCCAATTGTTTCAAAGCTTCGTTCCATGTACTTCTTTACTAGGATATTAATACTACTTTTTTTTTACCAAAAACATGAGTTTAATTTGGGGACAAAAAGGAGAATAAATGTTCATGCTTTATGTTATAAGGAAAATTACTTTTTTTTTTTTTCACATACAGAAAATTTCACATGTACCTAGAAAATTACATATTAACTTTATCTGTAAACATTTCTCTCTAATTGTTTACCTTGATGTCCTAACACAACTTGGTGAATGATTACTTTTATTTTATGCGGACCCATTAATATTTTAGTATGGTGCAATTGACAAAGAAATGTATAATATAGTGTAAAAATGTAAATAATATCATGTTTGCATAAAATTGATAAAAATTATATTTATTTAAAATTTTTTGGACTTAATAAATAGTTGAATACTATAATAAAACTGTATTTTATTAAGTAAGATCAACTATACGATCAAACTTTTTTTTTTATGGAAAAAATTTTGTGGATTACTAAAGAGGCAAGTCCATATTTTCCGTATAAACTCTTTTGTGAATCTATTTTCAATTTAAATAGTATTAGAATAGTTTTTTTTTATAGAACTTTTAAATTATAGTCTGAGCGTCTGGCATATAGTAAATTTTGTCAGAATAACGAGAATTCTAATTTGGAAAAGTATAAAGTATTAATATATTATTTGTCAATTTATTATTAATAATAATTAATTGTTATATTTTAAAAATATGTATAAAGAGATATATTCAAAAAATACATTTATAAAGACATTTTTATTAGATACAATTATAAAAAAAATATTTTTATTAGGCACATCCACAACAACACTTTCATGAAACACAGTTATAAACAAGAATAGACGGAAATTGACAAAAATGTTGTTGATAACGTAGCAGGATTGTTAGAATTTTATACACATGTAAACAAAAGAAAATTTCCTGTTTTCACCAACCAATACTATAACCGCTGTTTGTCTGATAACATTGAAGAGAAAATGCATTCTTATTATGTGAACTTTATTTGAAGGTCAGCAATTTAATTCATTTTTGTGTCTTAAGAGTTATAATTAAAATTAACTATATAGATCAAACAATGACATTGAGAAAGAAATATGGTATTTTTACTTATGTAAAATAGCATGTGGATGTCTCATGTCTCGAAATTGGGTAGTTGTAAACGTTCAGTGAAATTTAATTTAAAAAATAAAATTGATATTTAAAAATTTTATCGATATCAACTAAACATAAAAATCCTTCAATGGAAATGGCAGGGACAACAGTTCCCCTTTCTCCTCAATGTCATAGAAAATCCTTCATTCATTCTTCTATTACAACAGCAAGGTCACATGGTTTTCAAGGCATAGATCTTTCTATAGTTAGGACCTCATAATATATCAAAACTCGAGAATTTATAATTGAAGCTGCAATTAATCGCAATATTAATCCAAACAGAAGGGAGAAGAAGTAAAGCGTCACCTCTTTAAAAAACCGGTACAAGCTTTTCCATGGATCCATGTTGAGAGCTCGGTAGTTATTCTGGACCTGTCACTTGGTTTTGTAATAGAGACCTTCCAAGTTAAAGTAGGTAAGGAAAGTAATCAAGTTGGGTTGGACAAGTGGTTAGCCGCTTAAATAAGTGTTAGGGGTTCGAATCCCGCCTTTTGCATGCAGCAATCCATTGGCAAGTGGCAAACCCTTAAATGAAGTTCAATAGGAACAAAAAAAAAACCATTTCCTCTAATGCTAAATGCTAATTCCCACTAATTAGTTATTCATGAAGAAGTTGTGGTAAAATAGTAAATAAATTTTAGTGTGAAAATTTTTTTTCCATATTTTTTTATTATAATAACACTTAATTACTAGAAAAAAAGTTAGATGCAAAAATAAGATAAATAATAATTTATTTACATAAAATGGTAGTTTCTTGTTGACCTTATTAAATAAAAATTTATCCACTTTGAAAACTTTATAAATTAATCTCAAATCAATTTTTTATTTTTTGGTTTCCCACGGTATCCCTCAACCCGACAGGTTAAGGACTAATTCGCCGCGGTACTGAACTTCATTTAAGGGTTTGTCGTTGGCCAATTGGTTGCTGCATGTACAAGACGGGATTCAAATCGCCCGACATTTACTTAAGCGGACTAGTGAGCTAACTACTAGACCAATCCAACTTGGTTATTAATTTTTTATTTAGCTAGAACTTTTATTTATTTTGAACTGGGCTAGTACATTTAGCTAAGCCCAACAATGGACACCAGGGCCCAAACAGTTACAAGTTAGAAATAAGTTTCTCCACACTGCTACCACATTCATTCTAGGGTTTCGTTGCCAGCAGTTCATCGGGTTCTAAAAGATGGTAAGATTCAGCAAACAGAAAATAGTTTCTTCTTTTCTGTGTTGTAGTTCTAGCAAGCTCCTTCATCTTCTTTTTTATTCAATGTTTGATCGTTCTTAATTTACTGTGCAGCCTTCACACAAGACTTTTAGGATCAAGAAGAAGCTGGGCAAGAAGATGAGGCAGAACAGGCCCATTCCTTACTGGATCCGCATGAGGACGGACAATACCATCAGGTTCCTATTTTTCATTTTCCTTCAAATTTATTTGTTTATTTCTTCATCAGAATCTCGGAAATACTGATGCTGTTGTTGTATCTGTGTGTTCTTTTCAGGTATAATGCGAAGCGCAGGCACTGGCGCCGCACCAAGCTAGGGTTCTAAGGTGCAACTATCTACCTCTCCCATTCTAGTTTTGTAGTGCAATCTATGACATTCGAAGATTGTAAATTCATTTATTAGTTTTCAACTCGTTTAATTTTCAATTTACAATGAATCTGTTATCTTTTTGGTTTGATATTTATGTGAAGCGCACAATTGTTATGATGTTTACAACGTGATACTTAGGTTATGATATTCAGTTGTCTTGCTTCATGATTATTTATAATTTATATTTATGATACTATGAATGTTAGTTGGCGCTGAATCCCTTATTTACAGTTGTTACGATGTTTCCTGAAATTGAAGATGTTGATGTGCTTGGTTTTCTAGCCACCCGTTTGTAATTGAGGATTTCTATGTGGGAGGGTTCTATCATGGAGAAAGTATTTTCCGATCCTTAAAGGACCAGGATAGTTTTTAAATTTTTGTCTAATTATGGGGCTGTTTTGTGATTATATTTTTTTAAAACATAAAAGTCTCCAAGCCCTTTTTATATGTTTTTTTGTATTAATTGGAGAGAGGTGGTAATTAGTATAAGCTGGAAGAAAGAGAAACGACCATGGCAACCAGCTGCATCATCAATCACCCTTCTATCTTGGGTATCATTCTCCATTTTTCCATCCCTTTGTTTCTTTTAGGACACAAATTCCCAACTAAGAGGTGAGGGTACAACAGAACTAGGACACTGCAATGAGAGCGACATGGCTGCACCATCATTATTTTTCCTCAATAAACCGTTAAATACCTATATCGGCTATATCACATATTCACCTCTTCGTTTTCAAGCTCTTCTTCCTTCGCTGGAAAGTTCTAAACTTTCTCACACTCATGTTTCACAAAATCAAAAGATAAATTCTTTCTGAGTTTAGTTTTAAAACATGATTTAATAGCCATTAAAGTGTGTTAATTTTTTTTGTCATTATCGTCCTCAAGTTCTTCATATTCATCATCACTCCTACGTATTTAAGGACTTCAAAAAATTTTGAAAATTAAACAATATTACAATAAATCCAATAAATCATGCCTAATTATCCAAATCATGCCTAATTATCCATATCAATTTTTAATTCTTAGTGGAGCAAAATTAAAAAAATAATATCAGCACAAATTCATAGTTTGACACAAGTTTAACTTTTTTTTCCATCTTAGACAAATCTTTCTATATTTACTTGTTTATAAGATGTTTGGTTTTTATAAGATGTTTGGTTTACAACACGAAAGGTTCTAACAGTTTATAATTAAACTTATTTTAAAAAAATAGTTTAAATAATAAATACTTATATTAAAGATAATTTATAAATAAGTTATTTTGTATTTAATTTTTTAATTTTAAAAATGTTTATTTTAAAAAAATATGATAAAAAAAATTTATTACGAGAGAAGTCATTTTTTTTTTACTTTTTCATAAGCACTTGAATAATTTCTTAAAAAACTACAATTTGATTTTGAAAATTACACCAGAGATTAATACTATTATTTTTCATAAGTTAAAAGCTAAAAAAAAAGTAACTTTTGAAACTTCTCCGACTTTTACTAGTTCAATCGGTTTAATCGTAATTCAACCAAAAAAATTGTCTTATAATAAAATAACAAATAAAATATAAATAATATATTAAAACATAATAATAGTCTAATATAAACTTGTTACGAATTTGTTTAGTTGATATCATCACCTTCATTTCTACTATTTGGTCTAGAAAAAATCAAGCAGTGCAACATGTACTACTATTATCAAAATAACAATACAATCCAATTTAATTACAATATGACAACTGATTAACTAAAACTGATTATTCGAAATTATTCACCAGTTATTCAACCCCATAATAACAATAAAATTTATAGTTTAACTATCAACAATTATTCAATTATTATTTAGCTCAGTAACAATACCAAAGGTATAGCCTACTTACAATACCACGATAAAAAAAATTAATTTAAATAATTAGAGAAAAATCATCGAATATCAGCTTATAAAAAGCACAATTACAGTCAAAACCTAAAGCTTCAACTAACAATCAACCATTAGTTAAATTAGAGTATAGAATTAACGCCAAAAACCACTCGAATGTTTATTATCGCAGAAATGAAACAATAGCACCATAATAAGATATCTTGTGTTTTTTAGGTGAGAGAGGAAGGGCCTTAACAGTGAGACCTAGTTGGTGATGGCTAATGACGTGGCTGAGAATCTGAGATGCTCAAGGTGAGCATGAACGCCACGAGCTTAAGCTAGCCAAGGCAACACGTGGCGCGCGTCGGCGCCACCACGACGTACGAAGAGATTCGTAATCCAGGATGAAGCCGCGGCCAGAAGAAGAAATTGGATACAGAAAAAGCTAATTTCGATCCTAATTTTGAAATTGGTCGTGAAATTGGATACAGAAAAAGCTAATTTCGATCCTGATTTTGAAATTGGTCGTTGAAATTGGTGAGAGAAGGACGAGCTCGAGAGTGATGGGAGGGAGTGCTGCGCGCCGTTGTAGGGTTACTGGGTTGGGTAATTGTTAGGGGGCTTAGGCATTCAACCGGCGGGTATTTTTGATAAAATTTAGAAATTTGGCCGGTTCACATCTTGGTTAGATCGACCAGTTTCTGCCGGTTTGACAGTCCAACGCCAATTTTTTATTTTGCGGTTTTGACATCCATTCGAACCGTCACTTCTATTGGTTTGCGATTCGGCTGACCGGTTTAGACTCAGAACCGCCTTAGTTTAGACACCGATTTGTTCTATGTCTACTGGTTAAGCTGCCAAGTCCATAACACTGGATATGTGATCCTGATCCATCCTCTATTCGGTATATTAATGCTAATATAGCTTTTGCACACATTAAATGTAAATTTGGTAATATTTTTTAGTACTATTTTTAGTTTTCTATTGTGGCTGGAATTAAACTTGATATATTGATTACTATGAAAATAGTTGACATATTTGTACAGAATACGAATCCCAATTATACATTTTTTTTTCAACAAATAATACAATGATTTGATTTGTTTCGCGTGTATTAATCTATAGTGTAAATTTCTTGTAAGGTTGGTCAATTATGCATACTCAAGAGAAAAAAATGCTTGATTCAACATTTGCCAAAGATAAATAAATACTTATAAGAAATCAAACCAAGCCAATTTATTAGTTTTTCCATTTTCATTAAAACAATCGTAGATCATAATAAGCTGAGGTTTAAACGTTAAACAGCATCAATTTTTTTTTTAATTTAAAACCATGTATAATGAAAGCTTCAAATTTTGAATGACACTATCGATATGGTGCACTTAATAGAAGTCGAATTCAAAATAACGACTTTACAAAGTTTGCATGAATTGAGATATTTTTTTTGACAAAAAAACTCCCTGTAACCCAAATTTGGGATAGAACACCTAACAAGATAAAAAGGAAAAAGAAAAGAAACAAAGAGAAAAGAAAAACAAGTGTTTTACAAAAAAAAAAAAAACAAATAATAGGAAACATATGAAAAAGATCATAGAAGAAACTCTGGAGTAAAGGATTTTAATTGTGGAAAAAATGATGTTGCCATGACGTGAGTAGTTGAAGGCTTGAGTCATATTAATAAAGTTGACTTTTCATAGTATATGTATGAGGTACCGTGTAATTTATGCTAAAGTATAACCATAATTTTGTTTTGAATATTCTGTATTGCACTTATCGGAAAGTTAGAAGCATTTGTTTGTAGAATTTAATTTTGATGCATTGACAGTGTACGTTTTACACAATTATGTAATTACATGTATTTTTTTGAATGATAATCACATTTTTTTAAATGACTATTCAGATGGTAACGTTATCTAATTTGATACATGTGTAAAACTACTTTTCTTCATATTTATATTTGGATTGTTTAAAAATCTAATGATATATACATGTTTTTTGTCAAGGTGTTGGAAAAAAAATGAAATCATTTTCAAGTTTTCAGGATTATCGATTAATTGCTAGACTCACCTTTACTTTGTTTTTATTTTAATGATTATTAACTTTTATTTGATGTTATATTTAATTGATTTATTCCAACTTTAGATATTGATGTAGTCTTTCATTTTGAGATATATGTGTTTTTTTTAAGAAGAATTTTTTTCATGGATAGCGACCCTTTATTTTCATATTCTAAGTTTGGATATTAAATTTGACATCGAATTTAATATATTGTATCTTGACATTATATATTTATTTATTTTTTATTTTTTTTAAATGATCAAACCTTTAAAAAAGGTAAGCTTAAGTTTAATACACACTAAATCGCTTATAACAGTCTGCAGATCCGCTCAGACCAATAGACTGACCTTATTCCACCCTTAACTCTCACCTACCTACCGTTATATTGTAACAGGAGATCGTAGTATTATAGAATACAAGGTTCTCTTATGCTGCAACGCATGAAAACAGGCACTGCTAAACTTAATTTTGAAGACCAATAGAAATAAGAGAATATTAAAACGATGTTGTGAAACTTGAAAGACACCCTTGTTCTGTAGTTGTTCAACAGAAAAATACTAAGCATTCAAAACAGCAATACTTACATAGTTAGCTTCAGAACAGAGTTCAGACAATGAACAAATGATAATAATCGCACAACATCCAAGTATAGCACATTAACAGTTATATAACATCATTCCTATAGCAAGAGCCCAACATTTTAAAATGCTGATATGTCCTCATTCATGCAACAACTTATTCATACTCTGTAACAAATAAGTTGTTATCTCACTTCTTCACTTATTGACACAAGATATCCAAGCACCAAGCAACATCCATGAAAGAGCAAATTAGTTTTCAGAACTGTAAGATGTCTCCCCCGATGACAAGTCCTCACATCGAAGTCGCTTCAACTCCTCGTAGGCCCATTCAAGTCCAGGGCAGTAATGAAGCGGGGGATTGAATCTGCTGTCGTTCATATCAGGTGGCAAGAAAGCTCCGTTCTCAACCAAGAATTTCACGGCATCCCTCCTCCTTTCTTTGGCAGCAATATGGAGTGGTGTCCCTGGTTTAAGAGAAGAAAACATGTATCAATATGAAATATGGTAAGATCCCTATATGATAGGTAGATAACTTACAGCCACAAGCACCCTTTGTTCTAGCATCAATGTCAGCACCACGTTCCAGCAGTTCATCCATCACTCCAAGGTGGCCACCTTCAGCAGCAAGGTGAAGAGGGGTCACGCCTTGTGATTTAGGGCCCCATGCAGTCACATTGACATCCATTCCTTCATCAAGAAGTTTTTTTACCTGTTCAAGAACACAATATAAACAGATGCTCTTATGCAACTAAATTGTCAAAACCAAACACACTAGTTTCCCAAATATGAAACAATTATAACTATAAAGAAAGAATCATCCCAAGGTTTACAAATGAACAACAGTGGAAGAGAACACAGAAGAGATTCATGCGCTGTAGGAATTAGCAACAAAACTTTTACTATATTCTAAAATCAACTAACAAGCCATAATCACTGGCAAGGTGCTGATAGGCGAGGCCCCCACCATTCCAAGGAGTAACGGCTACTAGACATTTACATCCATAACACCATGAGAGGAAGCTATCACCACAAATAGAATGGTGCAGGTCACAAGACAGCAATTTCAATATTGTACCAGGCTGAATTAAGGCTTAAACTGTGCACCAAACTCAACAGAACATTTATACCCCAAATACTTGCATGCACATATCAAACGGACTCATCATAAGCATTAGCTTAAACCTACTTGACTAACAAATTTCTACCAACAACCATGAACTACTGTGAATAGTGGGTTTTCTCTTGCAGTGCTCAACACTGTCATCCTTGGAATTGGTTTCCCCACAACTAAAGAAACTGAACAATTAAATTTAAAATATTTCTCTTTGTACAGCATTCTTATTACCAGGTTTAACAATTCAATTTAAGAGAAAAAATCCTATATGAAACCACTTCTGTCCATTCTATGATCACATGAATCATGACTGATGACTCTTATTCCCCCTTTATAATCTGATGATATCTGAAGTAGAAGTTACGATGTAACAATAGATGATAATTTTAGCAATAAATCTCAGTTTAAAGAAGTTTCAAGAAAGTATTGATAATCACGGTCAAGGTTTGAAAGACTGAGAATACTGGTTTAGGGTATGAGTCGGAATCCAATACTTGTAGATTGTAATATTCATCCATCATACTACTTCCTTGCTGTTTTGACAAGATTCAAGCCTACAGTTCAATCTAACCTGAGCATCATCCAATTCTGTCTACTACTCCTCTCCTTAGTATATGATACAACTGAAAGTACGAAACCAAAGGTTAACAGCTTAACAACATAAAATAAGAATAGGATCATCTAAATCCAAATCCAATCCACCAACAAATTGAATACCATTCCAAATACATAGCTTCATAAAGCATCCTAACACAAACAATCAAGTCTCCCATGTACATTCACACTAGGTGGTGACAGGTAGGTCTAGGTGTATCAAACAACCAAGATAACTAAACTTGAATTGTAAATATCTCAATACATGAACTCATAAGAGTAAACTCAAACGTTCAGTAACCTCGCAGACAAATAACTTTGAAGCATCTCATCGTGAAGCCTTTCTAATTTTCCTAGGCACCGAAAATAGAGTCTCACGTGATAGAAATTTTGCAAGAACAAGAAGAACAACAACATAAAAGAGGGGTTGATGAAACTGAAGAACTCACCAGTTTGAGATCACCTTTGCGGGCGCAAACATGAAGAGAAGTCCAACCTCTATCGTCGGTACCAACGCCAGGCCTCAGCATGCGCCTCCTCGACGGGCTTCTCCTGAACAACACTGGCTGCGCCTCCAGCATCTTTTCTCAATCCAACACCCAAAAACTACACCCCAATCCAAATAAAAACGACGATCCAATAAAAAAAAACCTAGAATACAAATCCCCAAAACAACTATTCTTTGTTTTCGCGGGAAACAGCAGGGAACAGACAACAAAATCTTGTTCTTTTTTACGTGTTTACATATTAAACGAACGAGAAACGGGAAAACTAACAGAAATCAGAGCAGTAATAGACGTATAAAGGGGGAAATTAGCGAGAGTGATGAGCGACGCAATAGGGATTAAAAGGATTCAAGCCAGGACCGAATACGCGAAGGTTCTGAAGGACAAGGACGGAGGTCATGAAGGGAGACGAGTTGATGATCATAATTGATGATGCGAATATTAGGGTTTTTGATGAAGCAAGAGGAGTATTGAGAGTGGAATCAGGGGATTGAGGTGATTAATGGGAATTAGATGAATCCTTTCTTGATTAGGATTAGGGTTGATGGAAACATGGAGATCAGAAGATAGGAAACCCTAGCAAGCAGACGCAGCGTACCGAAGCGATAACGATTGGGCAAAGATATAACGCGTGCGGAATGAACTCGATGATAATTTGTTTCACAATTGTGGCGTGTTAGTAGTTAGTGGGTCAAGGATACAGTGCTCCCTCACATGTTTGGGATCATGTGATGTCCTCAACATTACACCGATAGATTTGCTTGTAAAGTAATTTTAGTGGTTCAGATTTTATTAGTTAAATTCAATTTTTAAAAGTAAAATAAGATAAATATAGTTTAATGTTTTAAAATTAGGAAAATCGAATTCATAAAAAAGACTAAATTTAAAATCAGTTCTATATAATTTTATTTTGGAATCGATTTTAAACCACTTATTAAAATTGTTTGTTTGAATGTTACTTTAAAATTAGGTAAATTAGGTAATGTCAAATACATATTAATATCTTAATTATTATGATTATATGAATAAGCATGATCAAATTAGTTTTAATTTGGTTGTGGTTTGTGTGGGATAGGGGTGTGTATGGGTCGGGTAAAATTGAGTTTGATGTGACTCAAATTCGGTCTGAAATATATACTAGACCTATTTATTAGATCCGACCTTAGACTCGATGAAATCTATACACTTTCAGGCCACGATTATACCAGGTAAAAATCGGACATTAATTTGATACCTTCTTATAAGATAGCATGTGAAAATATCCAAATTTCTAATACTCCAACCATTATTTGACATGATAAAATTCACTTAGAAAAATATAATAAGACCAACTCTTCTCTAAAATTAAAGCATAACCATAATCAATATTCATATTGTCTAATAACACCAAATATTTAAATCAATACAAATAACACAATATTATGCATTAATTAATCTAAAATCTTATACATTTAAAACATAAAACATTAACTTTATTGTCTTACAATAACTAATAATAAAAAATATTAAGGTTTACAATGATTAAATTCTACGTAAAAATAGTCATCATCCATCACTAATAACACTGTATAATGATCGGGCCATCGAGCCAATTTTAAATGACCCAAGTGATGGCTCGGATCCAATCTAAAATAATGATCGGGTCTATTTTTAAAATTTTTAGTCAATTCTAAACCTGAAAAAATAACACCAAATTAGTTCATAAAGTATTGGGGCCGTGCACCACCCTAGTGTGGGAAAAAAGAAAGAGGGGAGGGTGAAAAGGGCAGAAGAGTAATTTAGGTTGTTAACGGATAGGGCGTAGTAATAAAAGACAGGTGGAGAGGAGAGGCATGTGTGGAATGCAAATGGCATCCATTTCCATTTGGAGTTGCAGTTGCAGTTACAATGGATGGAGGTGTAGCGTCGATGATGGAGGTGCGAGACAGGTGGCAGTGACGGTTTCAGCTTCAGGATCTTATTCTCATCAACAGATTACGAGAAGGTCCATGGCGGTTCTGATTTCATCCTTGCCTTTCATGACTTCCGTTTTGCTCTCCGATTCGCCAGCACTTGCCAGGGAGAGGCGCAACAAGAAGAACATCCCTCTTGACCAATACATTACTACTCGTTAGTGCTTACCTCACTGCAATTCACATTCCTTTTCAATTTGCTAGTTAGAATGAATTAAAATAGTTATTTTGTGATTCTGATTGCGATCGTGATTCAGAGGATGGATTGAAATACTATGATTTGGTGGAAGGGAAAGGTCCAGTGGCTGAAAAGGGATCAACCGTTCAGGTTAGTTAGTTAGTTAGTTAGTTAACTGTTGGAATGTGTCATCAGCATGGTTTCTCTATTTCATTATTGTTGATTGGTGGCATATAGTAATTCTTTTTATTTACTGTTCATTGTTTATACTAGTTGTGATCGACAGGTACATTTTGATTGCTTATATCGCGGAATTACCGCGGTATCAAGCCGAGAATCTAAACTTCTTGCTGGAAATCGTATCATTGCTCAGGTAATGTATGTTCTAATCTCAGCTAATTGTTATGTGTTGTTCAGTTTTAGTGCTGATGCAAGGTTGCTTTTGCTTGATGGTATTGAAAGCCATACGAATTTAAGGTGGGAGCTCCACCAGGGAAGGAAAGGAAGCGGGAATTTGTAGACAACCCGAACGGTCTATTCTCTGCACAAGCAGCACCAAAACCTCCACCGGCTATGTACACTATTGTTGAAGGAATGCGTGTTGGTGGAAAGGTGATTCATTTCTTATGCCAGTACAAACTTGGTTTGGTCCCTCAAATTTGATGCACACACTCAATTTTGTCTCTCAAATTTCAGTTAACCCAATTTAGTCCTCCGGATTTTACCCCGTGTATAAGATTAGTCCTGCGACATGGTAGCGAGTCAATTTCGTTTCAGCATGACACCTCTCCATATAACATTCCATTCATAGCGTTGTGGCGGAAATACACTGAGAAACCAACTTTATACACAGTCAAATTTGAAAGACCAAATAAGGTCAAATGAGATTTGAGGACCAAATTAAGTCTTTACTCTTCAATTATATTGTTAATAGTGTCTCTAATATTTTACAGAGATTGCTTCATCTATCTAATACTGTTAATTGATGCATTGCATTCAGCGAACTGTGATTGTTCCTGCAGAGAGTGGGTATGGTCAAAGGGGAATGAATGAGATTCCGGTAAAAACCCTACCCGCTCTTCTTTATGTACCAATGTATGTTATAGTTGGTGAATTAAGCACATGGCTAAAACATTGTTGTTCATGATGTTGCTTGCAGCCTGGAGCTACATTTGAATTAAATGTTGAGCTTTTGCAAATTGTAGATACCTGAAGACCAACAACTTTTTCGTTTAGTACTTCTCATGCCTATTCCTTCTCAGTTATTACCTTATTTCTTGGAATAGGGACGAGAAACCCTATGTCCATTTTTATTGTGAGATTGATGTACTTCTCTTTAGCTTTGCCTGCAATTTTAACGTGAACTTATTTTTAGTAACACTTTCACATGCTGCTGCAAAATTATTCCTTATTTGTGGAAGGTATATAATAATATAATGGCATAAAAACCAAAACAAACTAACATGATCATCTGTGTTGGACTGGGTAGTTTTTGGCATTTAACTAACTACAGATACTAACTTTTATTAACCAAAACCTGCTCAGTCCTCACTCCTCATGGCTCAAATAACTTTTATTTGGCAGGTTTAGACAAACCCCAAAGTGCTTTTTTTATTAACCAAAAAATAGAAAGCACATTCCACATTCCACAATTCAACAGGTTTGTGTTGTTTGTTTCCGGTTCCACTCTCAATTGCACTTTGCTAATGCCATTTGCATACTGCTATGTCTTTGAATTTAGTACACACTATACTTTCTTGAATTATTATAGTAGATTGTATGTTATGCATCTCAATTTGTTGGAAGGGTAGAGATGGTGGAGAAATAAAATTTATGGTCTCTTGTACTGCAAGTAAGCATTGTGGATCATATTTTAACTATGATTTTGAGTTGCCTGGTGTCAACTGTCAACAATCCACATTACTAACTGTACATAGTTATTGGAAGAAGAGTAATTTCTCAAGTTTATTAATGATACCAATGGAAGTTATGGGACCAAGTGGCTGATGTCTTCTGTTGTGTTGTGTGTCTAGGAAAGAAAAGAACGGTTTTTTTTTCCGCTTTACTTGTCTTTTTTCTTAATGGTGCACTATATGTTAGAACTCTTGTTTCAGGTTCTTTTTGTGCAGATTAGGGAGAATTATAATTGGACCTTCAAGCAAACTTAAAAGGTAGATGAAGTGTGAGATTTGACTTGTAAGAAGAGAAAAGCATAGCGCTTTTCTACATATTTGTTGTATCCGTCATTTTTATGAAGCGCTATTTGCGTGATACTTTGTTAGAAATCATTTGATATCAAATTATCAAGCATTTGGAGCTGTAATTGATATACTTCCGCAATACTTTATCTTATCCAACAAATAGGAATCATTATAATTATAATAGGAATTAGATTAGTAGATTTCAATATAGTTTAAAAATGCAATAGTAGTTCAAATTTTCAATGAACTAAGTTACGTAGTAATGTATTCATTTTTAAAAATTTTCTATTTATATAGACTTATTTGCTTATCATTTTAAGTTGGTCAAATTATTGTGGTCGCTGCTAATGAGATAATTGTTAGAATAGTCTTTGTAAAAAATGTTAAACTGAGAAATGAACATGTATTATGTAAAGTATTTTAATTAAAAAAATCTGAACGAATGAATGTGATTTTTGTTCAAATAATTTGATCAGCTTATGTCCCTAATTAAAAAAATAGTCAAACTGTTTTTATTGGTGAGAAAATATTGCTGCGAGTATGGCCCTAATTTAATGATGGAGTCATTGGTTTCAAAATTGTCGTTCTAAATTCTTTCTTACATTGTTTTCTTATTTTAAATCCCTTTCTTAAAAATTGGCTCTAACCTCTACACCAGCAACTATTAAATGATATCCTAAGTTCTGATATAAAATAGTGATGAATGCTGAATTTTCGTACACAAAGATAAGAGTCTCATTGACAAAATTTTTGCAGAGAGAAACTTCATAACGGACACCCTTGAATCAACACTAAAACATGAAACTCCGAGAATCCATGAGGACATGGTGTCTTATCCTTACTTCTGGTGTGCCTACCACTTCACTTTCATGTAGGACTGACAATACTAATCTTATTCGAGTGCATGCAATTTGATCCGGTCTATTTGATTAGGGTTGACAATCCAATCCGCAACGGGTTAGATTGAGAGTAGAGCAGATTGAGCTGCTAATACCCTTAGTGTGAATTTAGGTTTAATGCTACCTTATTTACTCGCATCCATAATACATTATAGTATATAAATTAATATATATGCATAATGAAATTGATGTAGTTCAAATTCATATCCTCCCTCTTTTGTAATTTTAGGATGGATTTTGTTATTTTTAATTTTAATATCAACTTAATTTTGTATTTTATTTTTTATTAGTATGTTTATGAACTATAAAATGATTAAATATTGTGTTTAAATCGATTTATTATGGATAGTGTTACCTGTTATTATATGTATTCAAGTGGTAGCTATTTGTTAGACTTTTGTTCTTGCTTTATCTGATAATCTAGTTGACGAAAAGTGAAAAGATCTTTGAAAAATTATTGATCAGCAACTTATCTCCTCAACGAGAGATGGTTAGAGAAAAAAAAAAAGATAAATAACATTATTAAATTAATTGAAACTCAAAATTACATAATTATAATAATTAAAATTTGCTTACATGCATGTTTTAGAGTTTTTTGATGACTTAAAAGAAAATAAACAAAAACTAAGAACGAAAAAAAAAAAAGAAACTGTTTAAGAAAGGCGGTCTCGCTGAATACTATTCTCAAATTCTTTCCAAGGCAACGGAAGCTCCACTTGGGGGGAAAGGGTCCTCATTGCGGTCTTTGCCATGATATTTGCTACTGTATTTGCATCTCTCAAGATCAACCGAAGATCACGCCATTTCCAAGACATGATATCTCGAATTTTTAACACCAAAGGATCAATAAACCCAGAACAATCTTGTAAATTATTGACAATAGTAAAAGCCTCCACACAATCTGTCTCACATATAATGTCTCTTTGTCCCGAGTCCCATGCTAAAGAAAGCTTCTCCAAATAGCAAACAACTCTCCTTGCAAAATGCTACGACTCTCAATTGTTCTCAGACAGCCTCGTTGCCACCTTCCCTTTCAATCTCTGCTAACACAAGCAAAACCAACTCGAGCACCACTGCCAGGATAGCTAGCATCACAATTAATCTTAAAAGTACCCACTGAAGGGGGAATCCAAGAACCACTAATGGTTGAAAGGATAGACAGTCGTTGCAACTCAAAAATATTTCGGAGCTCTTTTTCCAAAGACAAAGTCATACTAATCACTTTGTCTGCATGTTTTAGAGTTAAAACCCTACGACTCGTAACGATTTATATAAAAAAAATTGCACACGCATATAAGCAAAACTTAATTGTTATAATTATATAATTTTGAGCCCCAATTAATTTAATAATATAATTTGTCCCAAAAAAATTCTTCAAGTTTATTTTCTTCCAATTGATAAATGTTCACCTTTTAGTTTTAATTTACTTTATGCACCTCTTCCAGAAAAAATTAATATTTCTTTTGCAAAAGAAATCCTTTAAATCTAAGCCGTAAATAAGTTTTTAAATTATATATTATTTTTAAGAAATTTAAATATTCTTAAAATATCAATATCATAATAATTCTAATTTAATATATTATAATTGTTTATAAAATTTATTGCTAAAATTACTAAAACATCCATATTCCAAGAATACTGTATACTTAAAGTTCTTCCTAAACTAAACAAAGTTACTAGCTCTCGTGTGTGAATGCAAAAGACTCTGGCTCTTCATAAACATCAATGTGGAGACCGTGAAAGGTCAATCATTCCTATCTTGTCGACAAAGAAAAATTGGTAAAGCATAAAGGAGGAGGAAAAGGAGCCTATTTATTTATTTATTTTATTTATCTATTTCTTTTCTCTAGCATCAAGTTTCTGCTGTACACTCCAAATCTCCAATTCCTTGGTTTGGTTTCGATTAAAAGCAGAAAACCCTAATCCTAAACGTCGTGGTAGCAGAGAGATCAATGTTCGCTGGCGAGGACGCCCGAGCGGCTCGCCTGGCCATGGTGGCGCCGCCGCAGCCGCAGATGTTGAACCCGGCGACATCGTCGGTGATTTCCGGCGAGATATCGCCGACGACGGCAGGGAGAGAGGAGAGGGTTCCGGCACAGCCGCAGTGGAGCCAGCAGGAGACGAGAGAGTTCATAGCGATACGCGCGGAGCTTGAGAGGGACTTCACTGCATCGAAGCGGAACAAGACGCTTTGGGAGGTTGTGAGCTCCAAGATGAGGGAGAGAGGCTTCAGGAGGAGCCCCGAACAGTGCAAATGCAAGTGGAAGAACCTCGTTAATCGCTATAAGGTGTGACTCTATCTCATCGATTTGTGTTTGCATTTTTTTATTGGATTTCATTTCATTGTTTTACTCGAATTTTCACTTATATGTTTTCGACCTACTTGAGCAAGCTTAGATTTTAGGGTTAGAAATCTGGGGCCTTCTGATATATATGTTTCTGTTGGTTACATCGTGGATATTCTTTGTGCTTCTTGTGTGCGTTTTTAAGATGCACTTATTGCTCTGAGTTTATGTATGTTAAAGCTAGTTTTTTTTACGAAATTTCATACAATGAATCCTAAATGTTCCCCTAATGGATTAGTATTTTGTTAGTTATTTATGACCTGATTTTGCAAACAGGAGCGATGATATCTCCACCAGCCTTGTGTGGCATTGGCATTTTTTTTCCCATAGAGAAGAATTAAGGAACTGCGGAATATTATGTTATGGTTATTTTGGGAAAATGAGTGTGAAATTTGGAATACCGAATTGCATAGTGCTTCATATTTATGAACCTTTATATACAGAAGTAATTTGGTTTAGAGTGTGCTTGGTGGAGTTTATAAATAGGAGGAAGAGGAACAACCAGCGCTACTATAAACCTTTATATGCCGAAGTAATTGGTTAAGAGTGTTCTTTGTGGAGTTTAAAAATTAGAGGACGGGAAGAATAATAATCAGCAAGTAATGCATTTAGATGTATTTTATCTGTCTCTCTCTCTCTCTAGTAAATTTTGCCACACATTTAATTGTTATATGCTACTTTAAAGATGGAATTGTTGGTCTCTAGTGTGCTGTATGCTCTCTTTACCTGTCAAAATGATGTGTATTGTTGGATGTGCAAGAAAATTGTGTCACTGAAAATGCAGAAGAAAGGCCATATCTTTAAGCTGGGAGCGTTCATTTCCTTTATTGCATGTAATCATCTATTGATATTGTGCAGGGAAAAGAGACATCTGATCCAGAGCATAGTAGGCAATGTCCATTTTTCGAAGAATTGCATGCAGTATTTACTGAAAGAGCACGAAATATGCAACGACTGCTTCTTGAATCTGAGGCTCGTTCAGCTCAAACAAAGAAAGGGGTGAAAAGGTCAAGTGGAGAACGGTCCTCGGAAGAGTACTCTGAAGATGACGAGGAGGTAGAAGATGACAGTGAAGAGGAGAAGCCTTCTAGAAGCAATGCTCGTAAAAGGAAAGTTGACAAAACTGATAAGTCTTCAAAGGCAAACAATCCATCAAATACTTTCAGTAACACAATGGAGAAACTTGAAAGGGAGAGATTAATGATTGAACAGACATGGAGGGAGCGGGAAGAACAGAGGAGAATGAGGGAAGAGAGCCGGGCAGAGAGGAGGGATGCTTTGTTGACAACTCTTTTGAACAAACTCATACATGAATCTAACTAAATGTGGTAACTGACTTGAACAGTTAGTTTCAGTTAATTATTTGATGCTTTCATTAATTATATGTTTAGCCAAGGTTAAGCCAACTTTGATAGTGGCTTTTGGTTACAATAGAGAATCTTGGAAAGGAAAAATTGAATGGGTATAGCGGATATATTGAATATTATAGGAGTATATGAACTGAAAATTGATACAAACAGATTGTGTATGGACTATGGACAGTTGCTGTAACTAAGTCAAGGTGCGGATTATAGCTGTTTGTATGATTTTTGGTATATTCATTAATTAAGAAAAGAAAAAAGGAAAGAAATCTTCTTGCTTCGTTGTATGAAATGAAATCTGTGTTTGCGAATAAATTTCGTCATCAGTGATCATGATAAGACAGGTTCTTCTTGGTTTGACCTCTTCTATTTTCACATCATGATACAACCGATTTGAAGAGCGAGTATAATAGTGTTCAGCAGAGATGATTTTAGATTGTAACCTATATTTAATGGCCGTGGATAGTATCTGTTTCTAAAATCTGTAACCAGCTGAAACGAATAACAAAATTTGTTGAAAAAACTTCTAACAAAATTTGTTGTAAAAACTCCTGACCTCACAGTGAAGCACAAACGATACGATTGGCATTAATGGAAGAACAGATAATAGGTTAAAAAATAAATAATTCTCTAGTACCCAAAAATTAAGAACCTTAGTCATTAGATTACTTTCGTATGATAGATGAGAATACCAACAAAAGTTGACCTGTAATTCCCCGGTTCATATCTGGTTTCGCAAGAGAAGAGAAGAGAATGAGAAATGGACAAATTCTAAGTATGATTTTGAGTTTGTGCAAAGGGATGTTACTTAATGCAACGTTGCAGAGCGGCTTCAGTTAGCCTGCACTGGTACAAGCTGATAATATTCTCGTCTCCATTAGAATCAGTTTTGAACACCCTTAGCTTTATGATCTTACAACAAAGCATATTAACAAAAATGTAATTAAAACAGGTTGCAATTTGGCTTAGGTGCAGGAATTACATTTAAATCACGGAGGCACACAGAGCAACATTCATTTTTCTTTCTTTGGAACTTCCATACTAATTTTGTTTAGAAGAAATCATTAGCTTGACTCGGGAGGTTTCTCCTTTGGGTGTTTGGAGCCATAATGATCAACAAGCTGGTTTTGATTTGCAAGCTGAGTCTGAAAAAACAAAATGAAACAACATCATCAATAATCCTAATACAGACACTACATAGTTCTAATGACACATTTAGGGGTGCAAAAGATACCACAAAAGCATCCAGAGTTAACAGACCACCACTGTCAAACACTTTTTCTTTGCTGCTTACCACTCTCAAACACTAAACATATATGATTTACTTAAAACCCAACAGAAAGACAATGAATAATTCACTGTATAAGACATCTAGTACTTGCAATTACCAGCCAATTTTAGCTAGACAGCAACCTATCTTCTTAAATATGAGTAATTTTTAATTTAGAAAGGAACGTTAAGCCAGATGTCGTAACTGTATGCTCATAAGAATTAAAAGTTGTTCTAATAACTGGATATGGCGACTAATCTGAACCTAGCAAATTGCTAAATGTTAGTGATTCTCTTAGCCACTTGTATAGTTCTCAGGCTAAACGCCATATTGCTGTTGCAGCTGTGCCTATCTCCCCATACATAAACTTGTAGACTCATTGAGAATACATACATGATTTGAACGACAGATATATACATGACATACAATGCAAACCACATATTATTAGCATTTCAACAACATGAATTCATACAGAAATATTAATCGGCTTTTGTTTCCCTGTATTTCAGCACTATATGATCTTTATCGTATAATAATGATATTTGAATTTTGGCTAGTTGTTAGCTCAAGTAAATGTGTCATTTAAAGCATAGAACACAAAGGCTTAGTCTCTTCTGATTTATTGCTAACTTCCACTCTTAGAAGTTTGCACATCATAACCCCTGCTTGAAGACTATGCATAGCTTACATACATACTTTCATTCATATCAAAACAACACCACCACCACCAAAGCCTTATCCCATTAGGAGGGGATCGCTTATCTCATTAATATCAATACAGCTTGTAAGTTGTAATTTATTCTTCTGTGGAGATGCTTCCGTTTTAAAAAATAAGTATAGGAATCAACCCCTGAAACTTCCTCACTCTATCAATATTTTGTTTTGCTTTTTCAATAAATAGTTACCCATACAAAAGCAAATTGGATAGCAAACACAAAAAATCCATTTCAAAACTAACTCTTTAAATTTAAGGCTACATATAATGTAACATTTCACCAACATATCAACAAATAAAGGCATATATGACTATCATAAATCATAATAAGTGAGCGAAACTGCGAAAGATAAGTATATAAAGACAAAATACTTGCACAGATTGTTTTGACATCCACATTAACAGTTACCCAGTAAAATGCCTTGTAATAAACATTATTGCCACCCTTTTGCTTTCTCTTATAAAACACACTTGCATTCTCATTCCATGCATTTCAATATTTTTGAGCACTCATTAGCTAAATTATACCATGAACCATGAATTGGAAGCTGCCAACAATAACAAAGCCAACATTCGAAGGAAGACAGACAGAAGGGAAAGGCTTGAAGAGTAAAAACGATTCGCTTCCACTTTACCCACCAAGCCATCCTCTTCCCTTTCGTCCCTTCCAAAATCCAATCTCCCAAACACACCCTTAAGGCTACTACTTGGATGAGATTATCAACCTAATTAATAATATTTGAAACAAATTTCATGCAGTTAATAAGGCCTTCCCATATTTACGATCTCTCCGTATGAATGACCTAAGAACCAATTACTAATAGAATCAAACAGAACGCTATCGTAAAAATCAAACATAATAGAGCAAAAGACGGATCTGATTATCGA
This sequence comes from Arachis duranensis, assembly GCF_000817695.3. Lineage (NCBI taxonomy): Eukaryota > Viridiplantae > Streptophyta > Magnoliopsida > Fabales > Fabaceae > Arachis > Arachis duranensis. The sequence goes on from NC_029776.3 coordinate 2,440,557, forward strand.
TGCCATAACCGAAAAGCTCAATTAGAAAGAGAATAAAACGAGGAATAAAAGAGAAGTTAAAGAAGAGAAAGGGAAATTGAGAAGACCTTGCAGATGGGGCAAACGACTTTGAGGCCAACGGCTCTGGCCTCAAGCTGAGAACCCTTAGCCTTCTGATTCTTCTCGGCGTTACGCTTCTGTGCTTCGATCTTCTGCTTCCCTCGCGTCATCGATGGGATTGTGAGTAGTGTGACGTGTGAAGTGTGGCGATAAAATGATGATCGAGAAGAACGAAAGGAAGAAAGGCGAGGACCAACGCAGAAATACGAAGAAGAATGGTAGAGACGCTACGTGGGACCCTCTCTTTCTTGTCTTCCGACTTTCTGTGGGGCCCACCCTCGTGGCTACCACCATTCATGAATTTTGCATGTCACATTGTAAAAAAATAAATAAATGCCGAGACTCATTCTTGAGAATTTTCAGGTTAAAAATTATTTTTGTCCCACAATTTAATTCTTATATTGATTTAAAGAAAGACTAATTTATTTTTAGAATGTATTTTTTGAAAATTTAATTGTTTTATTATAAAATTTATTAGAGATTTATTTGTTTAATAAATACATACAAAATTAATTCAAAATAATTTAGGGATCAATTTGTCCGATAAAAATAATTCTCAAATATTTTTAGAGAATAAAAATTTGTTAGAACTAAAGTGTTTAATATAAAATTTTTGAGAATTAAAATGGTGTTTACTCAAACTAATAATAATAATAATAATAATAATAATAATAATAATAATAATAATAATAATAAAGCTAAAATAATGGTATAGTCTTCAATATTTTGAATAAATATTTAATTTTGTCTTTTTTCATTTTTATAAAAGATAAGACGATTTCTGTTAAAAAAAGGATATTTTGGCATAATCTTTTTATTTTGGAATAATACGATTTTTTTATTAAAAAATTTATTAAATAGTAACAAAATTTATTTTTGTGGGAGTAAAACTCCACGAACTATTAATAAATTTATTTTTAAAAAATTATTTCACTGACAGTGGTTAAATGAAAAAAGACCGTTGCTAAAAAGAATATTGTAAGAAAAAAATAATTACAGTACGAATACTTTTTAAAGAAAAAAATAACATTAATGTTGATAATATTGATATTGATAATAATAATGACAGTAAATAAGATAATAATAATAATAAAATATGATTTCACAATAAAAATAATAGATATAAAAGATAACGACAATGATAAAAAAAAATGATGAACTAGTGGTATCAGTGGTCATAGTCAGTCTTGTGAGGGTTTAAAAATATAAATAAAATCCCACAAAAATAATTCCTGTTACTATTTAAGTGTCCATATTTTTAGATAAAAATTGCATTGTCCTTTATAAAAATGAATAAGAATAAAATTAGGTCTTTACTCCTAATAATTTAGATGAGTCTTAATTCTTTTTCTAAAATTTGAAAAAATGAGATTTTATTTAAAGAATAAAAATAAGATAAAATAAAAATATTTTGAGATAAACATAAGACATAGTAAATATTAAGAATAAAATTAGCACTTAATTCAAATATTAAAAATTTAAACAATAATTATATTTATATGTGTGCATATACTAAAAATTAGTTACTAAATCAGTCATTAATTATATCTATATCACTATATGTGTATATTATATAATATATTTTGTATTTCAATATATATCCTATATTAACAACTTTGACAATTAATTTAATGTATACATAGAATAATTGATATAAATAATACAAGAAATTAGTTATCACGTAATTTAAAAACACATATTATTAGTAAAAAAATTTATATTTTTAATTTTAATAAATGTATAATACGTAAAAAATTTGAACTCTACATATTTTGTTATAATTTTTTAATTAATAATTTTAATATGTGCTCAAAGAATATATTAACTAAATCTATAATATAAATATATATTTTTTACTATGATAAATTTTGGGTTATAAGTTATAACATTAATATGATTTTAATTAACTTCTTTAACATACAGGTTTTGTTTTATAAACGTATAATCAAACATAAATGAACATAAATTCACAATCTTAAATTCGTAACTACATTTAAAGTAACGTCTATTGTAAAGATAAGAAAAAAATCAAACCAATACTTCATCAAATTAAACGGTGATTGCAATAATGATTATGTTAATAACATTTCTGATGACAGCCCATAATATATAAATGCTCAATTAGCTTTAACTCAAGTATATTAAAAGTAAAGAATCTTTTTTTTGGTTGCCCACCGTATCCTCCAAATCCACAGGTCAAGAACTAATTTGTCGCAGATCGGAATTCCATTTAAGGGTTTGTGGCTGGCGAACGGATTGTCATAAAATTGATAAAGAAAAAATGGGCTTTTGTTTTTATCTCCTAGCTTCAATTTGTATGTACATTATTTTCCAAGCATTTCTGAGTATCATTCGAAACAAAAGACTTCCACCAAGCCCTCCAACCATACCTTTCTTCGGTAACATTTTTTGGCTTCTCAAATCATCAAGGAACTTTGCTGATCTTGAACCTGTTCTTCGTTCCTTGCGTTCCAAGTATGGTGACCTTGTCACCATTTACATTGGTTCAAAACCTTCCATTTTCATAACATCCCATGAAGCTGCTCATCGAGCACTTGTTAAATCCGGCAATGTCTTTGCAAGTCGTCCCATGGCTCTTGAAACCATTCAAATCTTCTTCCCAAACCAATATAGTGTTACCACTTCCCCTTATGGTCCAATTTGGAGAATGTTGCGCCAGAATTTCATGCAAGTGGTTCAACCTTCTCGCTTGAAATCATACTCTATTTGTCGTAAGTGTGCACTAAGTGAATTCAAGAAACATGTTTTAAATGATATTAAAGTTGGTAACAAAATGGTGCCAATTCAGGACTATATTAACTATACAATAGATGTTCTGCTATCGTATATGTGTTTTGGAGAGAGATTTGATGAGGAAACCATCAAGAATATTCAAAGAGTGCAATACAATGTCATTCATAATTTCATTAGGTTTAATGTTCTGAATTTTGTACCAATGTTGAACAAGATTGTGTTTAGAGGACTATGGAATGAAGTCATGGAAATTCGTCACAATAGAACATGCATGTTGCTCCCAATCATAAAAGCACGCCATGAGAAAATCAAAGCCAATAAGGTTGGTGGTGAATCATTACAGTTTGAGGCTTATGTTGATACTCTCTTTGATATGAAAATCCCAGAATGTGGGAACATGTTAACTGATGAAGAGTTGGTGAGTTTGTGCTCTGAGTTTATACTTGGCGGCACCGACACAACGGCTACAACATGGTTATGGGCAATGGCCAACATAATCAAGTGCCAAGACATACAAGAGAAGTTGTTTGATGAGATTAAGAAAGTTGTCAAGTCTGAGGAAGATATTGAAGAGGAACATCTTAAAAGGATGCCTTATTTAGAGGCTGTGGTGTTAGAGACATTGAGAAGACATCCACCAGGTCATTTTATATTGCCGAGGGCAGTGATAGAAGACACTATTATGGATGGTTATGTGATACCCAAAGATGCAATTGTTAATTTTCTTGTTGCTGAAATAGGGTGGGATCCAAATGTGTGGGAAGATCCAATGGAGTTTAAGCCTGAAAGGTTTTTGAGGTATGGTAAAGGAGAGGATAAATTTGACATAAAAGGGTTTAGAGAGATTAAGATGATGCCTTTTGGTGCTGGGAGAAGAATTTGTCCTGCCATTGATATGGCAATACTTCACCTTAAGTACTTTGTGGCAAATTTGGTAAGGGATTTTAAATGGACACTTGAAGATGGGTGTGAAGTTGACATGAGTGAAAAACAGACATTTACTGTTGTGATGAAGAACCCATTGAGACCATGTGTGTCTCTAAGATTCGCTTAATCTATGTATATTTTCCAATTCTGATCTCATCAAAATCATACGGAGAAACATAAAAGGTTTTCTTTTCTCCTACCTAATTTTGTTGGGTTATTTGTAAATAATACTACGTTCACGAATGTATAAATCTAAACAATTCAATATGAATATTTGTGCATAAATATTATTATTAGTTTAAAGTAATATTTAATTATTAATAATTTATACATATATTTACATAAATGAATCAATGACCATTTGTATGTTTTCCCAAGATGAGTCCTCATACTTTCCTGAGATAAAAACACTGACATATATATATCTACATTATATCGAAACTAAATTTGTACTCACGCAAGATGTTATGTGACAAAAGTACTCTATGTCACTACGTGACACTCTAACCCACTAAAAACAGGATATTTTTATCACACATAAGTCATATTACGTGAATACAAGTTTAGTTTGGTTTAGTGTAAATACATATATCAGCGTTTTCATCTTTCATACGTACAAATAGTCATTTATTCTTACATAAATTTATACACATAAAATATATAATTTATACCATGAATTTACTATCATTTATATACATAAATCAAGATATCTTATATTTATATTTACTAAAATCTGCCGATCCTAAAACCGTATATTTTTTTTTTGTTATGAAAGTAGAAGTGGTGATATACCTTATCATTATAATTTTTGGTGTTTTTCAAAATCGTGAAAAGTACACAAATTGGACGGGCCGATTTCTGTATCTCTACAAATCGGACGGTCCGATTTATGTACTTCTAATAAATTGGACGGTTCGATTTATGCTTCTCTAATTAAACGATTCCACATTTGAAGATAACACCCCAACAATCTACATTTTAAAAAAATACCACTACCACTCCAATATTAAAAGGAAAAGTATATGGAACCAACTAATAATTAGCCAAGAATGGAACAACATAATTAATTATAATTAGTTTTATTAATTTATAATTTAATTTGTTTTATAATTATTGTTGACCACATTCAAAACATGAGAAAAGATACGCTAGTGTTAGGAGAGAATCACGGAACAGATGCTTTGATTAGTCATTAGTTGGTTCTATATAATTAATTATGTTTTATTAATGGAAACATAGAAATCATATCCAAAACCATCCAATTTACAAAAAAAAGAAACATTCGTGTGTCTATCATTAGTAACATCTGGTTAAAGTTATCGGTGCCTCTGATTTACCAATTGGCTGATTCTTGGCTTATATAGAGTTGGTTCCTAGCATTGTTGATATTAAAAATAAAAAGTTCTCCTAAAAACTTCCTTTAAAATAAGTTAAATAACTCTCTTTCAAATTTCAATATAAAAAATAATATAAAATTTTATCATTTCGGTCATAATATTTTCTTAAATATCTTATTTCTGATATAGATGGAGAGTGAAGGCGTCGGTGGCACGTGCGATGTGTTCGTGTCCTATCATGCTGAACAGCCTTGCTTTTCCCATTTGATTCCGAAGCATCAATTCTCTTCCTCTCTCTCTCTCTCTCACTCTCACTCTCTCACACACTCTCATCCTCGAATCCACACAAATCTTCGAGAGTGGAAGTGTGTTGACGTTTCTTTAGTTTGTTGCAATTCCTTTCCACGGCTCTCCTTGCATCTCAGATCGAAATTGAGGTGAGAGCGAGTGTGTCAGTGGTTCGTGCTGTGTTTGCATTTTCGAGCTGCGTCTTTGATTTTCAAACAAAAATGCCAGTCCTCACCGCCGATTCTAGTGCAATTAAGGCGGCAACTGTTCTTGATTTGTTGCTTGTGCTTTTGAAATGCTCGATTTTCTGCTTACTGTGTACTTAATGCATATGAAGCTCTTCTAGTTTATTTAAACTTTTGCATTTTTGCTTTCAATTTTGATTTGCCGTGGAATTTTCTGAAAGCTATTTGACCTTCTTTGGACTTCGATGTTACAGCTTAGGACTCCTAAAATTGTCTCTACTCCGAGCTTTGATATCATGTTCTTAGTTCTATTTCTATTTCCTTTTTATGGAATTGTTACAAGGAATTAGCGGTTGTGATCCTCATATTTGAGAGCATGTTCAATCTTTCAGTAGGAATTACTCGATAGTCGATTTGGTTATGCTTTTGTGGTAGGAAAAGCTGGTGGTTCAATGGTTTTGGTAAACTAAGAACTTAGATGGCTAAATTAGATTAGTATTTTCTGTTTCTGACTTCGTTCTACTGCCAAAATGAAATTATCTGCTTGTATGCTGTATTTTTCTTCGATGAATTTGTGTGATCCTGTAATTTACTAATTTGAGGTTATTTGTTGCAGGCAATGTCTGTGCTCTTCTGCATTGGTTATGTCCATATCAACTAGCTAATAACTACATGGTGGAGATAGGCATTTTGGATACTGCTGTCTCAGATGACTTTTAGTTGCTCTATTATGCATGAACAGCATTGCTATGGGCATTTGTCTGATGAAACGGCAATGGCCATGGCTTCTTTGTGTTCTGCTGCTACACCTTATGATGAAAAAATACGAAGCAATCAGTCCTGATGGTATTTTATATTATATGGATGTATCTCCTTTCTTATCTCCATGATTTGTTACTTTAGTTGAGATAGAAGTCTAATTCAGTGCTTCTGATATGATCACGTTTCACATATCAAAATTGGGCTGCTATATTAGGAACATCTTTGTTTATAGCACACGTTTGTTTGTGTACCCTTCAGTTTATCTTAAAATATTGTTTAAATTAGACTAATGCAGTAATCTTACTTGCATATGTATTCTCTTATCTAGGTGAGGTTCTTAACAACTTCAGGCTATCAGTTGCTAGCTCAGATGGCGTCCTCTTACAATGGAGACCCGAGGATCCTGATCCATGTAAATGGAATGGAGTGAAGTGCGATCCCAAGACCAAAAGAGTTACACATCTGTAAGTTGCTGTAATTCTTGACATTGGTGTGGTCTTGTCTTGCACTTGCTATGGGGAAACACGTTTTTAGATAGGAATCTTTCCATGTATCATCTTGGTTTAATTGACGGGTTTAATCTATCACACCAAGTTTTAGGCAGTAAATTGCCATGTTGGTTGTGTATTACTGGTACACCAAACCAGACTTCTCAAGCATCATGGGAACTTCTTCAGTTTGGCTGAGATGTTTGTACTCTAGTTTTGGTTAGATTGTAATTTCTGTAAAGTGGACATGCTGAATTGCCTAATTCTTTCAGGCAATGTTATGTTTATATTATCCCAAAACACTTGGTCTTTTTAGTTCTCACTGCTTGTATAGTTCCCCCCTTTTTTCTCTTTTTCTTTGATGGGTTCTGTATTGGAGACTTCTCAATTTAGAAACTAACATTATGTTATCCATAAATCATGGAGTCTCTGGCAATTTTGTCTGAGATATTTCTATATCTGACTTTGCTCTTGTTGGTGAAATTCTAGGATTCTATCTCGCCATAAGTTGAGTGGGTCTATATCTCCTGACCTTGGGAAGCTAGAGCATTTAAGGGTTCTGTATGTATTTTCAATTAACTTTTGATTGTACCCTTTCCCCTATATTATTGCTTTATCGCTTATGCAATGATGATGTGTCTTGTAGCGCTCTTCACAGCAACAACTTCTATGGCACAATTCCATCAGAATTGGGAAACTGCACTGAATTGCAGGGAATGTATGTATTTACTTTGGTTAACTTCCCAATTTATTTTACAATTTCCATGTTTTTTCTTTTCTATATTTACCTTTGGAGCTATCTCTTTCTCTTAGCTGGTGTTGGTATTAGGGTAATGCCATTTAGCAAAGTAACATCATCCTTGTTGATAGTTTTATTTGCTTATTTTATAATATTAAATTATTAATACATCAGTGGCATTGTGATGTGGAGAAAAAATGGATGGACCGTGGTGTAGTTTTCATTACTTGTATATGTATTTGTGGCTTTGTGCATGCTTGCGCATGATAGTGATGGAGAATATAGCATCTTATATTCTTTCTTTGTGTTGACTTTATAGCATAGCATTCTGCATTTAGTATCTCATTAACTTCACTTCTAGAATCTAGATAGAAAATTTCTCAACTGTACTATTTGATATTGTTTTCTATGTTGGGTTTTGTGAAAAATCTGATTGTTCTGTGCTGGTAATAACTGTCAATTCGGTGTTACAGCTTTTTACAGGGTAATTACCTTAGTGGAGTGATTCCAAGTGAAATAGGAAATCTCTCACAGCTCCAAAATTTGTGAGTTGTCTTCTAGTTTATGCTTCTCTCTATTTGTATTTCATTATTTGGGATCAAGGTCTATGGACAATAATTATTTAGGATTTGAGATACATCATGCATGAATAGTTGGTTACTGAGTATCTTTGTGCATGAACATTTGTTTGCTATTTTTGAGATGAGTGTGCAACACTTGAGTTCTGATATTATAGAGATCATATTGACTAACACATCCCCCCTATTCTACAGGGACATATCAAGCAACTCGCTTAGTGGGAATATCCCAGCATCACTTGGGAGGTTGTATAATCTCAAATATTTGTATGTAAATTTCTTTTCTAATATGGTTTTCCTTCTTTTGATGGGCTGCAGAGGGGAGCGGGGTCAATTTTAGTTTCTTCATTTTTTTAAAACTCACTTATTTTCTCCCTAAAAAACTGAATATTTTTGCTGTTTCATGTCTTGTACTCTGAAGTAATGTATCTACCAATTTTCTGGTTGGGCCAATACCTGCTGACGGTGTCCTTGCCAATTTTACTGGAAGCTCGTAAGTGCAGCTTTTTCTGTTCTAAAATGTTCTGTAGGCTAAGTGCAGTATTATCACCATTGTCCATTGGCATAAGTTTTATAACTAATTTGTGTAATAATGTTTACATCTTATTGTTTCTGATTTTGGTAAGATATGGTTTACATGTGAAAGGCATGTAATGCATAGAAGTTACTTTATATATGAGAAGTAAGATTTTGATGAAGAAAATATCATTATTTGACTTGGATCATGAATATCTAGTTTCAAGTTGTCTTCTTTATTATGGTCAACAAATAAAAAGCTTTGTTCCACTAGGTGAGGCCAGCTACATGGATCATTGTTCACTCTGTCATGAATCATGTCTTAACCCGTTTACGAGTAATATCTTCTGGCCAGCTCATTAAGAGTCTTCTTTGTAGTCAGTTCCTGTTAATATACATGGACATAACTTAATGTTGAACATGACTATTCATTAATTATTAGCATTGTCTGGTCTTATGATAATTTTAATTAATATATTATTATGTCACGCTGGGTGATATTTTTATAGCAATATTAGTTTATTATATAAATGTGTTCAATGATAATTTGTTTCTACTTAGATTAGACTGTTTCAACATAGTAGTCTATATAGAAGGAATTAAACTTGCCATTATTAACACATATCTTTTTGCAGCTTTGTTGGAAATCGTGGTTTGTGTGGGGTTCAACTCAATTCAACATGTAAAGCTGATGGTTCGCCTGGGACAAATATTCAATCTAATTCTTCAGGTAAAGCCGCATGCTTTTGAATCACATGCTTAATCCTTCATTCTGTTCAGAGCCAAGCTGTAATTCTTTTTTATTTGTTCAGTAGATGAATGAATGAACACATTGGAAAGGAAGCATATATGAAAGGAAAAAAAAAGGATGATAATAAAACCATAAAAGGCTAAGTTTTAAGATTTTGTTATTAGCTTATTGAATTATACTATTGGAAGAATTTCAAGTGTACCAGGTATACTGGTGTTCCAATAATTTTAATCGTTGATCTCAATTATAAAAATTATATATATTATATATTAAGTAAAATCAACGGTTAAGATTACTGGAACACCGGTGTTCCAGGTACATTTGAAAACTTTCCTATACTATTATCTTCACTGTGGATGTGAGAGCTGTCAAATTGATTTTTGTACAACCTGACTTTGCTTGACTTCATGCTTTTTGGGTGGTGAGTAACTTGGAATGTTGGGCCATGTTTTTGTTTGGATATTAAGTGAGCTAGGAAGAGAAGACAAGGGGCATTCTGATTGATGTTTCAAGTGGCAACCAAAGCTATGAGAATTAACTCCCCTGCTGTATTATAAAAACAATCAATTGAATTTGCAGCAGTACTTAACATGTGTGTTAACTTAAAATGGTGGACTCAATCGTTCACCATAACTACACGATTGTGTTAAGTGTTTCAAGTTTTCATTTAAATTTGGATCTTGTGATTTGATAAAAAAGATTTTAATTCCAGTGTTTGAAGAACAAAGTAGGGTCAGATATCCATATAAAATTTTCAACTGAAAATCGAAAGTGTAGGGACTGTTTGGTTTGAGATTAACATTTTTTATTTATGTTTTCAGTGTTTTCTGTTTTCAAGGATTCATAAAGGGGAAAAAATAGTAAAAATAATATCTGCTTTCTGTTCACTTTTTCCCCTCACAATACTAAACACAGGAAATATTGAAAATGAGAACACAAACCAAACAGACCCGTAGAATTTAGAAACCTAGATCTAGAAGTAAAAAATTCTCATTCACCCGAACAGGAAATTTCCTAAAAGAATCTAAGAGCATCCTAACTAGTATACACAATAATTGCACACCGATCCCTTAAAAGAAAATAATTGCACACCAATCCATGATAAAATTATAAATGTTAACTAGTTATTTCTTTGTTTTCATAGAAATAAATATAATAAGAGCACTATCCCCAAGATCTGTTTACCTTTTTCTTTTTATATTTCTTAAAAATACAAGAAAACCAAAAGATCTATTTATCTGCTTTTTGACATTATGACCGTGCTGATTGGACATACTTAGTTTTTCTATTTATGGTGGCAGTTTTTATACAGTCATTTGGATCACAGTTTTAGAATTTTGACTTTTATTTACCATTTTGTTTCTCTTTTAGACCAAAATCAAAATGGAAAGAAGAAATATTCTGGCAGGCTGCTCATCAGTGCATCAGCAACTGTGGGTGCACTACTTTTGGTGGCACTTATGTGCTTCTGGGGTTGTTTTCTTTATAAGAAATTTGGTAAAACTGACAAAATAAGTCTTGCAATGGATGTTAGTGGAGGTTTGCTTCTTTTCTTTCTATATCTTGGATATCTACCTATCCGAGCCTGCTTTTGTACTTTATGCATTGGAAAATCCTTGAAAAATTATCTCCAAATAATGTCAGGTGCATCAATTGTCATGTTCCATGGTGACCTACCGTATTCTTCGAAAGACATTATTAAGAAACTTGAAACTTTAAATGAGGAACACATAATAGGGATAGGGGGGTTTGGAACTGTTTACAAGCTTGCAATGGATGATGGGAATGTATTTGCCTTGAAAAGAATAGTAAAGTTGAATGAGGGCTTTGACCGGTTTTTTGAGAGGGAGCTTGAAATTCTTGGTAGCATCAAACACCGTCATCTAGTGAACTTACGTGGATATTGCAATTCACCTACATCAAAGTTGTTAATATATGACTACCTACCTGGTGGTAGTCTTGACGAAGCTCTTCATGGTAAGATCTCCCTGTTTAATACATTATTTTCATATCATATAATGCATCATCTTAAGGTGGTCATATAGTAAATATGATACAAATGCTTACATGTGGTAATCATCATTTGATTCTTTAACCAACCTAATCGTGAAACAAGGGGCAGTTAATATTTGTATCTGCTTGTGATAGGACATTATTGTTAAATAGGCGTTTTGAATTCATTATGTGCTGTTTGATATGGATTCGAGTATTCCATCTGCTAGCTGTCTGTTACAAAACTGTTGAAATAACACCTTGCCTACTCTCTTTGCTACTCATTGTTCCTATTCCTCAAAGTTGTTTGATCTCTTCCAACAGTTTGGGGAGGAGTTAACGATAGAGAAATTATTTTGGTTCAGAAGACTTATTTTCTATAAATCTCTCTCTCTCTCTCTCTCTCTCTCTCTCTGCTGCTTCTTGAAGGTCTCCAGTCTTGTTCAATACAATATTATGAATTTTCCTTTTTAAATTATGTGTTTGCATTGTATATTTGCTTAAATGGATTGGGGAGAGTGATGTTTGCGATGCATTGCACAGAAAGATCCGAGCAACTTGACTGGGATTCACGCTTGAATATAATTATGGGAGCTGCAAAAGGGCTTGCCTACTTGCATCATGATTGTTCACCTAGGATCATACATCGAGACATAAAATCAAGTAACATTTTGCTTGATGGAAATTTGGATGCCCGAGTCTCTGATTTTGGACTAGCCAAACTTTTGGAGGATGAAGAATCCCACATCACCACGATTGTTGCTGGAACGTTTGGTTATCTAGCTCCTGGTAAGCAATTTAGAACGATTGCTTTTGGCTTAGATAGATACTTGGCTTAAGCATGAATGATGATATTTGGCATTTGAGCTGTTTCTTGTGGCATCTGTAACATTAGCTACTAGGCGGTCTAGCATTGCATGCATGTCTGCGTCTCTCTTGTTTCTAAATGTTTGTGAACTGTGAAGATAGTTAGCAACACATAAAACATCAACTTACAAAAAAAGTGTCTTCCTATAATAAGTGGTGGTGAACTTGATTTGTCATAGTTGATAATTCTTAATTGTTAGATTATTAATGTTGCACATTGTAAGCCACTGTTACTTAATGGCAGAGTATATGCAAAGTGGTAGAGCAACTGAGAAGACTGATGTCTATAGTTTTGGTGTGTTGACACTTGAAGTGCTAAGTGGAAAGCGGCCGACAGACGCTTCATTCATTGAAAAGGGTCTCAATATTGTTGGCTGGGTATGCAAATATGCATGCTTCTAAATGGTTTAC
>NC_029776.3:2453314-2469422 GCF_000817695.3 Arachis duranensis
CAGTTTTATACTGGGATAATAGACAAATTAGTCTCTGAAAGATAAAACATTTTTCAAGTTCGTCTCTAAAAGATTTTTTCAATCAAATTGGTTCTTCGAAAATTACGAATTAATCATATTTGTCCTTTAGTTTTTTCATGAACAATTTTTGTCAACGATTGATGACGTAGAATATTAACTTATAACAACCATATATGCTTATGAAAATCTATCAATTTAGTCGTTAAGTCATATTAGGAATATAGATTATGTAATTGTGGAAAAGGGATTAAATTAATAGATTTTGATGAATATATCTGGTTAAAGTCCAATTAGACATGTCAAGTATTATGTATATAGTCAATTAACGTTTCTTATCATCAATTGTTGACAAAAATTGTTAATGGAGTCACTGAAGGACAAATATGATTAATTTGTAATCTTTGAGAGACCAATTTGATTGAAAAATTCTTTTAAGGATGAATTTAAAGAATGTCCCGTTTTTCAAGGACTAATTTGACTATTAACCCGTTTTATACTTAAAAAATATTGATGCTTATTTAAGTATTTGTCGGCATATGCTAACAAATGGGCTTTCGTCATGATTAACCATAACAAGCAACGTGTGTGACTAGGTGGGAAGGTTTCTTCTGTAAACGAATTTGGTAAAATAATTGAAATTAGTTCTCCTTTTATTTTAGTACATTATTATTCATGAGCTGTGTAGATTGTTATGTGTTTAAAAAAAAAAAGTTATGCTTATCTAGTTTTTTTTTTCTTTCTTCTTTCTTGTTTGCTATTCTAATTCCATGTATTTGCAATTGTGCAGCTGAATTTTCTTATTACTGAAAATAGGCGGAGGGAAATAGTTGATCCGCATTGCGAAGGGATACAGGTTGAGAGCCTTGACGCCTTGCTCTCTGTGGCTATTCAATGCATTTCGTCGAGTCCAGAGGATCGACCAACGATGCACCGAGTTGTACAGTTGCTTGAATCGGAGGTCTTGACTCCATGCCCAAGTGATTTCTATGACTCCGAGTAGAATTCTTGCGAAGACAAACTAACTGCCTGTTGTGTTTGCCTCTGTCATCGCAAGTCACTTACAATTCACAAGCTATGGTCGCATATTAAAACGAAATTTGTCTTGAAAGATGCCCTTGCACCACTACATAACAAGAAAGATATCATCCTCGGATGCCCGTGCATTTCTGTCTTCACAAATGGAGTTGCAGTTGAAATTGCCACTAGTTCGTGGTTGTTCCACCTTCCCACTTGGGTCTCTCTTGTTATTTTTTCACCTCTCCTTGGATTTGTAATCTCGGTCACATTTGTTCACTCCAATTTAAGTGTATATGTATAAATTCAGTACGCTACCTTTTTGCAAGCAATTCTTGTGATTTATTTTTGTAATATATGTTTGCATAAAGAAAAATCGTCTATAGTGTCTTTTAAATGAATATATATAAAGGGTTTGAAATGGTCTGAAATGAATTATAAAAAATATAAATTAACTTGTTGAATTTTGACTTGTATGTAATTAGAATTTTGTTTTTTTATAAATACCCTGAAGTTGTTAAATATTGTAAGGGCAGTACGAGGTTCCGGGGCCGGGGGAAAGGAGGACTAAAGAGAGAGAATATGATGGCAACGAGTCCAAATTTGGACAATGCATTTGTTAGTGTGTTTTCAGAGTCCAAAGTTTAGTTTTCATTGGTGAACAATTCTGATTTTCAGTAGCTGAGCCTAAAGTTTAACAGTCAAGTGTCTTATGTATTTGGTGAAAAATATCTGTATTTTAAATAACAACGCATTGAAATTCTTGAGAATATATTTCTGTACAAAAATAAACATTCCCTAAAATAATGCTGATATGAGAATACATTATCTATCGTTTAATAATAATAATAATAATTATTAATAACAGATATAATTTATTTAATAGTTGTTTATTTTTACTTTTAACTTGATATTTTTTACACTAAAAAAAAAGTATCTCTGTTCAAAGAAACGGTTTTGCTGAAAATTTTAACTCATCTTCCACCAACAATTTTTCTATTCTAGATTTGATATAAATATATAATGAGTGATGTTGGTTAGAAATGGAATCTAATTCAATATAAAATATAAATAATTAAGATTTTGATTAGTTCTAGTTTGAATTGGATAAGATTGGATGACAATTTTTTATTAAATTGATTTGAATTTAAACACTCTTACATGGTGCTTGTTTAGACGCTAATACGCTATTAAATCGATTAAAAAAGATTTTTTTAATGATTTTTTTAGTGTGTTTGACATATTTTTAATAATAAAAATAAAAGTACTAAAATAATTAAAAAATATATCTTTTTTGAGAAGTTATAAGTTATATCTTTTTTTAAAAGATCTTTTTCTTTTAAAAAAAATATTTTTTACATAATAAATAAACAAAAAAATATTTTTATCTTATTTTATCCAAAAATAATGGATAGATAAAAGATTTTTTATATGAAATATTCAAATATAAAATTACTTTTATTTTTGTAAAAAATCTTTTAAAAAAAATCTTTTCAAAAAAATATCGGCCAAACAAACAAGCCTAAAAAGATTTTAAATTGAACAAAGATATATCTACCAAAAAAAAAAGTTAAGAATCGATCAAAGATATTTAAATATCATATATAATCAGTTCGAAGTTGAGGGTTAGCCTCATTCTTTTCTTTTTGTTGTTTGAATTTTCCCTTGTGACTTATATGGCCGAAATTGATCGATGGTCGAACCTTCATCCTGATCTTCTGTATCAAATCACAGAGCATCTGTATTCCTACCATGATTACATTCGGCTTCGATTGGTTTGTAAGGAATGGAACTCTAAACTTTCGAGCATTCCAAATCATAAAAGAAACCCATGGCTGTTGTTACCTGGCACTACTCACGACTCTTCTTTGAGCCATATTCTTGAAAAGGAGCAGATCTACCATGTTATGTTCCCCGATTTTGATATTAATGACAACCTAATTCGTGGTTCTTGTCATGGATGGTTAATTACTGTTGTGATATCCGAGGGTGCAATACGAATGTTGAATCCTTTTACTAAGACTCACATCGATCTTCCTCCAGTTTCAACTTTTTCAGATGTGGTTCGTTATCACCCTGACCGGCACGGAGATGAATATGTTCTGGTGGATCTTTATAATGATGTGATCTATAATCTTGACGCCATTAGTTTTCATAAGTATGAGATTCAGAAGATTGTGATATCCTCCCCTCCTAACAATGACGACTTCATGGCAGTGGCTATATATAAAGAATGCGGCAAGTTGGCCGTTTGTAAACTGAATGACAAGAGATGGACACATATTCCAACTGAACAGATGTTGACATTTTTTCAAGATGTCATATTTTTCCAAGACAAGATATACGCCTTAGACGATGATACAAGTCTGTATGAGTTTGATAAGAAGGTCATTATGGACGAACTAGGGAAGAAGCCCCGGCCTCAACTAGTACCGCTACTGACCTCCATTGGAGGAATGTGTGAAGCCCCGCCTCCTGCCAAATTGACCATGTACTATACTTGCAGCATGAACAAGTATGTGATTGGTTGTGTTGATGGCAGTTTGTTAATGATAGTTAAACATAATGATTGGGCTATGGAAATGCTACACGTCTGCAATAAATTTGATGTGTTCAAGTTGAACAAGAATTCAAAAGAATGGTCAAGAATGCATAGTTTAGAAGATTATGCAGTAATGATTGGATATAATTCGTCTGTTCAGATGTTTCCTGGCAAATCCCCATATTGCAAGAGAAATCATATATACTACACAGACAACCAAGTGGTGTTGCACACTCTAGGCAAACCCAGCCTGCAAGATATGGGCATCTTAAACTTAGAAGATACAAACACCAACGAAATACTACCAAATGTGGAATGGGTGTGTCCTCCAACTTGGTTGTTACCCTAATGGAGGACTCCTTTATTTATTTACTTACTATTTACCACAGTTTTTTAGTGGTTTTTCTTGCGCTTTATAAAAGTTATTTCTTAGTCTTCTACTTTACAGGAGTTAGTTAAAAGTAGTTAAAATAAAAAGTTTATATTTGTGTGTTTATTTATAAATTTATGTATTATTTTATTATAATTCAATTATTTCAGTTAAACTATGATTGAATTATCTTAAATTATTTGGTATAAAGTAGTCTCAAACTTTAAATAGTTTTGAACCTGAAAAAAAATTGGATTTTAGATAGTCTTAGGCTGAAGCAAACTTAGAGATTTAGAGTTTAAATAAACTTAAAACTCAAATATGTCTAACTCATTCTTATTTTTTTCAACCATGATTTGCTTTATAACTATTAAACTCTTTCCAACATTGACGGTTGACTACTTTTGACTCCAATTATTAAATTTTTTTTCTGACTTTGACTCTTGAGATATTTTTTATTGTGATCGTGGAGATCTTTTGAACTCCGGCGATTAACACAATAATAATTTTTTAATAATCACCAAATAAAAAAAATAAGAAAAAAAAAATTCATACATAACTTAGATATCTTAATCTTTGATATTATAGAATCTTCCTTTATAGTGAAAACATATATATTTAGTAAAATCGAACATCAATAAACATATGATTAAAGAATTTCTATTACTATTATTATTTTTAAAATTTAAACACAAAATCATTTATTAAGAGATAAAAACTTAACTAATTTGATATTTATTATTAGGATTTAATTAACATGTACTCTTATGATTAATAATAATAATAATAATAATAACAATAATAATAATAATAATAATAATAATAGTAGATTAAAAGTTACAGATTTGCATCTTCTAAAGTTTAAATTTCACTTTAAAGAATAAAGTGTGATCTTCTACTATTGAATAGTTTCTCTTTCATATTTATTGTTGGTCCCACCTATAAAATCAATGGCGAGAGATCACACTTTACTCTTTAAAATAAAATTCAAACTTTAGAGGATTCAAATCCAAAAATTACATTAATATCTATTACTCCACTAGTAAATCATAAATGCTATATGTAGACCCTTCTCAAATAGTCATATTTGTGTCCTAATTAACTAACTAATGAAAAAATCTAGGGGCTAATGTACTTACTCGCTAAAAGAAAAATGAGTAATTCTTTATTGTTAAATAAAATCTCACAGCATTAAAAGAGAAGACACAGAGAGGAAGTTGCATAGATAGCCTTCCATGGTTGTTATTAGTACCAAGTAGTTAGTAGTATCAATATCCCTGCATAAATAAATAAATAACAATAAGAATCTGTTTAAAATTTTATTTCTTTTGAACAAAATAAAATAAAATGAGAAATTAACATTCTGAAATTAAAATTTAGACTCATGTACTTACAGGCTAACAAGATACATTCTGGCTTCTGCCTATCAAGTGCTCCAGCAACAGGTTTTATGCACCATGCACTAAGCCACTTCTCTTTAATTGACATAATTATTTCAATTAATAAATCAAGAATTACAATGCAAAAAGACAGGACTAATGTCACATATGATGTACACTTAAAAAAATAATTTAATATAGTTCCTTTATCATCTTAAACCAGAGTTAGTTGGTGGTATACAGTTATTAAAGTTCTTAAATACACCAATACAAGATGTACTTTAAAATTAAGCAATTTCAAGTGGAAAAACAATTTGTATGAAGAGATAATTCAAACTTACATTAATTATTGTAGTATCCAACTATAAAGTTTTTTGTCAGTCATTTATTTACAATCTGTATATGAAATCAACAAGATAGTCAGCATCCAATTCATTATAAATGAATCCATTAGTTCTGAAAAAAAAAATACAGTAACAATTTTTAATATCAGAGTAATACTAATGTACAAGTCTTTTTATGAATTAAAGTTCAACTAAATTAAATAATCGATAACTGATATTCATTATGTTAGACCAATTTAATTAGATTTAGTTAAAAAAAACTTGAATGTGTAGCATTATTCAAGTGGTAAATTATAATTCCTCTTACATGGTGGACAGAAAGACGGTCCAGCTAAGTCATAATTAATCATCAAAGCAGCTTTTGAAAAATAGCCTAGAAGATGCAAGAACCATATGAATTAATTAATGAATAATCTGTATTATGAATCAATTATTTCAATAAAATAAAATAGATTAACAGCTTTAAACAAATTAAGCTCACTCACCAGAATAAACAAGGTTGGAAGAAGGCCACTTATCCATTGTTTGATGCACAAAAGCTCCATCCATTTTCCCTGGCAAGTAATATACAGTAACATATCAACACATTTATGTTTAATTTCATTGCAATTTATACGCGACAAAAACACAGATCAAAATCGTAGTTGATGATGATATGGAGAATATTGTAATTATATTAGAACAGAACAGGAAATCGTTTTTGGTTTCTGTTCTTTATTGGAAATTTCGCTGTTAATCGCGATCATCAAAGAAATAAAATTACGGTAAGTGGAGATCGAGGACAATCGCTGCAGCGGCGGCGCGTGACGACGGAAAATCGGAGAATCAACAGATCACTAATTGAATTCCACACAGGAGAAAGATAAAGTGCAGAGTGTGTGAAGGCGCGTATTTAGAAGTAGATCTGATTCGCATTCACACAACACGTGTTCCGTTTTTGGAACACCTAATCAAAATGCTTTTGAAATTTGTATCTTATTTCAATTTTAATGATAAGTTAAACATTAAAATTATTATTATCATTATCAATTTATCATTTTATTAATTTAGCAGTGATGCGACTCGGCTTTTCTCATTGTTCTACTGGATGGATGGTCCCAAAATCATGCATGAAATGTAAGTTTGAAGTTAAAGCATTTTTATTTGATTTGCTTTGCTTGTTATCATTACCTTTAATTTGCAGAATATTGCAACATAAGTCTCACCTTGTTTGATAACTTTGGGAACCATGAATTTGGATTTCTTGATGATGCATCTGAAGTTCCTTTGGTGGTGACATTTTTCTAACATTGCACACAACATATAAATAAATCTCTTAACCAAATACCTTTCTTACAATGAAGATTATATATATAGATACATATCATAGTACTAATATGATGACTCAAATTTTCTATTGTACTCATTAACCCATCCAGATGGTGTGTGAGAATCACACCAAGTTACAGTTTCATTTTTCATGTGGATGAAGCGAGTACAAGAAAAAATGACTTAAGAACAAAGATTTTTTCTTATCATAACTTCAAGTAACATTAGAAACACAAGAGAATATATACTATTTCTTTTAAAGAATATTAGTAGATGCCTGTGGCATTCAAAACAATGATGAAGGGGACGGCCAGGACACAAGTTGAGTGCAGTGGCTGCATTTTCCTTATTGTCATACCTTGATAAAATCATATCCATTTTTTTTTCTCCTCCTTAATCAATGACTAGCTAGTGAAACAATGAATGTGGTTTATAAGAATGATAACTATAATCTATATATGAATTTTTTATGAAAATGAATCTATACTTCTGGTTGGTCTTGTGGTTCGAAGACACGGTTGTGGCAGCTGGGATTGCAAGGGTAAGCACAATCGATCTGCCGGAAAGACTTTCGTTCAAAGAACCAATCTGCTACAGCCTTTGCAATTGTCTGCACATTGTTATGTACACAAGTTAGCCATTGAATCAGCTGGATAGAGAAAGATTGAGGGCAAATTACATTGATCTCTCTTGAATTTGAAGAAATTCATTGCAATTCGATTTGTCAAGTGATATTGAGTATTGAGTATGTCATTATCTAAATCTCATAGGAGATCAATTTATACTTTCAGAAATAGATAGGAGTCAGGTTGAATTTTA
Source organism: Arachis duranensis (assembly GCF_000817695.3). Taxonomy (NCBI): domain Eukaryota; kingdom Viridiplantae; phylum Streptophyta; class Magnoliopsida; order Fabales; family Fabaceae; genus Arachis; species Arachis duranensis. Next base: position 2,461,112 of record NC_029776.3, read on the forward strand.
CAAAATCTCAAGGGAGATGAGTGTAATTTGCCTATAATAAAACCAGAAGATATGAGAAAGCTGATTATATAATGTTTATAATTATGCATTCAGCTTCTTACTGTCTTGTTCAACAGGGGAGAGTCAGTTCTGAACCATGTTTCCTGCATTTCAGTTTGGCAATGGGCATAGCATGAATCTATGAACATTCCTTTGGATGGAGAGTTGCCTAACACAGTCAGTGCCCTTAGGAACTGTGTCCTAAACCCTGAAAAATCATGAATTTAAATGTGATGTCATAAAATGTTAGATGATCTTATGTCAAATTATTAAGGGTTTCAGCAGATTTCCAAGAGACACAATTTATTGAAGATCAGGATATTCACCTTGCATCAATTCAAGTTGATCAGGTGAACAGTTATTTATATCAAGTTTGCAGCTATGCCAATGGCCTTCAGGATCGGCAACTCCTGGTGCCAGAATGTTCTTAATCTGAATCAAAGCAATAAGGATCAGGAAGAAAGACTAGAAGGATCTCATCAGGCGATGAGAGCTAGTAGCAATACCATTAAATGACAAGTTCATGGCAGAGGTGAGTTATCAAAGATCCATATATTGATACTGACATAAAAAGACTAAAGAGTGTGTGGAATAATCTTGAGCCAATTCTGATAGTATCACAGTTTTTCAGGTTAAAATCTTAAGTCAAGCATGATCAACATATTAAGGAAAACTAATATGCAACTAAACTGTTGTCTCTGACCTGCCATGAGTCATATGCTGCATTCACAAAGAAGATTGGTGTTTTGATTTGGGATACCAAATACTGTGGGAAGAAGCACTACAACATTTTCCAAAATAAAGTATTAGTAACTTCAGAGATTTACAAATGTAGAATATAAAACTAATATGATCAAGCTTACCAGCCCAGGACTAAGTCTTGAAGTGCAGGACGGAGGCAAATTCTTCGCAGAGCCCTGCAAAAGAAAAAGAGGAAACAAACCACACCTGAATATTTTAGAACTTATACCTCCCTTAGATGAAAGCTTCAGAAAGTATCTTTCAAATGAAAACTGGGACTTTTCTGTAAAACCTCCTGGTGCATTTTTAAGTTGGAAAATAGTACATACATGTGTTGCAACAATTTGACTGAAGAATTGTTCAATGTGTTGTGTTCCAGAGACATCCCGTCTGTTGTACCACATTAACATATTCTATCACAAAATGATCTAAGGAAAAGTAAAAACAATCAAGAGAGGCTAAGTGGAAAGAAAAGTAAAGGATCTTACGTGTTAATAAAGTAACCGGCATCTGAAAGGCATTTAGCTTTAGCTCCTGCTGGCAATAGAGCTCGGAAGCGATCACAATGCAATATCGAGGTCAATCCTCCAGCTGAACATCCAGATATGATAGCCTGCAGTTATAGTGATAAGTTTCAGTGACTAAAAAAAATTAATAGAGGAAGAAGAAAAGTAGCCGCAAATCATCGATGTCTCTTACATTTCGAGCATTTTTCATTCCTTTTGTAAGTAAATCCTGCATGACAGCAGCAAAAACCCTTGCCCCTCTGAAGTGCAATTGAGTTGTCTGATTTATACACCATGATATTTTATAGTCTCATCAGAACCAAAAATAGGAAATACAATTTGCAAGTGTTTAATGCTTCTCTTGATAATTCAACTAAGAGATTCCTTTTGAGTATTGCAGAACTCACTGGATTAACTTCTTCCTTATCACCAGTAAATGAAGAACCATCACAGTACCTAACCTTGACTCTGTTCCAATTGTAGAAATCTGGAATCAACAACTTTCATTATTAGAAACCTAAGCAAATGTGAATTAATGAAGGGAAAAAATAAAACATGATCTATTGACTAGTAGAAAATACCTGGATTAAAAATTCTTCTGTTATTTAAAATCCCTGAAAAGGCAATTTGCTTGGCCATTTTCTTAGATGAACCTAAACGACCGTTCTTTCGACCAAGGCAAGTAGTAACATTGTTGCACCATCCCCCACCCTAAAATAAACCAAATGAAGTTCATTGGACGGAATAGACATTTAAGAATCACTTTACATATGAATCCAAACTTGAGAATTAAAAATTTGTTTTGGCAATCTCCATAGACCATGGTAAATGAAAATCATAATCACAGTTAAGAATTTGCAGGTTCAACAACAGAAAAGTCACTTAGAAAGCTTCCAGTTCTTGTGGAATTGAAATTAAGATTGGGTTTTATCTTTCCAAAACAGTTCTTTCACCCCTCTACCATTTTGCCAAAGCAATTAGTTTAATCATAGTGATACAAGCAAAAGAAATAAATATTTTTTGTTATTTTAAATCAGAAAGAAAAACAAAATAATGAAAGCAATGTTTTCTTGAGTTGGTAATTGGTGAAGACTTATTATTGATGCCAGTTTGCAGAAAGGGACAGGACACACCTCAAACTGAACTAACCAATTGTTTATCCCTTCTCCGAATCCCCTATCAAGATGGTAAGCTGGTGCACTCCCATCCAAACAAACTGCAGAGTAATTTTTAGGGGGGAAAAGTTACCAAATATGATAATAAACTAACTAAAATAGAACAGCTCAACAAGGAAAATTAACTTCTATCAGACGTAGCGAAAAATTCCTCACCGGCTCCTTTTGTGACCGCATTCTGGACAAAAGTGATTGGAACATAAGAAGCTTCTGCCTTCAGCAATAGAAGTACACAAAATAGAAGGCATAACCATTTTGTGCAATCTATCATTCTGCTACAAATCCAACAAATAGAATAAGGAATGCAAAGTAACTTATGTAGAAGTATCAAATGAGGGCATATACTAATTTTTCCATAAAGCCACGTTTTATTTTTGGCCAAAATGGAAAGACAAAAGCCACAAGCATCCTCATGAGTTGGCAATAAGAATAATAAGAACACATGTTAAAGGGAAATTTTTCATTTGCCAAAATTGGATGAATTAATTTATGCCATCTTGCCAACCAATTTAACTTTTTCACCTCAACTTCAACCTACCACTTACCAAAAGAGCAAAACATTTTATTCCTAGTTATTGTTGTTTAAGAAACCAATGAACCGACCAGTTAGATTTATACACAAGCAAAAACATCACATATGAACAAGCAAATGCCAACTCTGGTATTCCTTTTCTTTCTGATTCAGACTTAGATCTTTTGGAGAGACTTTTTTTCCAAGTTACCAATTTAGAAGAAAGATATGCAGATATAATAAAAAAATAAAACCTAAATTAGTTGACAAAGTTATCCTAATCTACCTAAATTTAAAGGAAAGATCTTAGTACTTCTTTTAAAATTTAACTCATGAACTCAGAAGCATAGAATTGCTTCACCAATTCATGATAGAAAACTTAATGCGATCAATGAATAGAGTTAAATTGTATAAAAAAAAAACTCAGAGCCCAGAAAACCAAGTATTAAAGCAAACGCAGAGCGAAGTTAATGGCAATGCCCCCATCGGTTTAATACTTTAATTCACACACAAACTAGAAACTTCCAGAAACAAACAAGTATGAGAGAATTCACAAGACAGCAAAAGCTATGAACAATTCAATGAATCAAACAATCTTCTCCAGTGCACAGTATCACAAAACTTATCAATGATCCAATGGTATTAATGAACAAAAAAAGCGTGATGTGCAGAAAGGATGAGTAAGAATGATAAGTGCACTGTGTACCTGAAACAAAGAATGAGGTGGAAAATGCTCAACGGGTTGAATCGAAGGTGCTGCTAAATTTTGCTACATACAATGAAGGAATCTGAATATGAATGTGGATGAAGAGAGGGTAGTAGCGGTGGTTGAGGGTGGTGGCTTATAAAAAAAAATGGTCCAGTGTTAATGTTTATGTGAGAGATGAATCAATGAATGAATGAATGAACACTGGTTTTAAAAAAATGGATTTTTTTTTAATTTATTATTTGTGAATGGAGGGAAAATTGGTGGGTTAGTTCCTGAATTTATCGTTGTGGAATTGTGTTGTTGCTGTGAAAGCGAAAGTGTACCAGTTAATATCAGAATTTTTTATTTATTATTATTATTATTATTATTATTTTAGATTTTGCTAGATAGACAATAATTTTTGTAAATAATGTGAATAATAGGTTCTAGAAAAAATAAAAAAATATTTCACCAAAAATTATCTTCTAAACCTTAATATTAGGATAATCATTTGCATCTGCATATTTCGTGAATTGAATATCCAGTCATTGTTAACTATGCATGAGTAAATCCAATCAAAAAAATAACCATCTAATTAAAAATAATAAACATAATAATTTGTATACCTATTTAATTAAATATTCGACATATTTATTATTCATATTATTTAATATTTTTATTGTCTACCTGTATTGTTTAATTTTTTTTTTTTTTGGCTAAGATTTAGGCACAGAAGCAAAAGAGCCGACACTCATTCGCTGAGAAAAGAAAATAGGCGCACCAAAAAAATGTGTATTGTTTTAAACTTTCAATGCTTTTGTCTCTTCTTTTTTAATATTTCCACCGTTTTATTCTCTGTCATCATAATTTTAATCACGGCCACCAACACAGCGTCACCACTCCCAATTTATTTGGGCAAATCAGGGCTTTTTCTTCTTAATTAAACATTAATTTTAATTGAATTTAATTCACATGTGTCTTAAAGAGATAAATTAAAATTATTATTAGCAAAAAGTTTAAAATTTTTATTTTTATAAATGTACAATAATTATGTTAAAAACTAAATTTTTAATATTTTTAATTTATATGTACATTTTTCATCTTAAATTTAAGAATAATTAATTTTTTTATATTAAAAGAGCTTGATCTAAAAGAAATTTTATATAAATAATTAATTATATTATTATATTAACAAAAATAATTAATAAATTTATTTCTTAAAATGCTATCTAAGTATATAAATCTAATTAATAATTATGTAAAATTTTATAAATTATCACTACGCATTTAATTTTTATATCCTGCCCATGTAAAACTTTTACACAGCTATCTAATGTTGTATTGTCGCATCATCAAATTCAAAGCAACTAATTTTAATAAAATTTTGTAATTTTCCGTCGTTCTTCTCTTCAAATACCCCTAAAGTAATTCTTAATTGCAATGATAACGTATCAACGCATATTTTTTTTTTTGGTAGAGAATAAGAAGAAAAAGGTATATTGATATTATTTTTGGGGCATTAGAACTTTATATGGAATAAACTTTTAAAATAATCCAGTGATGACTTTTTGACTTATGCTCCTTAATTTTCTATGAATAAAACCATATAAAATACAGTACCATGAACCTGAAATTAAAATACGAAAGAGGAATGAGGCATCGTCATTGGTCGTGGTACTCGTACAGTTCAAGACTCGATAAATGATTAATTATTTGTTTACAGAGAACAATATTGATACCGTCGTTAGTTTTGTTTTATTGGAGTTAGATCCGACCCGAATGTTCTCCCCACCAATTAATGGTTTCAATGTGCAATCCTATTTTTTTTTCCCACGGTATCTTCTGACTCGACAGGTTAAGGACTAATCCACTGCCATACTGAGCTCCATTTAAGGGTTTGTCACTGGCCAATAGATTACTGCATACACAAGGTGAGATTCGAACCCCACACTTGCTTAAACGGACTAGTGAAACTAACCACTAGATCAATCCAACTTGGTTTGTGCAATCCTATTCTTTGGCGCCGACTATATTAATGTTTTGCAAGAATTGTAAATGTACCAGCTATATTAATATTTTAATAATTTTAATGACTAATTTTAATTATAAAAATTATATATAATATATATTAATTAAAATTAATAATTAAAATTATTAGAACACTAATATTTTGGATAAATTTAAATTTTTTTTCAAAATTTAAAGCCCACTTTTGGAGCCATGTTCCCATAATCCCATGCACCCAACCCTATTCTTGCTATCCCACCTCACCTATGCTTCCCTTTCATTTTTTTATTTCTTTATTTTTTGTGAGACACTCTTGAAATAATCTCATTCTAAGAATTTAAATCGTTAGGTAAAAATATATAAGTAATTATATATCTAACATATTTTTTAAGAATTTGTTTTGGATTTAAAATGTAATTATATATTTTTTATAAATAGTTATATATTTAATAAAGAGCAATAATTGAATTATTTTTGTAAATCTCAAGCTCATAAGTTTAAACGATAAAAATAATCACTGATGTAATAATTGAATTAAATTATGTACATTACATTTTTTAGATTTAGCTTTTTTTAAAATTTTGTGTTAATACAGAATATTTATGTATTGAATTATTTTTTTATGTTTAAATGATCTAATATTATATTTAGTTATATAAAAATTTTAAATTATAAAAATATATAAATAATTATATATCTAATAAAGAATAAACTCTTAATTGATAAGTTGCTAATCATCAAGAGGCAACTATATTTAACAAATTAGTGTTTTGGGCCTTTGGCTCCTCATCCAATAAAAAAAAAACTTTTAGCATAACATATTAGAGAAAGATCAATGAATCACACATTTTTTATCTTACTTGAATATTAGAATGTAATTTATTTAATTGGAAAGCAAATTAGTTATTAAAAATGGTTAGAGATGAATTTATATTTTGTCAGTGGGATATATATTTCAAAAAGAGCCTTATCTCAAAAATATTTGAACTAGTCGTTGTGTTAGGTAATTTTTTTTTAATACGTAACTTTAGTCAAGAATTTAGGAGTTTAGGTAATGATCATGATTGTGGCCTAACATCATGTATTGTATGTTGTTTTTCAAAACTAGCACCCAATTTTCAGGTCGCGGATGAATTATAGCATCACAATAATTATATTAGTATGCCCGCCTTAAATTTTATCCTGCAGAAACATTAATCAACTTTAAATTTGATGTAATCCAAGTCAACAACGTAACTGCGCACCTGACATGTTTTTTGCTTTGCTAGCTTGCAACTAAATCATCTTACTCCAAAAGCAAACAATTTAATATATATATATATATAGGTAAATACTAAATCGATATTCGAAAAATTCTAGCGCTGATCAAATGGTACTTGACTTTTGTTATTAACAAAATAGCCGCTGAGCTGCGTTTGTTTTTTAGAACAGGATAAGACAAGACATTGATGGATAGAGACACAAAATTTTGTGTTCTTGTATTCTATTTGATGATAAATTAAAACAAATTATGAAAATCTAATTTATTCTCATTTTTTTCATTCAAACAATTTTAGATGAAAAATATAATAATAAAAAATATAATTATGAAAAATTAACAAGAATAATGAAATAAAAAATAAAAAATAAGTTGTGTCTCTTGTTAGTGTTTCTGTGTCTTTCCTGTCAGGGTGGACATAAAATACACTAATTTAGCGTCTCTGGACACATTGTCTTTGTCCATGTCTCATCTGCCAAACACGATTTTGTGTCTCAGTGTCCCTGTCTCAGTGTCCTATCTCTATAAACAAACGCAGCCTAAAGGATTTTAAAATTTGACAAGCGTATCCCCGAACTCGCTGAAAAAAATCTCCGACAAGTATAATGCTGACATGGCCACCGTATTCTGGTGACCTGGCAAACCATCCGCCAAACCCTAATCTCTTCCTTCCAACACAGACTTTCCCTCCATCTTCCTCCTTATCGCAACCCTCCCCCTACCCAATGCAACCCCTCCCTCTTCCTCCTCATCGTAGCCCCTCCTTTAGTTTCCCTCCCATCCCAACCCCCCTCCAAACGCACATTTTCCGCTCCTTCTCCCTCCCCAACACACACTCTCCTTCCTCCCTCAACACACAACTCGCAGCAACAATCGCCTCAACATTAACAGCAACAGCAAGCAACAACAATAACAACCCCAACACACACTTCCCTCTCTCTCTCCATCACAACAACAACCTCAACGACAATAGCAACAGCAACCTCAACTGCAAGAGCACCATCAAAGACCACCGCCACTACCATCGGAGCTACAACAAGGCCTGAAATAGTCGCATTCCCTCAACTCCTCAGCTTTTCTCTCTTTTTCTTTTTATATTTATATATGTATGTTATGTGTTTGTGTAAATATCTGTGTGTGTGAATGGATATTGTTATTATTATTGTTATGGTCCTCCGAGAAGAGAAAGAAGGAATGAAAAAAAGAGAGAAGGAGGAACAAACAAAGTTAATATGTTCTGAATGTACATGTTTTTCTGTTAGTTCTGTTTGAAATTCTAATGATATTGGTTTTGGTGTTATTGTTGCTTTTGCTGCTGTAATTAAGGAGGCAGAAGGAAAGGTAAGTGTGTGTTGGGGAGGGGGCTACGATAGGGAGGGAGTGTGC
>NC_029776.3:2469493-2498806 GCF_000817695.3 Arachis duranensis
GGGGAGTGTGCATTGGGGAGGGAGAGGGCTGCGATGGGTAGGGGGAGGAGGCTGCGATGGGGAGAGAGATGAAGGGGGAGTCTGCATTGGGAGGAAGGGATTAGGGTTTGGGAGATGGTTTGCCAAGTCACCAGAATATGGTGGCCATGTCAGCATTGTGCTTGCTGGGGATTTGCTCCGGCGAGCTCGGGGACATGCTTGTCAAATTTTAAAATCTTTTAGGGACTATTTTTTCAACAGCAAAAGTCAAGTACCATTTTGTCAGCGCCAAAATCTTTCGGATATCGATTTGGTATTTACCTCTATATATATATATATCAACCAATTCTAGGTAAATGTAAAATGAATGGTTATTAATTAATTATTTATATATAATATATATTAGAATATAAAATTTCAGACATTTATATTTATAATCAAATTTTATAAATAAAATAATCAATTTTACAAATAATATAATTGAACTAAATTTATATTTATAATCAAATCCAAATATTAACAACCATATAAAAATATAGTAGTGGATGATTTTTTATATTCATAAAAAGTTTGATTATGCTAATGCCAAAATATTTGATTATTTTGTTATGAAATATTTAATTATTGTATGGAAAAAAATTTGATTAATTAGATGATTAATCACTTTGTTAAGAAATATATGAAACAATATCGGACCATATATCTATACTATTTTGGTAGTGTATTGTATAAAAAACCGCTATAACCCTAAAATTAAATGACTATTTTTGCACTTGAAAATTTTCAAGTTCGAAAACATGTCTCAGAATTAAAGAAACGAACCTATGACTCCTAAAATATATAAATTTCTCGGGTTAATGTTCAAATTTCTCTCTAAAAGATTACGCGATCTTTATTTTCGTCTCCGAATAATTTTTTTAATCAAATTAGTTCCTGAAAGATAAACTGTTAGTCAAATTAGTCCTTCCGTCAATTGGATGATGACGTGTCACGTTATGTGCCACGTGGCATGATGACGTGGTACGCCACGTGACAGGTCAGTAATACGTGGGCACGCCACGTAACAGGTCAATAACACGTGGCATGCCACGTGTTACTTGACATATAAAAAAGTTTTCTATTAGTCAAAATAGTCCTTGAAAGTCCAGACGTAAGTCATTTTCATCCCTCAAATTTTAAAAATTAGTCAAAATAGTCCTTATATGTCAAGTGACACGTGGCATGCCACGTGTCACTGACCTGTCACGAGGCGTGCCACGTCATCATACCACGTGGCACTTAACGTGGCACATCACCATCTAATTGACGGAAGGACTAATTTGACTAACAATTTATCTTTGAGAGACTAATTTGATTAAAAAAATTATTCGGGGATAAAAATAAAAATCGCATAATCTTTTAGGGACGAATTTAAACATTAACCATGTTAAAAATTGCAAAGTTGGGAATTTTCAATATTTAAAAAGCTCGATTTCCCCTACTTTTACCTTCATTCATAACCCATTTAATTGTTTAATATTTTGATATGGCGTTCAATTTTATATAAATAGCGAAAAAGAAACACCCTAAAATAGACATAGGTAGAGGACCATATATCTACACTTCTCCAAAATTATTGCCCAAAAAAAAAAATAGAATTGTTATATATGTTAAGTATTTTTTTATTTAAGTTTATTCAAGTAGCTAGGTTTAACATTAACAAAAACCATTCTCGTTAAAAGAGTGTTATTACACACGTTTTTTCTTTTCCTTCTCCTCCACGTTTCTTCTTTTTTGCGCTTCTTCTTTTTCTTCTTTTAAATATACGCAACATCATCTTCTTCTTCTTTCAAATTCACGCATACCTCCTCCTCCTCCCCCTTCTTCTTCGTGCACACATATTCTTCTTCTGTTTCTCCTCTTTCTCCTCCTCTTCTTCTCCTCTTTCGTTATCGTTATCACCAACAACACTAATATTTTGCTAATGGATTATTTTTTCAGTCGAATTAAATGGAATGCAATTGCTAAACTGAATTGAATTGAATGGACACAGTTGTTCTGAATTGAATTGATAATCTCTAAATTGTAAACACAGGTGTTTTGAATTTGATTTTATATAATGGATAATGTTCCATTCATTTAGTACTTTACAATTGCTTCACCTTAATAACGTGTTCGGTTCATTATGCAGAAAGCTATTTTAAACTTGATTTTATATAATGAATAATGTTTCGTTTATTTAGTACTATACAATTATTTCACCTTAATAACGTGTTCGGTTCATTATGCAAAAAGCTGTTTTGAATTTGATTTTATATAATGGATAATGTTCGGTTCATTTAGTACTATACAATTGTTTCACCTTAATAATATATTCGGTGCACTATGAATTGAATTGAATTGTTTTGAATTGAATGGATGCAAGTGTTCTGAATTGAATTAAATTGATAATCTCTACGAGGAGGAGAAGAAAGAGGGGAAAAAGAAGAAAAACATGCATGTGCACATTTTGAAGAAGAAGAAGAAGAATGAAAAGCAGCACATGATTTAAAAAATTATTACAATAACTTAGATAAATTTAGATAAGAATTTTGTTTAAATGTAAAATTTTATGTAAAAATAATATTTGCAATCAATTTAGAGTGGCCAATTCATTTGTCTTTTCAATTTCACTTTATGCAAGCAACAACTTATTGACCGTCATAAACTCTTAAATAAAATTTAGATTCACAATAAATTAATCATTAGTCTATCAAATTAAAAAATATTATAAATAACTAAAAAACAAAAATAATATATGCAATTTATAATAAGTATTATACTATTATATATGTATCTTTTAGCAACTGTCATATTGGACACCTTTATGTACCTATGTGCTGGTGAATATAACATTAAAGGAAAAAAATAGAAAGAGAGTACGGTGATACGAATAACCGAAAAAAAAATATTACACGGTCAGGGTTAGGGGTGGTAATATATACCCTACTTGCGGGTACTTAACTCGATCTTACTTGATCGGTTAGGGTTGTTAATTCGATTCGTAGTGGGTAGAGTAGGTTTCTTGTGTGGATTAGGTAAGGTACGGGTTGAGCTTCAACCCTACTCGATCAACTCGCATTCTATATATGTTTATATTATATACTTATATAAAAATATATTTTAAGTGGATATTGAATCAAAAACCTCTCACTAAATGTAAAAAATCTTTAACCACTAAAAGAAAATCATTAATAGATAATTTAATATTTTTTTTACATAAAAATCAGTTCTATTTTAAATTATCATCAAGTTATATAATAATATTGTATATTTTTGTAACTCGCGGGTAGGGTCGGATACCCGCAAATTAAGAGCGGATAGGGTTAGGATTAGGATATTCTCAACCCACGAGTACGGTAAGATTGAGTTTATATAAAAATCTAAACATGCGGGTAAGGTTAAGGTTAGATCCAAACCCTACTCTACCCTACCCGTTGCCACCTCTAATCATGGTCCGTAAATATTAATATTTTATTATCAATAATTTCTTAAATTTTTGTAAATATAAATCAATATAATTTATATTTATATTTTTTAAAATTTGAACACATGAATTAGTATAATTTATTTATTAAAAATAATTTAATATTTATATATGCTAATCAAATGATGACCAAATACTAAAAATTACTAAGTCAAAGAGTTTCTCTAACTGAAAATTCATCAGCATACATATTATATATATATTATACTTGAATCAGAATTAAGGTACTTAGTTACTCACTGTTCCAACAAACATATTGGAAGGTAGGATCCACCCAGCATATCATGTGAATATATACAGCAAGCAAAGCATCGAAAGCTCAGTAGTACCATGTCCCCCGAACTTGACCAATCCCTGTTCAGATTAATGTTTACATACATTAATTACATTAATTACGAATTTATAAGTTCTTTCATACGTTGCTTGGCCTTCATATTTATTGAATTTACAGCTAACTTCCAAAGGAAATTTCATTGCACCCATCAAATAATTGGTACTTAATTAAACTACTACTTGAAAACGTTTCGTGAATATCATTAAACAATTCACAGACATAGTAACTGTTAATTTATACTCATAGTTTTCTCTTATCAGTATTAGGATTTTGCTACAGTAGTATTTCTAAGTTAATCGCAACCACCAGTTCTAATGTTAAATGTGATGCATTTAATTGTTTGGGGTCGGGGATTAAATTTAAGAAAAGAGCTTAGCAAAAGTGGACCATCATGGAGCAGCCATCACTAGCCAGTGCAATCTTGTCGCCATGATATTAATGTTCATATTAATGTGCCTATTAATTAAGTATAGATGTATATGCAACGCAACATTATGGATAATGTTATTAGTGGTGATGGGACTCAAATTAATTTGATGCAAATTGTTTGAAACACTAACATATTCTAATCAGATCCAACCCCTTTAATTGAAAAATAATAATTAAAAATCACTAATCAAAACTCAACTCCAAGAATCAACACTATCTTTATAGAAACTTCTTAACTCGTTGATTGCATAATTATCCTAAACAATGGTTGAGACTTAAAATTGAATGATTAGGTCCACCAAAGAGTAATTTAAATATTTTGCGTCTCTTTAATTTGTGGACGAACTAGAATCTTGTTTGATACGCAAGTGGAACCTTATGGATTAAGAATTGACGAGATTCTTGCGGCTTTATCTCCACTAATGCGAAGTTGCTCGGTTAAATTGGTCCAAATAAAAATGGTCCCATCTGCTTACGAGGTTGTGGTGTCATAGCCATTTACATCCATGGAAATGGCATAATTCACGATTCTCACTTATCATTATCCATCAATCATTGAATTTTAGCTCTTCATTTAGCCAAGTTCACATTAGGCGGCTGCAAACACAACTATAGTTTTTGTTTCTCAAATAAATTAATAAAAATAAAATGTTAAATAAACGTTACATACATTGTGTGTGTGTGTGTTTTTTTACACCAAAAAAATACATTGTTTTTTTTAATAGTATTTCAATGGCAGACAATGAAAAAAATAAATAAAAAAAACTACTTCACGCTTTGCTTGTTTGAGAATAAGTGAGCCTCTTTTTTTCTTGGTCTGGAATGAGCTTTTTTCTTTTCTTTTTTTTTTTCCAGTTGTCCGCAGTATTTTTTAGTCCGACAAGTCAAAAACTAATCAATCACGAATTTGAATTTTATTTAAGAGTCTGTCGCTGAATAATAGGTTGTTATATGTACAAGGCGGGATTTAAACTCCCAAAACTTATTTAAGTGAACAAGTAAGTTGACCACTTGACCGGTTTAAGTTGGTTTGAAATTAACCTTTTTTTTTGGTAAAATGAAATGAGCCTCTTTGATTGGAGTGTGGTAAAAACAGGTCGACGCCCATATTTGGGGCAGCCCATTAAAGTAGTGAGATAGGAACAAAATAAAGTAGTTGGGTTACTTATTGCCCAAAAATAAAGTTGTTGGGTTACTGTAACCCAAAACTATTGTTGGGCTACCGATACAAAAACGAAGTTGGGCCTAGGCCTGTATAATGTTAACAGTAAATCTGTAACACAACAGTGCACAACTGCAGTGCAGACAAACGCAGCGGCAGTTGAGAACAGATACAGAAGACGAGAATTGAAGAGATAGAAATGCTAAAAGCAGGAGTAGCTGCTCTTTCGCGCTCACCACCTCCTTCTTCTTCTTTCACGAGCTACGCTACCATTCACGATTCCGCAAACTTTCACCGCGTTTCGATCAGAGTAGCAACATTCACGAAAATGGCCTCCTCCGCCTCCTCCTCACCACTCCCCTCACTCAACATTCCAAATTTCGTTTCCGTCGAAGGCGCCGACGTACATTCGCGAACTAAACCTGATGGTAACGCCGTCGTATTCAAACCTTGTTCGTTTCACTTCTTCTCTTTCACGTCAAATCTAATTTTTCCTTTTGCTTTTATAATTAAATTCAGGCTTCAGATTCACCTTAGTCTCGTATAACATATTAGCTCAGGTTTGTTCAGTTTAGGGTAAATCTAAATTTTGATGCACAACCGTTGACTTTGACTTTTTTTTGTTTAATTTTAATTTAAAAAAATTTCTTATGTAGGCTTATGTGAAGAGCTCTCTGTTCCCACACTCTCCTTCCCCGTCACTCAAGTAAATTTCTTTGCTTCCCAAGTTTCATTTTTAAATATTGAATCAGTAAATAAATGTGAACTACGAATTTTACTGTAGTTGTTCTTGATTATGATTTTGCTTTCTGCAGGTGGAAATTTCGTTCAAGTTCCATTTTAGAAGTTCTCAAGAACTTGGGAGCTGATTTTTTCTGCCTACAGGTTTATTTTCCTCCTCTTTTTGATTTTGCTGCTTTTTTTTTTATTATGCCAACCTGGATATGAATTGCTTGGGACATTTGTCTTGCATTGTTTTTCTTTGGATGAGTTCTTATTCCTATATGGAATAATGTCAGGAGGTTGATGAATTTGATAGCTTTTACAATGGAAGCATGCGGAACTTGGGATATTCGTCTATCTATATGAAGAGAAGTGGACAGAAGCGTGATGGGTGTGGCTTGTTTTACAAGCATGACCGGTATGTCGAACTATTGTACAATGCTGAAGCAACTTGTACTTTAGAAGATTATGGAACATAGATACATGACCTATATCCAATGAGTAGCAAGGATTTTGCACCTGGATAGAGGTTTCTTAAATGGACAAGAGAGAACTAGAACAACCTTGCTTTACTGATTTAAAAAATTGAAAACCCCTCAACATGCTTTTTGTTTTGACTAGATTTTGGTCTTGGAAGGATTCCACATTCTTACTTGCAATTCCGTCACCACTTACACAACATCCTTCTGTTGTAAATGTTGGTCAATAGATATGCTGATAAATGCAAATTCCCTAAAATCTGAATGGAATTATGAAGCATTTACACAACAGGGTAGTATGCTAGTTATGTGTAATTGGTATTCAGATCATTGTGGTTCTTTTTATCTGTCTCTCATTCTCGTCCTGTCTTTTGGGATTAATTTTCATTCGAATTTGGTTTTATAGTAAAACAATGGGACTGATCATTGATCAAAACTTCAATTAGTCTTAATGATTTCAGCATTCTTAGTTTATATTTATTCTTACTTTCTGGCATTTAGTGCAGAGTTGGTTTTGGAGGAGAAAATTGAATACAACGATCTAGTAAAGTCAATTAAAGATGGAAACTCTCCAAATGATGACAAAGAAAGCAAAGGCCAGCCAAATAAACAAGAGGATGCTGCATCCAATGATGGTTAGTGCATCAAGCCCATGTATTTTCTTATTGATATTAGAGACTGCTCCATCTTGTGTATAATACTGCCTTGACATTGATATTGTTATTGAGTATTAACCTACTGATAGACTACTTGCGGAATCTATGCATTTGTCCTGCTTTTTCATGTTTGTTGCTGCTGTACTCCTTTGATTGTTTCTGCACCAAACGCATGTATGCAATATTTGTTCGTTAACTGATCTTTTGATTTAGGACCTAAATCGAATAAAGAAGATCGTGGAGACCCCAAAGATCCTCGTGTGAGACTAAAGCGTGACTGTGTAGGAATTTTGGCTGCGTTTAGGGTCAAAGATCCCTCTCGTCATGTTGTTATTGTGGCCAACACACATCTTTATTGGTATGAACTGGCATGCTTTGCTTTTATTTTTCATGTCTTGTTCTTTTACTTTTCAATGTTTTTCATGTAGATCTAGTTATATCAACACATGGTTGCTCTAGTGGTGGAATTCATTAATGATACTGAGTTATTGTCCCAGGGATCCTGAATGGGCTGATGTCAAGCTTGCACAAGCTAAATATCTTCTTTCTCGATTATCACAATTCAAAACTCTGGTATCAGATCAATATGAATGCACGCCTGAAGTCATTTTGGCTGGTGACTTTAATTCTACACCAGGAGATATGGTATGGTAACTAGATACTTCTAAAACTTCACACTTCCTATTTCTTATTTTTATCTAGATTCTGTGTCCCCTGCGCCTGTATTGCATGAAATTTATGTGTTGAGTCAGGCTATTCTTATTTTCGGATTGTTTCAGGTTTATCAGTACCTCATATCAGGCAATTCTTCTTCACAAATTATGCCTGAATGTTTGGAGGAGCAACCAATTCCCTTATGTAGTGTCTACGCTTCTACGAGAGGAGAGCCACCATTTACAAACTACACACCTGGTTTCACCGGAACTCTCGATTATATATTATTCTGCCCCTCTGACCACATGAAACCAATCAGCTTTCTTGAGCTTCCAGACTCCGATGCAGTCGACATTGTCGGTGGACTGCCAAACTATAGTCATCCAAGTGATCATCTACCAATTGGTGCTGAATTTGAGATCATCAAGGAGTAAATGGTCTTGTACGGCTAAGTGGTATTTGATTTCTCAAGCATTCATGTTGATGAGGCAAAGAATTGGGGCGAGTATACTATGGATTAGGCAGTGAAATCAACCGAGTGACTTGACAAGGTGATGGTCACTTAACCTCCAATTATCAAATGAACATTACTTGTTTTAGAAAATTTTGTAGGATTGAATTCTCTTTCCAGTTGCACAATCCTTGTAGAATCTTTTGCTTGTCTTCCATCATGTGATATTTTTCAAGATTTTTTTTCCGTCCGATTTTGATGTGCACATTTTTATTATAAAAACGTAGTTTGTTATGTGTAACCAGCGGCTTGGCAAGCCACTTTCCTATTGTTGTTAAGTGACATTATTTTATAATAAAAGGAAAATATTAGAGGCTAATACTTTTATTGGAAAGAAAAATGGAAGGTTGACTAGTATGCAAGATAAATACAAAAAAAAAAATATTAGTCTTCTAATATTTCTCAAAATGAAAATTTATAAATAAGATAATCCTTCTGTTTTGTTTTATAAATTAGAAAAATGAATAGCCGCTAGTATTTTTGTGCCTGGTGCGAAGTTCTAAAACTGATCTTTTAAGTAGTTATGCAAAAAATGAATGATGATGATAACGGTATTGATGTTAATGTATATAGCTTATGGCCCTATGATGGCGTGACTAGTAGTTTGATCATGGCCTTGACATTCGTTTTCAGTCTATGGAGTATGTAGTGATAACATTATGATTCTTCCTCAGCTTAATTTGCTCTGTGCTGCATTATTATGGTTATTGTTATTGCTTTGCTCTCACAAATATGAAAATGTTTTGGACGGCTCTGATATGTCAATTCAAGTGATTCTTGGGTCATTATAGTGTCACAATCATTCACACTAGACTGCAGCATGGCCATCACGACTTCATACACAGTTATGAATTATAATGGGAGTGTTTTCTTGTTCAAGTTGGGGGTCTTAGGGGACCACCAATTGCAAGTTGCAATGTGAGTTTGTGAGGAGTTAGATTTGGGTGGCTACTTTGGCTTTCTATACCCATCAATAGGTAGCGTTTGTTTTGAGGTACTGAGATAGAGACTGGAAACTGAGATTCAGTATCATGTTTGTTGGTTCAGAGACTAGTATTGAAATTTCTGTCTCTGTCCCCAAAATTTTAGTATTTCAGTATCTCCAAAGATTAAGGATACAAGGAACTAAAATTTTTAGAGATGGAGATTGAAATTTCAATAACATTTTATATCTAAAATACTATCATTTCAATTAATTAATTCCAATTTTATCTTTTGTACAAATTAAATTAGAATTCATTCTTATTTCAATTTCTGTTTTCTACTTTACACCAAACAGAATACTAAAATTTATTTCAATCTCTGTCTCTTAAGTCTCTGTCTCTCAGTCTCAGTCTTTTTGTGTCTGTTAAGCATTTCTATCTTTTTTTCTCAATGAATCAATTGATATTTCAACCTTTATTATTATAGATTCAATTTGAATGTCAAAGTATCTCCCACTTTTTTTACCCATTGGCTGAGAAATATAATTGAGTCTAAGCAGGGAATTAATTTTTAGGAGTAAATTTGTAGCTATTTTTTTTAGTTTAATTTTTTACTCTTATATTTACAATAACTCATAATTTTGAGAATCGGTTAATTCAGCCGAGTTAACTGAAAGTTGGCTACCAAATTAATTCAGCTCAGCGGAAAAATTAATTATTAGTAAATCGGTAATAAATAAAAAAAATTAAAAAATATAAAACGATTAAATCGGTCTAATTTTTAACAGCTAATTTAAAATAATAAAACATATTTTTTTAAAATATATCATATTTAAATAAGCTTAAAATCTCTCAACCTCTAGTTGTAGCCTTTCAATTTTCAGAACCTTCCAATCACCTTCTTTTACTTCTTTGTTCTTCTTCCTCTGAACAAAACACTTAACGCCCCCACAACTTTACCTCTCACACTATTAACCGGTCGTTATTGTTGTCGACCAGCCTACATCTTAAACTATAAACCCAAACACTCCAAAAGAGAAGGGTTAAAAAGATAATTTTGACAATTAAAAACGTTATTAGTTCATCCGGGAGTTTTCTGAGAACTTTGAATAGTTAAAATAAGTTCTCTGAATTACTAAACCAAGGTCTAAATCAAGTGGAGCTTGAGCTAAGGAGAAGTGGATCCTCTCCATTATTTTTGTCATTAGAGAGAATAAAGTGTAATTTTCTACCTTTAATTCTACAAGTGGGACCAAAAATAAATGAGAGAGAGAATACAATAAAGGATGAGATCTTTCACTGGATACCATCCAATTTTTATCCGTTGGAGAGGATCCACTCCCTGAGCTAAGGTACATATGGTGGGGTTGATTGAACTTTATGGTTCTGAGTGTATAGTAAATATCATTTTTCCCCAAGGCTTGGGCAACATTATAGGGAACCTTATCCCCACGGTCAGTATCATAAACTTTAATAGCCCTATATATAAAGTACATTATTATTCAGCATTTCAACTATTTTCTTTAATCCATGACGCAGAACCATACAAATCCATGTAGCAGAGTTGTCACACATTCGCGATTCTTCCTTCATCGGGTACTAGTTTGGCACTTTTCTTGATTTGAGTGCTCAATTTTTGTTTTAGGATCATATTTTGACACAAGGGAAAAAAAAATAAGTCACATATTCAAAATGTAATTAATTATTTATATTTATTTCAGTTGGAGCTCTGTGTGTGTGTGTGTAAATGGTCATTAATACCCTTTGCATGTTTACACATAGACCAAAGGGAAAAAATTTAATATTGAGAGGTTGGGTTTATGCTTGTGAGTTTGAGATAAGGGTTTGCACGTCCTTTTATTCAATAAATAATATACTTCTTCTATTTTTCTTTCAAGAAAAAACTCTAAGTATCACATTCATTTTAATAGAAATAAAAATAAAAATTTCAACTAAAAACGAAGAGTATATATAAAATATCTCATGCAACCTATCTACATGTATATATACACAAAGTTGAAAGCTTTCAATTTATTATTTTTGAGTATTGTATCAATTAGGCTTAATTTATTAGCTAGTTGCACGTATAATATACTATTATTAATTTCAATTTTCTTAACATTTAATTCATTATTATGTGAATGTTAATCGATTATAATTTTGTTATTTCCTTTTAAAAATATTGAGAACTTGTCAGCAAAAACCTGCAGATGAAAATACAACACTAATTAGCAAAATAAATAAGTACAACGAATTAACTCAGTATACAGCACAATGATATACACCTTGAAATGCAGGACCTTTGGCTTTTACACTCAGATTAATTAATTAATTAATGCTTCATGACATACATAAACACATGCCGCTCCTTCTAATTAATAATATATACATTAATGTGAGTACTCACGTGCGAATTGATAGTTGAGAATTGTTATATTACGATTTAAAATCATTTAATTAACAATTCTTAGATATCCACTTCACATCAAAATAACTGCCACCGTACATTAATTGTAAGGAAGAACTGGAAATGAGAAATATGGCTCGGTGAGTTGTGCCTCCATGGCGGTTATTGCATTTGGTTGATTGGAAACATCTCCGAGAAAACCATTATAGAAGGCCTTAACCTTTGTGACAACGTAAATAAAAGATGATGCAAGGTACGAGAATCCCAACCTGTGAAGCTTTTGTGCTAGCTGCTGCTTTGCACCTTTCTTCTTGTTCAAATCTTGTTCTTGTTGGGTGCTTGCATTGCCACTGCCTTCGTCGTTGTCGCTGCCGTGGTTGGTTATTCGACGATACCGATGAGAGAGTTTACAACCGCCACGACGGCGGCTGCCGCTCCCTCTTTCGCCGTAGGAGGCTGTGCAGTGCATTAATGTTTGGCATCTTGTATTGCTGCCAAGTTGTGATGCCATGTTTATGGCTGAGGAATGAAGAGTGTATCCTCTTTCACTCACTGCTCTATCCTTTTCTATTTATTTGCAATTGAGATTTGAATGGATCATGGCCTTTATATAGAGTAGTAGCCTAACTTGTACCAAACATATATATTATTCTTTTTAAAATATGAATTTAATTTTGATATATTAAGAGGTTAAAGTTTTAAAATATAATTTATAATCACATTTTTTTATAATTATTCATGCCACCAATATAAAAAATAATTATTTTTATTGATATGATATTATATAATTAGATGTATGTGCAAATTTATTTTATACTAATAATATATAAAATTAAAATTTTAAAATATATGTCAATTTAAAGAGTTTAATTTTGATGAAGTATAAAGGGTTTAGTGTTTTACACCGTTATTTAATTAAATTTATAAATTTAAATTTATTTAATTATATTTTACGATGTGACATACAAGATTATTGGATGTTGTTGTAAAATTATTTTACATTAATTAGATTTGAGTAATATATTAAGGAATTTAAATTTAATTTTAATGTACTAATAAATTAACAATTTTTACATAATTATTTAATTAAATTTATATACTTAGATAATATTTTTAGTCGTAAATTTAAAAATTAACTAATTTTGCTGATTAAGCAATACAGATTAGATGTTTGTGTAAATTATTTATATAAATCAAATTTATGTATTTAAATAATTTTTTAAATAGTAAAATTTTAAAATTAATTATTTTTGTTGATTAAGTAATACACGATTAGATGCATGTGCAAATCACTTACATGCAAATTAAATCAAACTTGCATTGCTAATACATTTTGGTAATAAATTTCTTTAT
This sequence comes from Arachis duranensis, assembly GCF_000817695.3. NCBI lineage: Eukaryota > Viridiplantae > Streptophyta > Magnoliopsida > Fabales > Fabaceae > Arachis > Arachis duranensis. The sequence goes on from NC_029776.3 coordinate 2,482,609, forward strand.
ATATTTTTATTTATTATTTATTATTTTATTTCTGTTAAAAAATAATTTAAAATAAAAAGAATATATAATATCTCATCGCATTTTTTGAGGTCTATATATGGGTTGTATTTAATTAATAATAATAGATTTTGATTTGCAGACTACTTCAAATAATTATAATTTTAAGTCAACACAAAATTCTAACACCTGCATACAGAATTTTAGTTTCTGACCACATATATAATTTGCGCAAAGAATTGCTTTCTAAATTGAAAGAGCCTGGGTCACAATTTTAATTTGTAATTAAATAATGGATTCCGCTAGGGAGACAATGGACTATTTGTAAATGAACATCTTCTATACTATTTAGAATAACCATCTAAGTACAAGGGATAATAAACAAGGATCGAACTCTTGACCTTTTGGATCTAAAGCTTTAATACCATGTCATGATACTACTCATCCCAAAAGCTTCAGCTGATGAAAAAATATAACACTAATAATTATATCTCTAATACTCCATAAACCTCCATTATACACATTGTATAAATATTTCATTGGCTCCTCATACTTTCCCTTAAATAATATGCAAACACAGCCTTTCTTAGCAAGATTTCATAATGTTTGCTAGTTAGTTGCTTCTACAAAAAATCATGAAGATGGGGTCCGTTGTTAAATTACTGAAAGGTACACGGCACGTGAAGAGTAGGGCCTATTAGGACAAGCAGGGTAGCATTGTCATTTTCATTTTCATTAAGACATGTAATGTAAGTGAGGTTGGATCACGTAATTGCATTTGCATGGTAATTAAGGTGCTTAGCTCTCTATCTCTCTCTCTCACACACACAACTATCTAACTATCTAATTCTTGATACCTGATTTGGTTAGGCAATTGGTATCATTTGGCCTTTAATTAATTAAAAAAAATAATGTATGTATTTTTTTTCCCGTGTATATTTCTTTTATCATATATAAAAATGCTATATATAACGTAACGTTCTTTTTATATCTATCTATCTATATAAATAATCAATTTAGTTGTTCAGTGGTCAATTTATTCGTCCGCAAACAAATTTTTTAATATAGTTCAAATGCACAATAAATTAATTTTTAGTCTACCAAATTAAAAAATATTTTGAAAAAAAGAAATCTATATACGTTTGTGTTTGATCAATTTTATATTTTCAGTAACAGTTACAACTTACATGTGTGTTAAAACCAAAATTATTTCATTCACCTATGGGAATAATAACTTTAACTCCTTTACGTATATCAGCTAACTTTAACAGTAAATATAATTATAATTAAGGCTACACATGAATCAGATAGCATCCGTGATAATTATTCGCATTCGATCCGAATTTTACGGATATTATTCAATCTGCAGAGTTATCGAATCGAATTGGATCCGATCCGCACTATAGTAGAATCGAATTGCAGATTTGATAGTGATATCTGTGGATCCGATTTGCAGATTCGCATATCCGCACGTTTCATATAAATAACATAGTTTAAGAAAATAAACCCTAATGTGATATGAATTTTATTGTGTTGTTTTATGAATTTTATGATATCATGTTTTTAACTTTTTATGTTGTACTTTAACTTAGAATAATTAAACTTAAATCTTGTGTTATTATTTTTCTTTTGTTATCCAAGAAAACTTTTATTGATAATATTTTATGAGTAAATAGGTTTAAACAAGTGAAAAAAAATAGATTTTCTAGAACCAAAATGAATCTTAAAACAATTTTTTTGAATTATACGGATATACCCGATATTCAACTTAAAAAATTGTGGATATCGTATCCGATCCGATCTTATGACTGCAGTGCAGATCAGATAAAATTATAAACTATATGCGATTTGATCCGATTCGTGTGTAGCTCTAAAATATATTATGAAATATGTGTTACAAGACCCGCATATTCAAACTTAGTTTGTAAGCTCAAGTTAGAAACGAAAATCTCTAGCCAGCGAGCAATTTATACAATAATAATAATAATCTTATATATGTTGGATTGTTACCTATATTGGTCTCGCATATATTTATAATAAAATGTTTTGAGCTATAACCAGGAACCACTATGTCCATGAAAAGAAAAAACACTGATAATTAGATAATTTTACATAATTTAATTGGAACTATGGTTCCTTTTTGTGCAATTAAAACTCAAATTTGAGATTATTGAAAAAAAAATAGACATATGTACATATATAGCTATCACTTAATTAATGATAATAAAATTTAAATCACCAAATATACATTACTAATAAGATTGTTGTTTCTCATTATGTGCGTGTCTTAACTGTTAACTAAACAGAAAACAAAAGTACATATGCGTGATCATGGAGATTGGAGAAGTTAACACAAAAACATACATAAAGAAAAATATAGTCGCACAGAGTCTAAAATTGGTTATTGATAATGACGTTGACTTCAAATTATGGGGGTTTGGCGGTGTTACTGGTTGTGGCGGTTTTGCTTGTCTTTACGCCATTCCCTAATTTGCAAGAGCTTCAATTAATACTCTTTAATTTACCAATATTTTTGCTTTCTTGTCTGTTTGTGGCTGCAGCATGCAATGTTGATTCTCACGTTGTGTTTTGCCTTAATTGATGGAACATCACTTCACGTGAAATTGAGCTGGCGCTTCTTCTCTTAGTTATCTGTGATGATGAGGCCATTCCACATTTAACTTGAAATTCTTTATGATTAATTGTTTCAATCACATTTTTTATTTGTATTAAATATACTACCATTCTCAAAGCATTTTAACTATAAGGTTTATTTTCTAGTTCTACATATTTTCAGTTGTTATAAAAGGACACGTATGGTATATATCTTGACATTAATATAGAATTTGGAAGAAAGTTGTATATATATCATTAAATCGTTCATCTCAATTATAAAAAATATATATAATATATATTTATTAAAATTAACAAATAAAATAATTAAAATACCAATGTTTTAGGTATACTTAAAATTTTTCTTATGTTGCAACTACATATAGTACTATATGCTGAGTTTTAAGTATTAGGATAATAAAACAAAGAAAAAATATAGATAACTAATAATATTTTTGAACAATGTGAATTATTAAGATTAGAAGAATAAATTTAATGAATAATATTAAATTAAGATATAATGTACTTATATTTGATTAGTGATTGTTCATGTTGTTTAAGATAATCATTGTTTATCTAGCACTTCTCTAAAAAAACAAAATATTGAATCCGTTCCTGACTAATTAATCAGTTGTCTAAAAGTGGAGTGGAGCAGTAATAATATTAGATAATTGATGAATTTCTCGGCCAATAAAAAAAGTTTGAGAGCATCACATATAAAACCATCCATTCCGTTACGTAATCAATAATAATTCTATCAATTTCTACCAATTTTTATTTATTATTGTATTTAATAAAAATATTTTTATGAAGATGTCCAATAAAAATATCTCTTTTTATGGTTGTATCTAATAGAAACATTTTTGTATATATATCTCTTAAATTTGTTTTTTTATACATATATCTTCTAATGAAAGTGTCTTTAATATTAATTATTGTTGGCAATAAATTAGCATATAATATATTGGTACTCTATATTTTTTCTAAAACTATTATAAATGTGAGTCACTCAGATAAAAAACGACTAAAATATTTTTTTTAAATATTTTTTAATAATTAAAATTTAACATATATAATCAATTAAACCGTATTATTTTTGTCAAAATTAGGCCAAACAAATTAATTTAACTGAAAAAATAGTAAATTAAATTTTAAACTGATCTGAATTAATATTATTTTTTATAAAAAATAACTATAATCCAGTCTAATTTTAATAAAAAATATAATTTAATCGATTATATATATTAAATTTTAATTATAAAAAAATATTTTTGATATATTTATCTTAGTAATTTTCATTATAAATTGCAAAGTGGGGTCAAATCATATCAAATAGGAATGTTAATACGGGCGTCACAATGATTTGAAAGGGTACATAGAAACAACTTGTTTTCCCCGGAAAAAAACAGTAGTGGGTATGTACCGTGTTAGTTTTCTTGAATCTTCTTTGTACCAAACTCACTTTAGAGAATTAGTGGTGAATGATTGATCTACATTATTCTACTAGCACTCTAGCATCTTAGTGAACCTTCATAGTTAATTCATTCACATGATCGAAATCGTTTCAGTGTTCAATTTTTTCCTGTACAAACAATTGTACTCTTTTACACAGTGTTTGGTTCAAACGAAAATAAGAGGAAGGAAAATACAGGGAAAGAAAACGGGTGGAAAATCAAGTTTTCTATTGTTTGGTTTATCAAAGAAAACGAAGAGGAAAAGAAAAAAGTGGAGTGGGGTCCACGAAAAAATTTTCTCTTTGGCTGGGAGATGAAAACTAATAAGAAAGAGAAAATAATGATATAATTACAAATTTACCCTCTATTTAATAAAAAGATCAAAATATTTTATTTCATTTTTTTTACATTTGAAAATCATCTCTTGTACTCTTCTTAATTTTACAGCACTATCAAATTTCATTTTTTTTAAATATAATTTAAGAGATTAATAATATAATTTATGAATAATTATTTACTTGTAAAATTATTTACTTGTAAAATTAATATATTATAATTTATATATAATATAAGTAAGGATATTAATGTAATTTTATTCTAACATAATTTTCTTTCTTCTCACTTTTCTTTCAATCCAAACAAAAGAAAATTTTCTCTCTATTTTCTTTCCATCTATTTTCTTTTAATCCAAATAACATACAAATAACTCTACTTTTCTTTCAATTTTCTTTCCTTTCATTTTCTTTCCTCTTATTTTTTTTCCTTCTATTTTCCTTCTTATATCCAAACAAAGCCTTAATTAATTAGAAAAAGAATATATTCGGACATTTTCCCAACGAAACATGCAATGCTTTTAATATTATAAAGTACTACTATTCCATCAAATCCGACATGAATTATCATTATTTTTTAGGAAAGTTTTTCCCAATAGAGAGCTAATAATTGGAACCGTGAACTCTTTCATACTCTTTGAAAACAAAGAATAATGGAATCTAATATAATTCTTCACCGTTATTGGTGTGTTTACTGTTGAACATTATATAAGAAAAATCAAAGGCCAATGAATGAGTAAAGAATAAAATATCACCTGAAAATTTCCAAGCCCTCTTCAGCAGCAGCTTCAATAGGCGGACACGTCTGAAATCCAATACCACAATACTTTTAAAAAGTGATTTATTTAAATTTGAGATCTGCATTGGAGTTGATTTATGAAATAAAACTAATATCACCTTAGAGATACAGTATTATTTTGATGAAAAACTAATAAAACTTTGCTATTTATATAATTATGTTGGTAAAATAATTTAAAATAATATACAATTCTAATTGAACTAATACTAAATAGGAAGAACAAATTTTATTTTTAATTTCAAATTACTATTTATGACATATAGTCCCACAAATATTCTTGTAGAACCCAAAATGAAATAAAATTAGAATAAGCATTGGAGATACTCTTATTACTACCAAAAACCGACATGGTTCCTTCTACTCTTCTCTCAATTGGGATCTTAAGCTGATTGAAATGGCAACAAAACCACTCATAATAAATGACAATGCTACTTGTGAAGCTTTGAAGGTGCGGAATTTGGATTATTAGATAAAAAAACGCATTAACTTTGACAAGATAATGGTGCGGATATTGGGGTATTGCTGGCAGAGAAATTCTTTATACTTACAGTTAATAATAAAAATATAAAATGATACATGTAGAGAGAAATGACAATTCCCTTAGTGCTCCATATTCCATAAACATCAAGAATTTTTGTTGCCTACCCCAGTGGCCAAACCATGTTAGCTCTGAAATGACCAGCACTAGACCATAACAAGAAAGTGGCTCAAGACCTAGCATCTGACACGACATTAACTAATAAACTTTTGGAGCAGCGAATGACTCGATAGAATCCATTGTTTTCCACATATCCTTCTCATTATTGGTGCTGGTGGATGACTTTTTTCCTCTAAAATGCATGCCCATTCAATGGCCTGAATACCTCAGTTCTGTTTCGATGTTTTTCCAACAATAGTGTTTCCAGCAACGATCTACTTTTGCTGGACCCTCTAACTGCAGGTTCAGTCATGGTCCATGGCTCTTATCATCTCTAATTAGTTACAAAATTTATTTACTTTTTCCTGAATAAATACCCAAAAACGAAAAAACAAAAAATCAAATAATGACTTGAAAACTGAAAAGATTGTCATGGCTAAACTGTGTATGTAGAATGCTTCATATATTTGTCACATGACTTTCAAACTGCAACATAATTTTGGAAAAAGCTTACTTGATCTGTTGCAAGGACGATTTTGTGTTTCTGTATGAACCAAAAGTACCAGAATAGTTCTATTGCACAATATTTGATTATCTGGATTCCACAATTATGTTGCCTACCAAAATTGACGGTAGGCTTTGTCTTGTTGCATTTTTATGATTGAACCATCAATGGAAATTGGTGGAAATAAAGCACAAAGATACCAACCAAAAGTAGCATTTGTGAGATCAGCTTAAATCATGACAACATGCTTAGTAGATTCATGATGTCTGACGAAAAAATATCTACAGTTATGACTGAATTATTTGTGCCAATTTCCAGCACACTATATAAGCATTATATACCATGTTCAAATTAGTTCAGTAAAATTTTAGCTGCCAATCCATTACCAAAGCCTTTTTCAATCAGACTCTCAAATCTTGACCTCCTTTCAGGCCGTTTTCCAGTTACATACTTGTATTTCTACCACAGGCCACAAGTAGATGACTTCAGAGCTGTCGTTGAGGCTCTCAAGACCTCTCTAGCACAAGTACTTAATTACTACTACCCTTTTGCTGGCCAAATTGCTGAAAATCCCAAAACCAGTGAGCCGGAAATCATTTGTGACAACAATGGTGCTCTATTCATTGAGGAACACATCAATATTCCATTGAAGAGTGTAGATTTCTATAATCTCAACAAAACTATTGGAGGAAAAATAGTCTCCATTCAACCAGACTTCCCCTTGCAAGTTCAGGTAACAGACTACACTTGTGGAGGTATTTCCATAGCATTTAATTTTGACCATGCATTAGGGGATGCAAGTTCCTTTGGTAAATTTATTGCCTCCTGGTGTGAAATATCCCAAAATAAACCACTAACCTGCCTGCCAGACCACACTAGATCCCTTCATGCGCGTACTCCTCCAAGATATCACCCATCCTTGGACCAAACTTTTATCAAATGCACCAAAGAGGATATACAAAACATATCAATGAACCACATCTCACTTAAACGACTATACCACATCAATGCATCAAGTATTAACATGCTGCAGAGACTTGCATCTGTTAATGGTGCAAAGAGAACAAGGATTGAGGCTTTCTCTGCCTATGTATGGAAGAAAATGATCGGTACCATTGATCAAAGCCATAAAAAGTATAAGATGGGTTGGTTGGTCGATGGCAGAGAGAGAATGAGTAGGGGTAGGAATTCCATGTCAAATTACATTGGCAATGTCCTATCTTTGGCTTTAGGGGAAGCAAGTATTCAAGAATTGAAGGAAGCCTCTATATCAGACATAGCTAACATGGTAAATGAGGCAATTTCAAAGGTGAACAATGAGGTTCATTTCTCGGACTTGATTGATTGGATCGAGTGTCATAGGCCTGGTTTGATGATAGCAAAGGCAGTCTTGGGTCAAGAAGGGCCAACCTTGGTCGTGTCCTCAGGAAGGAGGTTTCCTATCACTGAAATTGACTTTGGATTTGGGACTCCCCTGATAGGGACAGTATACACTTCCATTGAAAAGATTGGAGTTGGTTACATGAATCAAAGGCAAAGTGCCAAGGGTGATGGCTCTTGGACTGTGTCTGCTATCTTGTGGCCTGAACTTGCAGCTGCACTGGAGAGTGACCCAATTTTCCAGCCAATGTCTACTTCTCATCTTCAACTTTAGTGCCGTACCTTGCCTTTGCATCTGGGGCGGGTGGGAGTCGTGGGAAGGAGATTAAGGTTACTTTCCAGGTTCTACAATAATGGTGATGAATCTGAATCCTTAACATAGTAAGTTCTGCATATTGAAGCTCGTGAAATAAAGTTATAAACATTGAGTGCATCAATGTAATGTATATTTAGTGGATCAAACCATGCTTATGATACTATATGAGAATTATAACCAAAGGCAATATAGCACGCAGAATTTTAGCAGAATACCATTACTATGTATACAACAAAGAGTAGTACACTGAACAGGTCTAAACTAGTTGCACAGTCCTGAAACCACCAAAATGCATAAAGTCATGTTTGATGACATTCATTCTTTTCTTCTCTCCTTTTTTTTTTTCTTTTTTTGGATAGAAGAATATATAAATAAGATAAAGAAAGGAAGTCTACCAAAGAGAATAAAAAAAAAGAAGATAAAGAAAGGAAGAATACAGAGCCATACAAGGATAAAATTATTATCCTCTTATAAAGCTTTTCAATGTCTTAACAATCAACATACATAAGAGAGAAATTCCTATAAAAAAATTTGAAATTCAAAACTTTAAACCAAGTAGAGGTTAAACACCAAAGCTTTTTCCGCAAGTCTTGCTTATTCCATATTCTATCATTGAAAACATGGAAATTATGCTACAGCCAAATTCACCCAAAAGTGGCATAGACTGGACACTGTGTCACTGTCCCAAGGATATAGCTTCCTTTTCCCAAAGCTATCAAAACTAGTCAACAGAAACTAATTCAAAGTAGAGTTTAATTCCTTTCTAAGGAAAATAAGTAATTGTATAATTCTTATTGGCCTTTCCCTTAATGAATACAACAATCCATACACAAATTACTGTACAGTTCTGGTTAGAAATTGTAATTCTTTTCTTTTGTATACCACAATTAGTTCCACTAAATAGACACCATAAGGTGAAGCAAATTTGAAAAAATACAATCATGATGATGGCTTCACTATCTCCATCTGGAAAATTTGTTAAAAGAAATTAATAAATGTTTACCCTTCATCCCTCTTGACTTGTAGACTTTCTTCTCTACCCCAAATCCTTCCAATGTCAAGGGCAAAGATGGTGACAACAAACACTGGTTATTGGTCAGCAATCAGCATGCATAATAAATTCAAAAACGTCTTTCATCTGAACTGTATCCAAGCCTATATTCTCTTCCAAGTTTTAACCAGAAATTACTATAAGCAGATTCTCCTTAGATATAGAGCATCCTAGAAGCATGCAAAGCTATTATGTTCTGGCCATCAATGTGAACCTGGAGAAAGTAATGTGAACTGATAACTATGTGGCCTGATAGGTCAAATCGGAAAAATAAAACAACCAAGCCTGTACTCATTAAGTGAAAATAGGCTTATATGGACCAAATGAAACCATTGCATCCCATCATATCAAAGTAGCAAAATTATCAAAGGGACATACATGGTAGGAAAAGCAATCGCGGCCTCATAGTTCACATATTCAAACCAGAATGCATGTCCATTTGCACTGTACATAGTTTAAGTCTCGGCCCTAAGGGCTTCTTATGGAAATATAGTCCAATCGTTTAAATTCTCATACTTATCCACTTTGAGAATTCCTAGGATGGTTAGGGTTATAGCTACAATAAAATCTTTATACTGTAGGTACAAGAAAAGAATCTTACCAATTTGATTGAACGGAGGACCAACAAGGGACAACAACCTTGCACATAGTTAAAAAGCTACAAAATGTTTGCTCCAATGGCAATCCTCCTACACCCTGAAACATAAGTTGCCTTATTTTAGAGGGAGAGAAAAAGAAAAGAAAAGAAACCCCGATGCATCACTATCAAATGGTACGTCAAACACACCAAACAATTGAAGAAAAACTAACCTAATAATCACAGGAAACTGCTTCAAAAAGTAGATCACACTGAATGCTAACAAAAATCCAGAAATACATTTGCATAAGTAGAACAAAGGCCAAATGTTTCTAAGCTTGCAATAAGTCATCTGCATTTATTCCATTAGGTAGCATTGTCAAGACGAAAAACTTGTATTTACAAGAGCTTGACTTCCAAACAGATTTTATCAAAGAAGGAATCCTATGACTCTAGGAATCTAAAGTCCAAATCTCTCCATATATTGGCTGAACTAAGAAACATGTACAACCTGAACCGACTATGTTAAACAATATTCCAATATATACATATATTTTAGAGTTAAATTAGTGTGCTCTAACAATGTAAAACTACTTTATATTGTCAACCAACCAAATTCAAGTAGTGGGTGAGAGAGCTGATTATAACAGATGATGTGATAGTATATGAATGGATGACAATATAAATTCTTTTTTACATTGTCAATGTATTTAAATTAAATTCCATATATAAGATGTCTTTACAAACATTTATACCTTACAAATGAAATTTTGCAACATTGGATATGGAGATAAAACCAGCTTCCTAGAAGCAGAAATTGACCAAATCTGTTTAACTAATTCCGAAGTCAACTAATTTGGCTTAACATTCACACATCTTCCTTTTTAGAGACAAATTTTTCCTTCCTGAACAAAGTTTAGAAAAAATATTTCCATGTTACTACTATAATCATAGCAGTACTAATTATCAGATCAGAATACCAAATTGCTATTTTTATTATCAAAGCAATATCAGGTCTTAAAAGAAGAAAGGAATAAAAATAAATAAAAAATAATAAAAAAGGTACACGAAAAATGTCAAAACATGGAAATGAAAACATTAATAGAACAGTCATCATCCCAAAACAATACCTCCATCCATCAATAACAATAACAATAACCAAAATGATGTGAAGAATTCAACCATTTTAATGTGAATCGTTTACTAACCTCTGAAGTTCCATGAGCATTTTCAGGTAAGAATAGCAGCTGATCATCCTATCACGAAAACAAGCATATGATGCCCTTATCTTCCTGACAAGAGGTTCCAGCAACAATATGGCACTATCGTCCAGAAGAGTCATGATACCAACTAAGATACAAGCTTTCAATAGTTTCCTCTTTATTTCTGATTGCTAATTGCTGTAGGAGAATGTAAACCCTGAACCAATGTCGAATATGTAATTTCATCTAAGGGTTCTCCTCTACTAGACAAATGATCACGCAATTGCAAGGCTCCGTGCAGCTTCCTTTCCTTGCAATTCCCATTTTTCAATACCTTACGAGTGACATCATCTGGAGTTATTCCATTTGCTATCATCTCGTTTAAAAGCTTATTTGCTTCTTTCATATTTCCCAATTTACAATACCCATCTATCAGAATAGTGTAGGTAATCCTATTAGGTTGTATGTCATTCAAAGACATTTCAAGTAAGATATTCCCAGCTTTATCCATCTTTCCTAACTTACAGTAACCACCAATTAGAGCAGTATAGCAAAAAACATTTGGCAGCAACCCTTCATTTCTGATTTCTTCAAAAATCTCTTTTGCTTTTTCAACAAGGCCAAGTTTGCACCTACCATATATTAGCGAAGAATATGTGGAGCAGGTGCGTAGGATACCCCTACTTTTCATGGCATCACGAAGTTTGAAGGCTTCCTCGACATTCCCAACTCTACAGTAGGCTGCAATAAGAATGTTATAAAGAACAGGGCTTAGCTCTACTTTCTTGACTAGCTCATCAAATAAGTTTATGGCATGTCCAATCTGGTCAGCCTTACAGTATCCTTCTAATATAAGTGCATATGTATAGACATTTGGAACCAAGCCACACCCTTCAGCTTCATCCAAAACCTTATTAACCTCATCCATTTTTCCCATATCAGCCAATCCCTTCATTAAGAAATTGTAGGTATACATATCAGATTGAAATCCTTGCTCATTCATCTCTTCCTTTAGCACAAAAGCTTCATCAATATGACCCGCTTTGCAAAAGCCAAATATAAGTGTGTTGAAAGAGATCCTATCTGGTACCAAGCCCCACTGAATCATCTCTCTGAATAATGTGATGGCCTCCTCTGTGTTCCCTTGTTCACAAAATCCATGAAGAAGAGCATTTGAGGTAGCCGTATTTGCTGAAAGGCCTCTCTTTGCAAGGCCAAACCAAAGTTCAGTTGCCTCTGCATGTTTTCCACATCTACAAAGTCCACAGACCAAAGGGGTCAGCAAGCTATCACTGGTCTTGACATTCCTCAACAGCAGCTGTCTTACAATTTTGAGAGCTGCATCAAATCTGGATTTACCAAATAACCAATGAATAACATAAGAACACGCATCCTGGTTAACAGCTAACCCATGCGATAAAATGTGCTCTACTTGTTTCTCAGCTTGCTCCATTTGATTACTCCTACAATATCCTTGTAACAGAGTATTAAGAGTAACATCATTGGGAATTATCCCATTGGATAACATCTCATCCCTGATCCTTAGTGCCTCGCTCATATTCTTGTTCCTGCAGTACCCATCAATCATTGTATTATAAACAAACTCATTAGGGGCAATTCCCCTGCTGCGCATTTCTAAAAAAACACAATGTGCCTCATCAAACTTCTCCAACTTCACCAAACCATTAATAAGGGCACAGTAAGTTACGACAGATGGTCTTACTTTGCTTTCTAACATTCTCTCCTTAAATCTCAAGGCCTCTTCGATCCTTCCACTCTTGCACAACCCATCAATCACGTTATTATAAGTCACCACATTAGGCGAAACACCTAACTCCTTCATTCTTAGAAACAACCCAACGGCATCATCAACCCTCCCTCCCTTACAAAAACCATTAACAGCAGTACTTATCGTGTAAACATCTGGCGAACCGCATCGACAAACAGCCTCGAAAACCTCAAAGCTCTTCTCAAGCTCATTATTCTTCACTAAAGAGCTAAGCAAGAAATTGCAGGACTTAGTAGAAGGAAGAATACCTTCCTTCTCGAACAACCAGAATGCATCAAAAGCAACACCAACACCTAAATTCTTAAACTGAGAACAGAGAGTATGAATCAACAAGTCCAATTCACCATATCTCATACCAGTAGCTGCATTAAGCTCCAACATAGAAGCTGCAATCTCGATTGGTCCGTTGCGGCGGTTTTCGAACAGAGCAGGTGCTCTCCCATCGATCAAACTTCCGAGAATCGATCTCGCACGAGGCAAGAAATTCGAAGCGAGAAGCATACGGAGCAAGACGCAGTAAGACCGAACGGTGAAAGCGAAACCGAAGCATTTGGACGCGAAGTTGAAGAAACGAAAAGTGGTGAGGACGTCGAGGTTGTGGTGGTGGTGGTGATTATTTCGGGCGGTGGTGGCGATGTGAGTAGAGAAGAAGAAGCGATCGAAGTCGTGAGGGGACAAACGGGGAATGAGGGACTTGCATTTGGAAGAATCGAGAAGCTTGGAGGAGAGGATGGAAGGGAGGGAGGTGAGGGGAGAAGAAGAATCAGAAGCGTGAAGCGGAGGGTTTTTGTGATGACGTGGCGGGAGAGAAGGAGAAGAGGAAGGAGGAGTAGTGAGGCGGCGGCGCGTGAAGAGAGGGGAAGGTTGAGCGAGTGGGAGAGTGGTCCTCCTGGTGAGGGTGGTGGTTGTGGAACGCATGGGATGGGGTTTGAGCAATGCGATGCGTTTTAGGGAGGAGGAGGAGGAGGCGGCGGCGCTGGTGAATAAGCCATTGAAAGGAAGGAAGGTGGCTACGAAGCTTGCCTGCGATTTGGTGAAGATGGGCAAGCTTTCCGCGGGCGACATAACCTCGCAGGAGAGGAGACGTGGGACGTGGAGCTGAAACAAACCAATCAACAAAAGTTTTTGGGTTTTGTTTGGGCTGGGTCGGGTCAATCATGATGGATTTTGTTTTACGGCCTACTTTTTGGGTGTCATTTGGGCTATGGCCTATTTAAAGTTGGCCAATTGTGGGCTCCATCATACTACTTTTTCAACTCTTATTGGGCTGTACATTCAAAAAACAACCCTAGAAGTTCCTCAGTATTTCTGACTTTAGCCCACACATTTATGAATTATGATATGATTTATGAGTTAGTTTGTGCTTGGAATTGGAATTTATTTCATTTGTAAATTAATTTTTAGTTTGAAATAAATAATAAATAGAAAGTCATTAGGCTTGTAAATTCAAAAGATTTATTTTATGAGTAATATCAAATTCTCTCTTTTTTTTAGAGGATTTCAACAAAATAAAACTAATTTTGTATTCTAAAAGTTAAAAAGTCAATTTTATTATAAAGAGAATATTAGCGGTGGAGGATTATATAATATTATTAGAGAATAAAATATAAATTCATTCCAAACACAATATTTAATTTACAATTTAATTAATTTCCAATGCATTCATTCTATATAATGGGTAAGAGATTATGGTAATTTTATTTTTTCCATCAAGTAGTTTTTTTTTTTTTAATGGAAGTAGGAATCAAACATGAGACTTCAATTAAGCTCCAAGATATGATGAGGATTGAGGATAACTATTAGAATTCAGCTCAATTGCTATCATGCTAATTTATTTATAATCCATAATTGAAAAATTAAAATTTAATAGAAATCACATTTGATTTGATGGTTTTTGATGCATCACATGTAAAATAAGTACAACAAGCATTTCTCCAATGTCATTAAGCTCTAACTCTCTATATATTGCGGAAAATACTCTAATTTTGAACAAAATAAAAGAGAGTATTAGTATTGTTTGCAATTTGGTAGAAAATATGATCAACAAATAACTCTATTTACCACACACGTACCATCCCAAATCAATACAAATTTGTATACTGGTCCCAAATCTGGCCAGTTTGCACATCCAATGAAATTAGAAGAGAATAATGTGATAGATGATGGTGATGTCTGATGTATTATATTTTCAAATAACGAGAATGTGAAAAAAATATTTTAATACACGAAATTCCATTGATATTGTAAAGTATGAGTTTAATCGGATAATAATAATGGGATAAATTTCCTCATGACTTTAAGTTAATTTCTCAAATAATCGTACTTACAAATAATCTTATAATTAATATATATCATTATAACTTGCCGTTACACATTTATTTTCTTTTTGAAAAGAACAGTAGTCCTCTCGATTTCAATAACAACATATATATAATAATAAATTAAACCGACATGGCAATATGGACAGGTAGTGATGATGCTTCTGATCCTAATTGGGATGATCAGTTGTGTCCTATGTTGGATTTTTGTGATATGTTATTGTTGTCTTTTAATTAATTTGTTGTGTGTTGATGTATGTTTGGCTACTCTTATAGGCAGTGGTATGTCTTTGCTTGCGTGCTTGCTTCCATGTGTTTCTAGTTTTGGTGATGATGATGATGATGATGATGATGATGATGATGATGATGGCCACTCTTAAGGCATTGCTGTGGTTCCATAATCCATACACAATATCTTGTGTTTTAGGCGATATTTTGTTGTGATATGGGATATCATGATTTTTTTGATATCATGATTGGATATTCTTAATTATTATATTAGCTTGTACTAAATAATAACGTTATTTGCAATAAATATACTACTTGTCTTGCTGCACCGGTGCTTCTATCAATTGCTTCTTGATATTTTGCTACTTTTCTTGTTTTTTCTTTCCCTTGCTGTCCTTGTTAAGGAAGTTGCTCCACCGTTTGCTACTTTTCCATTGCTCTTAAGTATATAATATAAGTATATAAATAAGGTAAATAATATTATCATTTTTTATAATACTATTTTACATTATTATACATAATTATAGATATAATTTTTTTGCATTATGTATATATTATCTGAATTTTTATAAAAAAAATATTTTGAAAATAAAAATAGAGAAATTCTAAGATTTATTAATTTTTAGTATTTTTTGTCATTATTTGATCAACACAAATATTAAATTATCTGTAATAAATAAATTATAATTTATAAAATTTACTAATCATATAATGCTCATAAAAACAACAATATTTATCTTTTATAATATAGTGTTGCCTAGTAATATCTAATAAGTAGTAGTTGATATCGGTGCAGCCACTGATTTTCAAGCATGAACTAAATTAAAAGAACTGAAAATTGGAAAATACAATAAAATTAAGAGTTTAATCACATTGATAAAAATATTTTACAAAATCGTTAAATTATATTTGTTAGTTGTTTTGTATAATCATTTATATAATTAAAGATAAAATACAATAAAACTAGATATATATTAAAATCAAAACCAAAATCAACCAA
>NC_029776.3:2499805-2509486 GCF_000817695.3 Arachis duranensis
ACTCTCCCAAGCAAGAAGTAAACCTCTCCATATTGCATACAATTCATCAAAAAGAACACTGCACACTTTGACTTTTCCAGTGCAACCTTTCAACCAACATCCATCAGGATTGCGAATAATACAACCAAAACCAGCATAGCCAGAAGGAGCAAACCAACTAGCATCACAATTCAATTTAACAGAATGAACTGGAGGTGGAACCCAATGCAAACAAAGTGAAGGAGGAGACAGAGATTGATGCATAGCAAAAATAGTGTGAAACTCTCTTACTGAACTACGAATCAAACTCACCACTTTATTAGCACTCCATGAATCATCTATACTAAATAAGTCCTGATTCCTGCTTCTCCAAATCCACTAGATGGTCGAAAAGAAAAGAAAAACATCTTCACTCTTTGCACCTCTGTAGAGCCAATCATGTAAATCCGAGTTATCTGAATACAGGCCTAAAAGGTTCCAGACCTCCTTGGCACTAGGGCACTCCCGAAGACAATGAAGAATGGATTCAGAACTATTCTGACACCGATGACAGGTGCTAGATAAAGCTAAACCACGACCCAAACGAAACTCTGCTGTAGGAATAGCATTATGGAGACTGAGCCAAATCAAGAACTTATACTTCTCAGGAATATGCAGACGCCATACCCACAACCAATTATCATGCCCATTCCAGTCAAACTTTCTTTTGGCTAGCCAACTGTACCCACTCCTAGCTGAGTAGAGTCTAGAAGATGCCACACCCCACGACCAACCCGAACTCTCTCCAGCATTCAAATCCGGATTATAAGCATTCAGGACCAACCCGAATTCTCTCCAGCATTCAAATCTGGATTATAAGCATTCAAACGCTGTTTGACATCTTCTGGAATGATAGAGAAAATATCATGGAGATTCTATTGACCATCTTTCCAAACGTCTCTAATAGTTAAATCAGAGTTAGATATATGTACAAAAGGGATATCTTGAGCAATTGGGCCCTCAATACTCCAATTGTCAAACCAAAAAGATTGATCAAGTGACCCAACGCACCAAGAGAAGGCATCCTTAAGAGCACCAAAAGCCTTTGAGATACTCTTCCAAACATGAGAAGCATTGCAAGGGACAGGGCCATCTAAAACTCCCTCATTCCTCAGATACTTCGCCCTCAATAGAGCAACCCAAGGCTTGTCCTGACAATGAAAAAGTTGCCACACCAATTTACCAAGTAAAGATATATTAACACACGCAGGGTCTCTAACACCCAGGCCACCAAATTTTTTTGGAGTGATCACGGTCCTCCAATTAACAAGAGAAAGACCTCTTCCATCAACTTGACCCTTCCAAAGGAACTGTCTCATCATAGAAGATAATTTATCGCAAACCCAATTTGGAAAAAAGGATACCTGCATATGATAGACAGGAATGGATGCTGCAACAGAATTGATCAGGCAAAGTCTCCCTGCTTTATTTAGAAGCCTTCATTTCCAGTTAACTAATCTTCCCCTCACCTTTTCAATCATCGAATGAAAAGAAGCCCTACTGGTACGGGAATGATTAAAGTTAACTCCAAGATATCTTTCTAAGTCCAAAGCAAAATGTATTGAAGAAACACTAGTAAAAATATCTCTTCTACGAGCAGTCACATTTTTAGAACAAAAAGCTTTAGACTTTTCAAGATTCACTTTCATGCCAGATGCCTTGCAAAAAATATTAAGAGAATGCATGACCATTTGGACCTGACTTTTTGTAGCCTGGCAGAAGAGTAAGAGATCATCTGCAAACATCAAATGAGAAAATTTTGGGCCACCCCTAGTGACAGAAACTGGTTTCCACACACCCTCGACCACCTTATGAGATATATAGCAGGCAAGTCTTTCCATACAAAGCACAAATAAGTAAGGAGACATTGGATCGCCCTGTCTAAGCCCCCTTCTAGGAGCAAAACTATCCAATCTATTCCCATTCCACATAATAGAAAGAGAGGATGCACGGACACAAGTCATAATCAAATTAACAGTGATGATAGGAAAACCAAAAGCAATGAGAGTACTCTCCAAAAACCTCCAATCCACCCTATCATAAGCTTTTTCAAGATCAATTTTAAAAGCAAGAGTACCTTTCTTGGATTTTGTGTGCTTCATGAAATTCAAAATTTCTTGGGCCACAATAATATTATCAGGAGCACCACGACCCGGAATAAAACCTCCTTGTAAAGGACTAACAATATCTGGAAGAAAAGGCCGAAGTCGGTTAGTCAATACTTTGGTGATAATTTTATAAACCACATTACACAAGCTAATAGGCCTGAAATCCTTCATAAAGGTAGGATTATCAATTTTAGGAATAAGCACAATCAGAGTTTCCATGATGCTAGGATTTAAGAACTCTCCCAAAAAAGCGCTCCGGACAATATTCCAAATCTCAGTGCCTACTATCTCCCAATATTCTTTAAAAAAATAAGCTTGAAAGCCATCTGGACCAGGAGCCTTAAAAGGGCTCATACTGAATACTGCTGACTTGACTTCCGCAAAAGAGACAGGGTCAATTAACCTAGCACAAGCCTCAGTGCTTAGAGTGGGCATCGGAACATCCCCTAAACAATCAACCTCAACCTCTTCCGTTGTACCAAAGAGATTCTTGTAAAAAGAGAGGGCTTCTTCCTGGAGAATATCTGGATCAGTAGACCAAGACCCATCTCTAACATATAATCCATGTACTCTATTATGGTTTCTACGCACCAAAGTCTGAAGATGAAAGAATTTAGTGTTTCTATCCCCATACTTGACCCACTGCTCTCTAGATTTCTGGTACCAAAAAAGTTCCTCTTGCAATAAAAGCCTATTATAATCTTCCCTCAGTTCAGCTTCTTTAATTCTCAGAGATAACACATCGGTAACCTCCAAACGCCGTTGAATCTGATCAATCTGATATTCCAGCTTATTTTTTCGCACAAAAATATTTCCAAAAATCTTTGAGTTGAAGTCCAAAGAAGCCTGTTGAACCATCTTAAACCTTTCAGTAACGCCTCCAAACTCTTGATTCCAAGCCTTACTAATAACATGTTTATAAGAAGGATGTGTTGCCCACGCAGCTTGGAACCTAAAAGGACGAGAACCTTTCACTCTGGGGCTACCATGACAACGAACTAAAATAGGACAATGATCAGAATGAAGCCTGCTAAGAATTTCAGAATAACCCTCAGGAAACATTGACATCCACGCCTCATTAACTAGAGCTCTATCCAACCTTTTAGCCAAGTCCCTGCTAGCCTGAACTGCTCTATACCAAGTATATCTCCTACCAGTCACTTTAAGATCAAAGAGCTCACAGTCATCTAGAGTAGTAGCTAATAGACTAGCTCTGTGAGAAGAAAAATAAGCACCTGTACTCTCATCTGGTGCCACAATCTCATTAAAATCACCAATGGCCATCCATGGTCTATTATGGCCTGAATTAATAGAACGCAAATGATCCCAAAGCATACATCTTTTTTCGAATTGAGGACTCCCATATACTGCACTACAAAGCCAAACTAAGTTACCCACACTCACTTTCACTGTGATACATTGGTCAATTTGATCAATAACCACACAAGACGAATTAGCAATAGAAGATAGAAACCAAATGCCACCCCTGTGTCCTACTGCTTCCTCAATACCAACACAATGAAAACCCAACTTATCCCAAATTTTTTTTAAATTATTAAACATGGTATGAGTCTCAAAGAGAAAGAAGAAAGATGGTTTATATATTCTCACCAAATTTTTGCAATGCACACGGGCCATCTTGTTAGACGCACCCCTCACATTCCAGGCTATGATATTGAAACTATCCATAAAAAACAGCAAAAAGGGAGCTCCAATAACAAACCCGAGACTCAACATGTTGTCCCTGTCTTCGACAATCCTGCCTTTAATGGACTCTCAAGTGGCAGCCCAATTTTCTCCGTCGAAACTTGCACCATACCTGCCGTCGATGCTCCATCCTTATCTACTGGTGAATTCTGCAAAGAGTTTGGGCGAGGACGCTTTCGCACAGTGCCATTTGTTGTCTCACATTGCTGCTGATAATGAACATTGTGCCGAGTCCCCGAAGAAGCCACACTAACCGATTTTCCAATATTGATGCCCCTGCTTAATTTTACTTTGGATCCAGTAGCATGTGTTGTACGTTGGTGGTTAGGCCTTGTCCAAGTACTGGTAGCCTTGTTAGGAGTCTTCTTTGCTTTTGGTTGGACCTGATGGGTACTAGGAGAAGGCTTTTGACCCATTTTATACTTTCCTTTCCTAATCACTTGAGTCCAACCTTCCAAATCCTCATGTTGTGCATGGTCTACATGAACAGCATGCAAATCACTCTCCACCAAATTCGGGACAGTAACATTTACAGTCTCATCTCCAAGATTCTTGCCAAAATGAAAACTTGCCTTTTCTTGTTTGATTTAGATATCTAGATGTATAACTATTATATAAATACTTATTTTTCATACTTACTTGTTAAGTCATATTTTATCAATTTAAAAAAAATTTAAGATATCAAGCATTCAAAAGTTTTGTATAAAATAATAAAATAAAAAATAAAAAAATTTATAAGTTATATAATTTTTTTAATATATAGAATTATTGAATTTAAATTAATTTAGATATAATACTAATATCATTACGTTGTTACTATGTATAACAATGAAGATATAAATTTATAAATATTTGTAAATTTATTTATTTCCCAATTATAAATTTATAAAAATTTATATTTAAATAACTTTTTCTCTCGCATAATTTTAATAGCTAAAAAAAATTATTTCTTATAATTTTATATTCTAACATTTTAAATTATCTTTAGTTTTATTATTCTTTTAGAATTTTTAATTTTTAGTTTCGTTTTTCTTTTTTCTTACCATTATATATCTATCTACATATGTCTCACTACCATTCTTATATTAGCTTGTTTTCTCTTTCTTCTTCCATTTTTCATTCATCTTCTGTTCAATCGCAGTTAGTTACTATCATATATTAGTTCATAATTATTACACTCAAAAGTGAATACTAATTTAAAAATAAAATTAAAAAAAAATCTCATAACTCTTATGTGAATCATCTACACTCCTATAAATATAACGAATGAGTAAATTTAACTTTTTTTTATTATGAGTATTTTTTTTATTATCTAATGCATACAAAGTCATATATTTTTATTTATGATAAAAGTTAAAAATTAAAGTTAAATGATATTAGTATTTTTTGATTTAATAAAATTAAAATAAAATAAAAACATAAGGATAAAAACTAAAAAAATAGATAGCTCTAGAGAAGGATAATGTTAAATTTTATGTCATTACGTATGAAAACAGTGATTTATTTTATTATATTTATTTTTGTACCAAATAATAAAAAAGTTAAATTTTATATCCATTTTTTATTACTTATCTATAGTTGTTTAGATTAGACTTTATAGTTATTGAGTCATGTTTTGGTCTAACAGAAAAAGATAGTTATAAAATCATTTTCATTTTTTTTATTGGACTACATCTATTATATCATGATTTTAATAATTGATGTAAAATTTAAAAAAATTAAATAAACAATTTAAGAGTGAATTATATATATTTCTATAGTCAAGAAATAGACTTAAGTTTTTTTATAATAAATACTTTTTCAATCATCTTATTTATAAAAAAAAAGTCACATCTTTTTATTTATCCTAAAGGTTAAATATTAAAACTAATGTTAATATTTTTTTATTAATGAAACTAAAATAAAACATAAAAATAAACCTCGAACAAAAATAAAAATACAAAATTTTGAATTCAAAAATATAAAATGATTATAAGATAAAAAAAATTATTTCACCTCTTTCAGGCAAATTATATTAGGTTTTATGGTATATTTAAATGAATTGAAAAGGATGTAAGAGAAGCTGGATAAGAAAAAAAAGTTTTTTTACTATGCAGTAACGGTAATCTGAAATGATAGATGGTAAAGGAGGTAGAGATAATGATAGAAGTTCGTGAATGCGAATTAATGAAATAAGAGAGAACGTAAATGCATGTGATAAAAGAGAAGATGAAGTAGTGGAAGTTTTTTTAAAGTAGAATAACTGACATATAGTGGGATAGATTATTAAAAAAAAAAAGAAAAAATTGAAAAGAAATTTTGGACACCAAAACAGATTTTGCCATTATATATTGTTATAGATATTTTAATATAAATTATTTAATATTATCAGAGCTAAAAAAATAAAAAAATAAAATTAATATTTCTTCTAAGAATAATTATTTTTAAAATAATAAATACACAATAAAAAATTAGAGTACATTAAAATGGTACCATAATAAAAAATAATTCAAGAGATAAAATTAACAAACTAATAGAATATATATACACAACTAACAAATGTTATCATCATTTAGACCAATTCTATACTTGAATATTTAAAAAATAGATTATTAACATATAAATAATATTTTTTAAATTATCTAAATCTTTTAATATAAATAATTTAATATTGTCTGGACAAAAAAAATTAGAAAATAAGATTAATATTTTTTCTAAGAATGATTTTCATGAAAATTATAAATACATAATAAAAATCTAGAGTACATTAAAATAGTACCATAATAAAAAAATTCAAATATTAAATTAATAGTATAAATTTTTTAAATGAACAATTATCAATCATAATACACTGTGTGTATTATAGATATATGTAACATATTATATTAGAAATAATTGAAAGTTTACTAATTATGAATTAAAGTTTTTGAAAAAAAGATAATTTATATCCACTTATTTTTACTGTTCCATCTATTACTTGAATTTGGTCCAATTCTACTACTATTTTGAGTATGTGAATATTTAAAAAGCAAATATAATACTAATATAAGATTAATGTATTTTTAAGTTTTACCAAAAATGGAGTAATTTCTTATATAAATCATAGCTACTAAGAGTAAAAAAAAAAGTATAATAGTAATAATCAACGAAAAAATTATTATTTATAATTTATAATAATTAATTTAGATAGAGTACTTCAAGTAAAATATTGAAGGTTAATAATTCTGGGCATGTGTCTATTTGATATATCTTTAAAAAAAATAAATTGGATTAAAAGCAAATAAAATAAAAAATTTTCTATCTGTATTCAATAATTATATTACAGATGAGATGAGAAGAGAGAAACGGATAAAAGGTGAAAGATAACGGGTGAAAGTTATGTCAATGTGGCTAAGTAGTGGAGAAGTTAATAAGAAGAGTAATATTGGAAAGAAATCTTGGACACCAAACTCATGTATTGCCATTATATATTGTTATAGAAGTAATTTCTAACTCATCACTTACCAACTATAAATATTCTAACACGTATTTTTTTAATTTTAATCTACTTAAAGTATTAAAATATTTTTCAGATATTTCCATCATCTTCATTCTAAAAAGAGACAGAGGAGCATCTCATGTAAAAAGGAGTAATATTTTTATTAAGGCGGAACTATATAATTAAATACATATATAACTGTGTTAAAATTTAAAATTAATTGGGAAAAAACGATGAGGTATACATGATTTGGATGTTCCGTCATGCAATTATGTAATTAATCCTATTATGTGGGAATGGGTTGAGGAAAAAAAAGGGACAAAGGGGGGTGGAAGATGAATATTTTTCAAAAAAAAACAAATTCTTAATTTTGTTGTTCAAAAATGATCAAATTCTTAATTTGTTTGTTAAAAAATGTTCAAATATATATATATGTGACTATGTGAGAGGAATGGAGAGAGAAAAAGATAGGAGGGTGAAAAAGACGTGATTGAATTGCGGCAGCTGGGCCTTCAACCTTCACATATAAAAAGAAGCCACGTAGAGACTCTCCCATTCGTACATTAACAGAAAATAAAGATTCATGGCGGGGCAGTCGAGGAAATGGATGATACTGGTGGCCACGATCTGGATTCAGGCCTTCACCGGAACCAACTTCGACTTCTCCGAGTACTCCAGCGCCATGAAATCCGCACTCAACATATCACAGGTGCAGCTCAACTACCTGGCAACCGCCAATGACATGGGGAAACTCTTTGGCTGGTCATCGGGCCTTGCTCTCATGTACCTTCCTCTCTCCCTCGTCATGTTCATCGCCGCCTTCATCGGCTTCGTCGGTTACGGCCTCCAGTGGCTTCTTCTCAACAATTTCATCACTCTCCCTTATTTTCTGGTACATTTCTTATCAACAACTTCATCGGCTTTTTTACGCTCTCACAAGTAATTTTGTCCACACGAAATTCGCATTTATTTTTTATTTTTTCTCCAAAATTAGTAGTGAGATTGAGATTTGAGCTCGGGATCCTTAGGTGAGTATAGAGAGATTATATTATATCATTTAAGTTATAATTTATTAGTAAAATTTGCATTTAGTTGTTGATATTTAAAAATTGATAAATAATTTGATAAAGGTTAAATTTTTAAAAAAATTAAGACCAATCTAATAATAATGTATAAAAATTATGATTGATTTATTTGTGTTGAAAATTATTCTTATGAAATTATTGCTGAATTAGTCTTAAATTTTTTGAAAAATTAGTTGTTAGAGGAGACAAAACTATAACAAAATAAAATTTAAAAATATTTTTAAAATTTTTGTCAAACTTCAAAGACAAAAAATATACTTTACCCTTTAATAAATTTAGCTAAATTATTATTCATGGATTCTTAATTATTAGCATTTGCCACAATACAGTATCTATAATTTTAATTTAATTTTTAAAATTTTTCGTATTACAATTTTAAATAAATTTATAATTTATAATTTAAATTTTATTATTATTTTATGTTTTCATTTATTTTTTGTTTTATATAAAATATTAATTTTTCTACTTTATTTGTGGACGTCTTTAGCAACATAAGGGGTTTTTAATAGATTTTCTCAAAATTTTTTATTAGTTATTATAAAATTTGATATTTAATTATGTAATATTTTATGGGTTTCATTTTAATATACAGACTATTATTAATATAAAATATGATTATTTTTTGTTAACGTGAGATTATATAATTTGATCTGTTAAAAAATACATTGAAATTAAATTTTATTTGTATTTATATATTTTTTATTTTACTAAAAAATTATACTTTACAGTATAAATAAAAATTGGGAGGGTTGGGAAGTGGGAGGACTGTAGGATGGCGCATGCTGTGATAACTACGTCACTGCCATGTAAATTAATTGATCACATAAAGAAAATTGCATTTGTTTTATTAGTAGAGTTTTGCTTGTAAATATTTTAATTAGTGTCTCTAATTTTTACTCATTATTGTAAATAACATTTTTTATTTGAAAAAATATAGGAACCAAATGTATAACTAGTCAAAAATTGAACAACTCAATTAATTATAATTATTAATAACTAATTTTAGATTTTTTAAATTTAAAAAATATCATAATACTTAGCAGAAGAAATATCTATATATATCAACTTATATTTGTTAAGACAGATTTCAAAATTCAATTTATTAGAAAATTGGCAGAAATTGGCTAACTTTAGTTGTTCCCTCGCGGTATATTTGTTTTTGAAAGAAGTAAAAGTGTTAGTTATTCACAATATTCTGAATTCAAATTTTGTCACAATGTTTTGGAGAAACTACGTACAATTTACGACTTCTGCACCTAAACTTCATTAATAAAAAAGTTGACCTTTTATTCTTAAAATTTCTTTT
>NC_029776.3:2509518-2554651 GCF_000817695.3 Arachis duranensis
TCTTCCAATTCTTTTCTTCTCTCTTTTTTTTGGGAGTCAGCCAATTTTCCATTTTTGCCACCATTTAATTTACATGCGTGTCATGTCAGATATATATGGGCCAGTGGACCAATAATATCTGAAAAGAAAATAATATGGGCCATGAGAGATTGAGAGGAAAAGGAAGTGTCCCCCGTTCTTACGTATTCATTGTTGACCACACCCCCAAGAGATGGAAGTCGTTTTTCTTGCTAGTTTAATTTAAGTTTTTAACTATGACTTTCATTATGAGGTGATTACTCTCTTAATTTGCTCTTATGATGTTATATTGTATATCTTCATATCTTCGGTTATGTGGTCTAGTTTTTGGTGTAAATCACTAAATCCCTTCCAAGTGTAACCAACCATTTCAACTGTCATACTCATTTTTGTACTTTCCGGTGGTTACACCGTTAGTTACACGTCTCAACTACCACTGATGCTTCCTGAACGGAGCTAAGGTGTCCCTTTCCTAGAACCTGCTAGATCCCCACATCACCATATTTATTTAGAGAAGACTATTGACTATTCACATGACATAACGTTTCATTTGTTTACTATATGTGAGACACAAATATAAATATACAGTTTATTAGTTACTAACATACTAACAAGGAGACATAAATATATTTATCATTGAATTATAATAAAAATCTGTGCTTTTGTATTTCAATTTTCTGGCTAAAGACTAAATATATATATATTTTTGTGTATATATATAGCAACCAGCAAATAATGGACATATGATTATAGCAACCAGCAAGCACAATCTAACTGATAGCAACGTTGGCCTAAGCTAAAATATCATGTGTATTACCTCATTCAATTTAATAAGAAAACTCTAATTTAGATTTGGAGATAAAGTATATTTTGTTTTTAATATTTGAAAATGTTAAAAATAAAATTGAATGAGATTAAAGATATCTTTAAAAAAATTTGCAAATATTAGAGAGAAAAAAGTATACTTTACCCTAAATTTGGCCATTAGAATATCTAGTATGTGATCCTTGAACATAACACAACTCATGCCAATATGACTGTTAAGTTTAATTTGAGATTGCAATGTTATGATTATCTCTAAGATGCAAATATGCAATGCAATATTGATAAAGAATTGCTTATAGGTTTGCTTGAAGTAGTAAACTAGCTCTTAAGACTTAACTCTTGCTTTTGCATGTGGTAGGTGTTTTTCCTGAGCTTCTTAGGTGGGTGCAGCATATGCTGGTTCAACACAGTTTGCTTTGTCCTATGCATAAGGAACTTCCAAATCAACAGGCCCCTTGCACTTTCCTTAACTGTCAGCTACAATGGTGTGAGTGCAGCACTCTACACTCTTGCTGCAACCTCAATAAACCCTTCATCAGATTCAATATACCTTCTTCTCAATGCCATTGTTCCCCTCCTCATTTCCTTTGCAGCACTTGTCCCAATCCTTCGCCAACCCATTGTTGATCCTCTTCCCCCAGATGGGGTCAGAAGAAACTCAGTCATATTCTTCATACTCAACATCTTAGCAATCTTCACTGGCATCTACCTTCTCCTCTTTGGTTCATCAACTTCTGATGTAACCACTGCAAGGTTTTACCTTGGTGGAGCCCTTATACTTCTTGTATCTCCACTATGCATCCCCGGAATCATATATGCCAGGGACTGGTTTCACCGTACCATTCATTCCACCATTAGAATTGATGGTTCTGGCTTCATTCTTGTCCATGTTAATGATCTTGAGCTCCATAAAGAACTCCTTGCTCGCCAAAACAGCACTCTCAGCAATGGAGATGGTTATACCTTGATGAATGAGAATGGATCCATGTATAGAACTCAAAGTGCTAAAAGTAGTGATGTGTGTTGTGAGCGAGTGTTTGGGCAGGATCAGTTGGCAATGCTGGGTGAAGAGCACCCAGCTGGAGTTCTTGTTAGAAGGTTGGATTTTTGGCTTTACTATGTTGCATACTTCTGTGGAGGTACAATTGGTCTTGTCTACAGCAACAATCTTGGACAGATAGCACAATCTTTAGGCATGAGCTCAACTACTTCAACACTTGTTACGCTATACTCATCTTTCTCCTTTTTTGGCCGTTTGCTTTCAGCAGCACCAGACTATATTAGAAAGTAAGTACTTCCTCATCCTTTTATACTCTATACTATATCAGTGCTTTTGGGGAATAATGTAGGGGAAGGGAATTTGTTCTTGAAGTCTATACTGTGTGTATGAATTTTTCAGGAACCATTGCACTTCTGAGTCTTTCTTTTAAAACTGAATCTTGTAACATGTTATGATGGTACTATCGTTTATGTGTGGCAGTAAGTTCTACTTTGCAAGGACTGGATGGCTAACCATTGCGCTTATGCCAACCCCAATCGCGTTCATCTTGCTTGCTTCATCAGACAGTGCTGCAGCACTTCATGCAGGCACTGCAATAATTGGCTTGAGCTCTGGATTCATATTTGCAGCCGCGGTGTCAGTTACATCAGAACTCTTTGGACCTAACAGTGTGAGCGTTAATCACAACATCCTCATAACAAACATCCCAATTGGGTCACTTCTCTATGGTTTTCTTGCTGCTCTGGTGTATGATTCCAATGCTTACTCAATACCAGGGAACTCATTGTCTGAAACATTGGTATGCATGGGAAGGAAATGCTATTTCTGGACATTTGTATTGTGGGGATGCTTATCTGTTGTGGGACTAGTTTCTAGTCTGCTCTTGTTCTTGAGAACCAAACATGCTTATGATCATTTTGAGAGACACCGAATTTCAACACAAACACCAATTGTTTCTTAACTCTTAGCATTGTATTGAAATGATCACCATAGGATTGTATATAGCAATCATAGCAGAAACTTGACATATCTTATATAGGCTATGATATGAGATTTTTAGATCTATATACAAAGCCAGATGATAAGTAGAAACCAATTTTGTAATTTTTAGGGCCTATTGTTTCTTGGTAAGAGCAAAAAGACAAGCTTCATTGATTTTATGACTTTAACCAAGACCTTTTGGCTTTTACTATTTCAAGTCCTTTTGCTATTACCTCAAATTCTGGTTAATCACCTGTTGTTAGTTGCTAAGGTCGCAGCAGAAACCAGAATCATCATGACTGTCTTAGAATCCTTAGAAGCCTAATGAAGAAGTACCTCTGGCATGCGTCTTTCGCAGCAAATATGAAAAAAGAAAGAAAATAAAAGTTTCATTGTTTTATGTATCAGTGAAGGTGCCAATGTTAATGTGTATGAACTGCCAGTTCTCTTTTTGATTGCTGAAACTATTGTTGCTTCTTTTTTATTGGCTGCAAAATAATTATCATACAGAAGTTATGTATTCCAAGATGGAAGCCATAGTGTGATACAAGATGTTACAGTTATGAGAACTATATATGAATTGATACATTTTTGAATTTGTACTATGATCATGTAATACTGAATGAAAGAAGCATTAAGAAAAAAACAACAAAAGTAAACAAAAAAGAATAGTATCTATCTAATCTAAGTTGGTCAAGGATAGGAACAAAATGCATCCTTTTTAATGCATAGGAATAGCCTCTCATATGCTAATGCCATCTTTCTAGCTGTGAACATAGAATTTGCATATTCACGGCATGCCTTTCCCCTTCTTGCAAGCCTTTCTTTCCCTTCAATCACCACTGCCTCAAGTGCCTCTAATAGGGACTCAACATTGGGAGAAAACATAAAGCCAAATTCATCATCAACCACAATAGTACCTTTGATGCTTGGAAACCTTGATGCCAAAAGTGGCTTCCCACTCATCATTGCCTCCATTAGAGTAAGATCAAGCCCTTGTGGCCTCAATGTAGGATTAACAAATATGTCAATAGCATTGTAAAATGCTCTTAACATGGATGGATCCATAGATCCTAGAACAAGAACTTGCCTCCCTAAATCCTTGTAGCGATTCGCCCACGGTCCAGAGCCGGCGACTATCAAGTACACATTAGGGTGCTTATGAATTAGCCTTGAGTATGCTTCATAAAGCAGAGGATGCCCTTTGTCCTTAACCAATCTTCCAGCCACACCAAGAACCAAGCTTGCATTGTTTGGAATCCCAATTTGGGTTCTAAACTGTTTTCCCAGTTCCAAATCTTCTCTGAAATCATCCTCATCTACACCATTGACAATCACATGCACTCTTCTGCTTGGAATCTGGTAAACATCCCTTAGCATCTCGCCGCAACTGTCACTAATAGCAACATGATGAGCATAGTTTCTGAAGAATCTTATCTCATTCAAAACCTTAGGGATAACCCCTTGAACACTGTAGTTGAAATCAGGGGACATAGGCTCATTATGCCTAAGAGCCAAATCTTGGAATATGCTTGATTGCAAGCTCTCCAATGCTATGCCATGCCAAGACACGGCAAGGTTCTGAAGGTTTCTTGCTATCCAATGAGGAAGCGCCACGCTTTCTGAGTGGACAACATCAAATGGTTCGCGCTGATTCTCTTCAAGAAACTGCTCCCATGCTTTGTTGTAACGCCACCTACCCGGCTCCCCTTCATGGCAATGAATGTGAGGTGAGGAAGGTGCATCTGCTTGGTGACTATTATCATCAGATGTGACTGGAGTTCCTTCAGGAGAGGTGAACACATGAACTTGGTGGCCGCGGCGCGCTAGAGCTGTGTGAAGTGTGTGAGCATGGCGCTCCATGCCACCTGGGGTGGTGCTAATAGGCCATTTTCTAGAGAACACAGCAATCTTGAGAGATATAGGAGGTTGCTTGTGGTTGAAGAAATCCAGCTTGTTCCACGAAAACTCGGCCAGGCGAAGATCGCCGGACCAGGCCTTAGATTTAGAAAAGGTGGTGCATAAGGAGGTGTTTGTTGGGGTGTGGAGGAGGAAAAGTGCTGGCAAAGTGAAGAGAACAACAAAGAAAAGGGTGATACAGAGGTTGAAGTTAAAAGGGGAATTGGGTTTTCTTTGTTTGTTGTTTAAGGCCATGTTTAAACACAAGATGGGTTCTGATGAGATGTTTTGTTAGGAACTTGAATGTTTTGTGAAGTGATGAAGAATCTATGGAGATTGGAAAGTATAGCTAGGAAGGTAAGGGTGCACTGAAACGTGTGTTGGGTAGGAATTTTCTTCTTTTCAGTGCGTTTCTCACGCCCCTTTGATGGGAAAGAAAAAGTGGAGTCATGTGCCATTAGCTTTCGTAAGGTTTTGAGTTTGATATTGTTTCTATTATTTATCATGCCATTATGGACTATTATTTTATTGTCCTGAATTCATGCCTAACTTGTCTTTTTTCATGCTATACACAAACTTTTTAACTTCTTCTTCTTCATCTAGAGTCAAAAGTGGCTAGCCTAAGTTATTTGCTACATAAGCATATTAGCATTAAAATATGGGATCACAAGTATTCTGCTCTTCTATAAAATTTCAGTGTATATTATTGGTATTGTTATGCTGTATATGGATGAAAATTTGTCATTTTTATTTTTAAAATTTAAAAATAAACCCTAAACCATTAATTATACATCTCAAAAGTATACATATCTTTTATATAAAGAAGGATGAATTTAACTTTGATACTATAAGTTTTACTAATGCATCTATGTCACATAAAAATATCTATTTTTATATCTATTATTGAATAATTATCTAAAAAAATGGTATTAATAGATAATTATATTGAATATTATATTTTCAGTGTATTAAAATTAAATTTATATATAAATTATCTTTTGAAATTGGGACTGTTATTTATTATATTCACTAATATAAAAACTATATGAAAAAGGTAAGATAAGGAAATTTTCCCCCTAACATGGCCCAAATTTAATATCCATCTACTTTGTTACATTAAAATTTAATAAACCACCTTTTTTATTATAATAGAAGTCAACGGTTTGACTCGGAGAACGGGTATTGCAATTTGCGTACATGGTTTGAAAGCCTAAAGATTTGGTATCTCACCACTTTTGGAGTATATATAAACCATAGTCAAAACCATATGACATTGTATAAAACTGAGTACATAGCGTTTGCATGAGAATACAATTGCTCTTATAATTTGCCAATCACATGGAAAAGGTTTCAACTTGAAGCAATGAGCGTCACCAACTCCCATATTAATTGGTATTTTTCCTCCCTATGGAGATCTCTTGCCTACTAAAATCGACGACTAAAATTAATTATCAATATTACATATATATATTAAAAATAAATTAAATTATATATAATTATATTTAAATAATAATAATTAATTTTTATGTACATTTAACATAATTGTTTTTCAAAATATATCTATATTTTATTTTATTGTATAATTACTAAAAATTTAAATAATCATTTTTGTTATAATTATGCTACGTATACACTAAAATCAGTCAAAAAAATCAGCCACGATATAAAATATATATTAAAATACAAATATACATTAAAAATAAATTAAGTCACACATGTATTTATACAAAAATATATTGATGACTGATTTTATTAGCTGGTTTTAATGTATGAATAATATTTTTATTTTCGTTATTATTACCATAGTCTACATAAGATTAAAATTAAATAAAACCATAATACTTGATAATTATAAAAAAATACTTAAGTAAAAATATTATATTCTAGTAAATAAATGTGATTTTTAAATTAATAATAAATACTCGATCGAATAATAAAAAAGATACTATATATTCTTGTGTAGATTAAGAGAGATGCAAATTTTTAATACAATAAATATATATGTATATGTATATGTATATGTATATATTGCTCTTGATATACACAAAAATAATGTATATAACATAACTAATTTAATACATAAACCAAGAAAAAATCTTTTTTGTAAAGCAAGATTTATTATACACTCAATAGTTTATCTATATTGCATACACATATTTTATACATTTACACACATATATATAGGGTGGCCAACAATCATAATGTAGCCATACCACATGTGGTACCTTACACTTTACCTTAAAAACCACTCTTCTAATTGATAGTGTACAAATCAAGTCTTTTTGGTTGGGACTATAGGAGAGGGTTTCTTTTGGTTAGCACCACCTCTGCCCTTCACATTCTTGGAAGCTCCATTATTACTATTTCTAGTGGACTTACTCGCCGCCGGCCAGTGTCCGCTAGTAACCGCCATGTCCTTGAACTGTTGTAGGCCCTCAAGAGTGTCAACAACCGTTGCCATTCTTGGCCTGTCTTTAGGATTCATGCTTACACAATGCAATGCCAAAACAGCCATTTCTTTTGCACCCTTCACAGAGTATTGCCCTAAAAGCCTTGGATCCATTATGTACCTCAACCTCCTACTGCTCCTTAAGTACGGCTTTGACCAATCCACAAGGTTTTGCTCTGTCTTTGGTCTTGTCTTCTCCATTGCTCTCCTTCCTGTAAGGAGTTCTAGCAGGACTACTCCGAAACTGTACACATCACTTTTTGTGGTCAAATGCCCTGCAAGAATTAAGATATTTTATTTTTTATAGATTTTTTCATGTGAAAATTTTATATAATGATAAAACTACGAAAGAATAAAAAAAAGAAAGATGAAAAATATTGTACTTTATATTTTTTGATTGAATTGAATTGAGAAAGTAAAACAAGCAAATAAAGATAAGATAAAAACAA
This sequence comes from Arachis duranensis, assembly GCF_000817695.3. NCBI lineage: Eukaryota > Viridiplantae > Streptophyta > Magnoliopsida > Fabales > Fabaceae > Arachis > Arachis duranensis. The sequence goes on from NC_029776.3 coordinate 2,517,140, forward strand.
CTAAAGATAAGATAATAAAGACTAAAATTGTAATTGAATTTATGTATTCTGTTGTGCTGAATTTGTAGGTCACGAAACTTCTTTATTGTTGTCATGAGCTAAGGTGGAAGAGTAGTTTAATATATAATATACAACAACAACAACAAAGTTTTATCTTACTAGGTGAGTCAACTAAACGATGTCATTGAACTCTATCATGTATCATCATGTGAAGATAATTTGTATTGATGAGAAAGAAATGACAATTACGTAATTACCTGTTGAGATGTATTCCGGGGCAGCATATCCATAGGTACCCATAACTCTGGTGGAAACATGAGTGTTTGATCCCTCTGGTCCCATTTTTGCTAATCCAAAGTCTGAGAGTTTTGCTGTGAAATCCTATTATGGTTCATAATATATCAATGAAAAGAGTAATGAATTAATTAAGAAGAGATAATGAATTAGTTAAATACGCACGGAATCAAGCAAGACATTGGAAGTCTTAAAATCCCTGTAAATGACAGGTTTGTCAGCTCCATGCAAGAAAGAAAGACCTTTAGCAGCACCTATAGCAATTTTTAATCTTGTTCCCCATGGAAGTGATGTTAGCCCTGAATGAAATCACATTATATAAGTATAAGTAGGTTCTAAATATGAGAAATTCTTATATAATGTGATGCATATATATATATACTTCTGAACAAGTGATTCTCCAAGCTTCCACGTGGCATGAATTCATAGACGAGTAAACGGTCTTCATCCTCGCAACAGTAACCAATCAACTTAACCAAATTGGGGTGCCTTAGCTGCCCAAGGAATATCACTTCTGCCTGCAAACCCAATGTTAACACATTCACAATTACATTTTTTATTAACACTCATTGGATAAAGAAGGGTTATGCTAAGTGTACGCCAAAATTAATCATTAAAGTCAGTTGTCAGTATAAAATATATATTAAAAATAAATTAAACTACACATATATTTATACATAAACACATTAATGACTGATTTTAATGACTAATTTTAGTATACAAATAATATTTTCTGATAAAGAATGAGAACTTTGACTTTGACCAAAAAATATGAAGTAATTTTATATTGCATGTATCATAAATATTTTGTATCAAAATAAGTTATGAACCTCCTCAATTATTTAGGCAAATTGTTAATCACAAATTTTCCAATACGTATGACATTTTTTATTGATTGTATAAATTAATATTTGTCTTAAGTAGATCATTGGATCTCTTACATTCAAATGGAAAATAGATAGACATTTGATATTAATATTTAAGAAAAAAAAAACTATACAAAGTGTAACTTCTTATTGATTTATTTTTTCGTTCATTATATGATCAGTAGTTGTGTTATTTATATTGATTTTTGTGTATACCTTCTTCTATCAGTGACCGAACCAAAAATTATATAAGGGAGTCCAAAAATTAAATATAAAATAAACTAAAATATAATATAATAAAAACTAACAAAAATAATTTAAAAAAATTTAGATATTTTTAAAATATTAGTATTTTAGTTATTTTAACTGTTGATTTCAATTATAAAAAAAATATATAGTTAAAATTACTGATTTAAAAATATTTAAAAAGTTTCCTACAATTTATAATATATATGTCAAATTAATAATTACATTATATAAAAGTTAACATTCAGCAACATATACCTTAAAATTTTAATATTTTTAGATCTCTTTAAAGTAAATTTTGAAACAATTGTCTTTTCAATATACATAATCATATAATTTGATAAAAAAAATTATCTTTCATCTCATTTTCAAATCTTATTTTAACAATATTTATAGTTTAAAAAGTTCATTCAATTATTATTATTGTTACAAAAAATTAAAAATTTTAAATCTTTCTTTACGAAAAGTACATGGTAAAACATGAAAGAAATTTTATTCAAATATTATAATTTTATTTTATTTAGAGAATTAATAATATAATATTACATATACTAATAGTACTGCTAAATTTTTTGAAAAAAATTGGAGAGGCCATGGCCAAAGACTTCCTTGAATCTGCCACTGCCTTCTATTTTAAGATATAAAAGTAAAAATTTAGTTAAAGAGTGTCTTAAAAGACATTAGTTAAAAGAATAAAAGTGGAAGATTTTGTTTTTTGAATGATTTAATGTAGAAAAGTTAAAAATATTACATTTAACTTATTTTTCTATATAAATTTTAAATTAAAATATTTTTAAAGAGTGTCTTTAAAATAGTTGTTTTCAAGATCCTAAAATTAAATATAATGAAAAGAATTAAAAACATACACTTGAAGATATATTAAAAAATGGTAAGATGTCATTTTTTATTATTAAACATCTTCTAACTTTTTAGACCAACACATGTCTTTTTTTATATATGAAAGTGTGCCAATATTATAAAGTCTCATAAGATACTCAATTCCTTGACTTTTTTTTTCTCTTAGACAATGCCAATTGCCGGAGGATGATTGGGGCTTGGGGCTCTAATTAGGCACTGAATGTGAATGTACATGTGAAGACTCATCTCTTCCTTTCAACATCTTGAATTCTTGATCATCATAGTATTATAAAATTGTGATTTGTGAATGTACAACCCTAACTACTACATACAGGGAAAAACAATGGTGAAGACTTCACAATTATATATGACAAAAGTAATGTGAGTTTGACTAATGAATTCAAAACCTACTTCGGTACCGATGAACTCGCTAGTGGTGGATGCCTTTTCTAATCAAGAAGAATGGTACGGCGATTAAAATTTATTATTTTTTTTGTCATCAGTTAGAATAGTTATTAATGTTTAAAATTAAAATATATGATAAAATATATGGTTAGATTATTAAATTAAATTAAAAAAATGAGTTAATTACTAAATAATGATAAAAAATAATAAATTCTAACTATTTTTTAGTTGTTTACAGTATCTTTCAACCCGATAAATTAAAGAGTCGTAAATCCGAGCTACAGATTGAACTGACCACTCGATCAATCTAAATTTGTTATATTAAGTTACTAACTCATCACTGAATGTATTACATATATAATTCATTTTTTCCATGTTCATTTATTTGACCTGTATTTATTGATAAATTAATTTTTATGTATTAATCATAGAAACATATTTTACACTAGCCGTTAATAAAAAATTATTTTTAAAAAATAGAAAACAATGGTGTGTACGTAGTTATTTTCAATAATACCTATAGCCAGTCATCTACATTAATTTACATAAAAAAAATGTTACGAGATTAACATTTTTAGTGGGAAAAAAAAGCGAATTACCTAATGCTGCTCAAATGGCAAAACAAATATTTTGTATCTGACACTTTTCTTCAATTTTATTGGCTACTATTAATTCCTTCAACCTTATACCAAGCATTAGAAAATGAGTGATATAATCACTATGTTGTCTAGTCCAATTTATAATTTTCATCAAAATTCTAAATTTTGTTCTTATAATTAAAACTATAACTATATAAATATCAAGGTGTTAAAAAAAAAAGGAGCATATGCCACATATATATACTTAATTATTACTACTAATCAAAGAATTAAATTTTTTTTTATTTAAATAATATTTTTAAATTAATTTAAATATTATATTTATAAAAAATTATTTATTTTGTAGTTTCTTTCTCTTCTATACACTGAATTATAATGCACTGACACTGACACGGACACGGGACAATACGACACAGACACGAGACAACACGACACGGCACACGTGGACACACGAATTTTAAAATCTTATAAGACACGAGAACACGGCATATATATAGAATATAAAGTATTTTTTAGATAAATTACAATGAACTTTTGATATTTTATTGCTGTTAAAATATAAAATAAATTTTTAACTGTTTTTGATGTCTTTTTTAACTATATAAAAGTATCTACAATATTTTTTGTTTTAATAAATAATAATATATATTATTTCTAAACTCATTTCAACGATATATATTAAGAATAAGGCTGGACACGCGGACACGTGATGGTATTTAAGTGTGTCCAAATATGTTCAAAAAAATTTTTTTATTTTTTATTAAGACACGGTTGGACACGGCAGACACGCGTGTCGCACGAGTGTGACGAGTGTCGTGTCCAAAATATGTCCAAACACGGCAACTCAACAAAGTGTCCGTACTTCGTAGACACTGAATAATGAATAATTTAAAAAAATACCTAATTGCACTGCTAATAAAAAATGAATTAGGTAACACTTACAAGCCATTCACGGTGTCCTTGTAATCCTTCAATGTCAAGAAGCTTAACAGCAACAGGTTGAGCCTTCAAACCCTGCCTCAAATTATCATCAACATACCCTTTATGCACGGTTCCGAATCCACCCTCACCAAGCAAGAAATTGCTCGAGAAATTTTGAGTTATGGCGCGCAATTCACTCAGCTCAAAATCATACAAATCGGGCCCAAACGACAGCGAAAGCTCCTCATTGATCCTTATGGACGATGAACGGCTAAGCTCCGAGAATGATAACCTCCTAAACGACGGTAACGGCGCCACGTCCTTCGATAAATCGGAGCGTGACGGCTTGCATTTGCTGAACCCTGTGAATATGGTTTGGTCCTCTGTTGAGCAGCAATTTGTTGTGAATGGCCTCCATGATGATGGTTGCTTCATGTTTTTTGAAAATGTGTTATGTGTGAGATGCTACCATAGATCATATAATATAAGATTGCATAAGGTTTCTTTTTTATTTTCATGTTTGATGGAGACATACCAAAAGTGGAGGTGGCATGAGATTCTTTCTTCAACTGCTCTAACCACTCCTAGTCATGTATATTGTCTTCTTTATTTTAAGGATTTATTATTTCCTATGTTAATTAATAAAAAAATTAATTTGTTAAAAATCATTTTAAATATAATCATATTATGTTTAAAGAAAAAATCAGTCATCAATCAATTTCTGCATATATAATTATATATTTGGTATTTTATTAGTTTTTTGTGTTATTATTCGTTTATTTATTGCAAATTTGATTATATTATTTTGACATATTTAATTATTTTCATGACTACTTATTTAAGTAAAAAAAAAATATATAAATGCATAATAATATTTTTTATACCCTCAATATTTTGTTTTAAATAATACTGCTTAACAATATACATTGTATATATAATTGAATTTCATAATTTCTCATGCATTTTGCTGAATTTGTATGGACTAATAGTGCATGTATGTAAAACTATTTTATATTACGGGATGCTACACATCCATATATGATATAATTATGTAATTAAGTTGGCCCAATACCAAAAAAATTTAATATCATTAAATGAAACGTGAAATACACGTGCCCAACACACACAAAATCGCTCTTGCTCAATGCTTTCTTCTTCTTCTTCTTTTCACGCTCGTTTACGCACGGAGCGTCTTCTTCTTCTTCTTCTTCGCGTTCCTCCTTCTCCTCTTTTTTTGCGTTCCTTCTTCTTCACGTGTTTTCTCCTTATCGTTATTCTTTTGTTGTTGTTACTGCTGTATTTTTTTGTCTTTTTCTCCTTTTCTCTCTGGTGAAGAAGCAGTAGAAGATGAGGAAGAAGAGTTTTGAATAGTGCAGAATGAACCGAATACAGTACTCATGGTGAACCAAACATAGTACTCATGGTGAACCAAACACAATACAATTGTATCAAACCCTGAATGCTAAACCTTAAACCCTAAACCCTAAACCCTATCGTAAACCCTAAACCCCTAAAACCCTGAACCCTGAACCCTAAACCCTCAACCATGAACACGGTGAATCGAAATTAATACACGGAGCGAACCGAGAGTTTGAAACACACTGAACCCCTGTACACTGAACCCATAAACCCTAAACTCTAAAACCTTAAACCTTGAAACCCTATCGTCATTCTTTTGTTGTTGTTGCTGTTGTATTTTTTTGTCTTTTTCTCCTTCTCTCTGGTGAAGAAGCAGTAGAAGGTGAGGAAGAAGAATTTTGAATAGTGCAGAATGAACCGAACACAGTACTGTTGGTGAACCGAACACAGTACTCATACTCGAACACATTACTCATAGTGAACCGAACACAATACAATTGTATAGTATTGAGTGAACAAAACATAATCCATTATATAAAATCAAATTCAAACAGCTTTTTGCAGGATGAACCGAACACAATACTCATGGTGAACCGAACACGGTACTCATGGTGAAACAATTGTATAGTACTATGTGAACGAAACATAATCCATTATATAAAATCAAATTCAAATAACTCTGCCTACAATTTACATATTATCAATTCAATTCAATTCAGTACACCTCCGTCCATTTAATTCAATTCAAATTAGTAATTACATTCTATTCAATTCGATTTAAAATTGAATAATCCAAACTTTGCCAGTTTGATTCGTTTCAGAAGAGTAATCCAAATCACTCTCCTGATTTGAAGTTGAGTCATTTATTGTTTTGATTCAGACGTGCAGATCGAAAAAGAAAATGAAAAAGAATAGAAAGAAAATAAATGCAACGTAACCAGATCGAAATAAGAAAATGAGAAGATGAACGCGACCAGAGGAGAACGACGAAAGCAATGCAGATCAATAAGGAAGAACGCGAGCAGAGAAAAAGAAGAATAAGGTTTCCGTTGAGCAAAACTTTAAATTGCAGCACGTTATATGTAGCGCGTGGTGTGTATATGATAAATGAGTGAAGGGTGAGAGACGCGCGTGTAAAAAAAATTACTTGATTATCAACCATATAAAAAATACATGGATGCTGAACTTTTTCGTTTATATTATTGGTGCATAAAAAATACTTTCTTATTTTAACACTTTAATCACATACTGTATATTTTTGGTTCTTGATTAAAATAGTGCCTTCATGCGGAAGAGAAGAACACACTATATTTATATTTTACTTTAAGTGTTGACCATCCGATCCATTGCAAGTGGAGAGAGTAATCAAACATAAACAAATTCTATGATGCCTAATATATAAATGCTTAATTTATCTAAAATTTCAGAGGAGCAAAGGTGAATCCTACTTTTATTTTTGTATCAAATAGTTAAAAAACTAGGTATCATATAATACATCTTAAACATATATAAGAGAATTATCTAGAAAATGATGAATGAACTATATACTTGATATAGTTTCCATTTCTAATTTGTATGATTAATTATTTGTACTTTAATAAAAATTAAATAAATCTTTTTGTTCTTATAAAATATTTGTTTTTTAGTTTTATTTTCTATAACTTTTTTTTTAAAAACCAACAATCTATACTTCAAATGGTATAATCTTTCCATACTCATTTAAATATCGCGGATTCAAATCTCATTCTTAACTTTAGAAAAAAAAGAAGTTTCTTAAAAAATTTTCGTTCAATACAATTTAAGGAAATGAGCATTCTAGAAATAACATTACAAAATTATGTATATAAACAAACTTTGATGAGAAGCTATCTACTAGTTCCAATTGCTTGGAAGATAATTACAATATTGTCTAGATATATAGTAGTATATCTTATTTATGCCAGCTCGCCTAATGATACGATTAATTAATTTAAATTTTTAAACTATTAGCTTTGTGGTTGATTAAAAGTTAGAACCTTATTATCTGATCCATGATACGAATGTTGCCAATTATATATTTTTTTAAACTTAACTTCCACTCATATTGTATAATTGATTACATATATGCCAATAAGAAAACTTAATTAATCTTATCTCTCTCACATTTCACAATGAATATTAAGTATAAAAAGAAAAAATTGTCTGCTAATATATACTTTAATTCAGTACCTAATTAAGTACCGTATAAGCCACAGGTTGTGACGAAGGGAATGAGTGCATCAATTTCTGTCTCTATTCAGAAACACAAATACTGACGAGTAACAAATGGTCCCAACCAAAAGAGGAGCAGTTACAAACTTGGAGTGCTTCATGAGGTTATATTTGTAATTGGCTTAACTTTGTGAAAATTAGAATTAAGTTAAAAAGAATAAATATTAGAAATCAAATTTTAATTAGTTAATATTAGTTATTTTTTATTCTCATTTTTTGGAGATTCAGAGTCTAGAGTTAAGTTTTAGATTTTAGGGATTAAAATTTAAAATAAAAATAATTTAAAAAATTTGAGTAATATTAAATAAAAAAATTAACGTTGAACTCTAAAAAAAAATACTTTTAAAAATTGAATAATATTTTATGTAAGTTTATATTCTTTACCAAAAGTAGTTTAGAGACGGAGCAAGTGAAAATGAGTTTGATCATTAGTAATTTAATAAATTAAACAATGTTGTTAGAATTATTTTGTCGAACTTTTATTGATTGTTTGCTTTTTTTTTTTAAGGAAAATGATTGAATGTTTAAATCGGAAAATTTTCTCTAACACCATAAAGTGATTGAATGATTCACTTTTAGTTTTTGGTGTCCTATGTATTATTGGACCTTGAAGACTTAATAATTCGTGCACTTAATAAAAAAAAAATAAACCCAGTTGAGTTGGTCTAATGGTTAGTTTACTAGTTCACTTAAATAAGTGTGGACGTTCGAATTCCGCCTTGTGCATGTAACAACCCATTAGCCAGCAACAAATCCTTAAATAGAGCTCAGTACCGCATCGAATTAGTCATTGGCCTGTCAGTAAAATTGTTACGCCCTGGCCCAAACATCACGCGGGCCGACCCGACCCGAACGGTCGGGTGCGAGGCACTCAACCATCGACCCGGACACGCGTCATTGACAGCTCTCTACGACAGCTGTATGGGGAAGCTTCGAGGAAGGTAGGTCTGTCCTTGTGGAACCCACTTTTGACTGGAAGGGTCCTATTCCTCTCCTAAGGTACGTCAACTCCCTCTCCACGCGAAGAACTCGGGACCGGCTACTTCAAATTCAGTCCCGCAACCTGGAACCAGACCGTACCCCTCTTTATCAACCCGAAGATCCCTCCAAACCGTCCAGTACCCGGATACCGAACAATAATTATTTTTATTTGTTATTCTAACTCCTGATATAAATTGAACAAAATCTAACATAATTGCTCCATCTTTTTAATTTTATTCTCCATTTAATAGAGTTATTTTACTAAGCGCCAAAATGTAAGACAAACAAACACAATTAACTGCAGAGAAAACGAAGAACACAGTGCTAGAAGTAAGAAAGAAGTGTAAGCAACAAATGTGTAAATTAAACTACTTTTCTGGCTCCAATTTCAACTACCAAATAGAAAGCATCCATCAATTTGCTTAGAAAATGCTGATCATGTGACTATATCATTTTTGTTAGTCAACCCTAGTGTAATGTTGTTCATTCGACCTTTGACTAATTTTCTTCCAAAATCTCAACCATGTGATCTTTGACGACATTTAATTTCTACTTTTGTGAAAAGAGCTAGCACTATATATATAATCAAATGGAAATTTAATTACTTTCATGTAAAATCTTCAACATCAAAAGTCAAAAGTCAAAAACAAAATACTCTGGACCAATAGTGTATATAGGACAAAAAATGTATGTAAATAATTTATCTTCAATCAAACCTGCTACGTATATATAAAAGGGGAGTAGTGGTGGGTTTGTTAGTATTACTTATCATACTACTAATAAAATTTGGTAATAAGCTAGAACCATTTGCTTTTGCTTGTAAATGCAGTACTGTTGTATTAAATTGGGTAATTAAAGTTCTTTTTATATTTAGATTTGAATTAATATTAATAAACTCTTTACTTTTTTTAATTAAAAGTATTAGTTTCTTAGTATTCTCCTAATTATCTACTTAATTACTGGTACTTTTTTAGCAACTATATGTTTTTCTCTTATTTTAATTGAAACAAAACCATTATTTACATTTTTCATCTATAAACATATTTAGATTAATTTATATTTTTAGCATATATGCTCTGCTATGCAATGAAATGTATAATTAGTAAATCACTTGATTAAGAATTTATGCAGCAAAAAAGTTACTCTACGTAAATAGGTGCATTATAATAATATCAACGGTGCTATATATGTATAAATATATTTTTTTTTGAAAAACTCTTTTGGCAATTTTTAATATTTTTGGTCATTACATAATTAGTATAAATATTAAATTATATTTAATAAATAAATTTTACTAATTAATATGTGTAAATTTTAAAAAATTGTGAATGCAAATTGTATTGATTTATTTGTGTAAAATTCTGGTAAATATAAGTGTAAATTATATGTTTTTTGTGTGTAAAAAATTTAAATTATTGCTGTCTAAATGCTAATAAAAAATAATAATATTTATTGTCTATATAATATTATTCTTTTTTTCACGGTATTTTTTAATCTGACACGGTAAATACTAATCTGTCGCAGATTACAACTTTATTTCAAAATTTGTTATTAACCAATAAATTACTAATAGAATTCGAGTATCAAACACTTGTTTAAGGTGCATTATAGATATATGACTCCGCTTATAATAGGTTTATTTTAAGAGATATTTTTTGTTTTTAATTATTTATTTATACAAGTAGAGTATAAATTAGGTGGGAATGATCTAATAATACATCATCTAGTCTTTTAAGAAAAAAACTCGAGCTACACTTTTATTTTTTAACATAAAAAATATTCTATAACAAATCATCATTTATTTCTAAATGAATAGTTAGAATTTAGAAATAAAGAAATTAATTATTGTATCTGATAATAATAAATATTCTGAGTAAAAAAAATGCTCAAACTCACCGACTCAAATAGTCAAACTACTACCACCTGAACTCAATTTTATCTTTTTTATTGTGGTTGAATTTCTGGATTTTTATTTGTAATGAAGTAGTTGATTGTTTACTCATAATAACTTTTACTTTTGTTTCTATAATTCTAAGATTTTCACAGGATTTATCCTTCTTCTCTATCAATAAATACATTAATTAATAATTAAAAGCAAGGCATGTTAAAAGAGTTTCAGTTCTTTCATTTTTTCCCGAAAGAAGTTGCTGTAATCCTTCTCATTGTACAATCTTTTTCTAATTTCTTAATCCACTGTGATTTTGTGGCAAGCAAAGAAGTGTTGAAAGAGATACAAAACTTGAATAGACTTTATAGCAATCAGATTAACTAGTTGTTTATTACACACAGGTACACACATAAGATAATTATGTTATATGTATACTAAAATTAGTCATTAAAATTAGTTATTAGTATAAAATATATGTTAAAATTTAAATATACATTAAAAATAAAATTATTACTTACTCTCTAAGTTGTATTTCTTAATGTAGCCTTATACTCAATACGAAAAATGTATATTTTTGCGTATTTTACTGAGAATTGAACTAAATATTGAAGACTTTTTTTCATGAATAGTATACACTAAACTGTTAATTAATGAAAATTAATATGTCTAACAAATAGAAGACCAATACTGATTTAATGATTAAAATTAAAAAATTTATGAGTAAATGGTATCTCTAAAAAATTATTTATTCTTTACATTAGTATTTGAAAGATTTTTTTAAATTAAGTTCATCCTACAAAGATTTTAATTTAGTCATATTAATTTTTTTATTATTTTTGTTGTTGATAGTGTCAAAATTTGCTGATTTGGCACGTTAAGTGACATTATATTACATAACTAATAATTTTAATTGATTATTGATAAGTTTATAAAATTAAATCAAATTAACTTCAAATTGAAAGATTTTTATGTCAGGTTCAATCCGTAAGAAAAAGACTAATATGATTAATTTATAATTTTTAAAGGAACTAATTTAAGAAATCATTAATCTTTTATAGAACACTCTACTATACAGAATAAAATTGTATAGAGAGAGTATAAATTCTTTTTATAATTATTTTTTATTATTTTATTATTATTTAAAATGTGGATCCTAACTTTCTCAATTTCTTTTTATCTCATGAAAAAAAAAATCTATAAATTTACATCTTTATCATATAATTTACCATCTTTATATATGAATTTGACCATTTATTATTTTTTGATTATATATATATATTTTTTTCTCTTCCCATGGACATGTCATAGGTGAGTCATTTATTGGTGAAGGCGAAGAAGAACACATTTGGTGATTGAAAAAAAAAAAGAGAGGAATTTTATGTGAAGAAACGGAATGGAGCAAAAGTCCAACACAACTTCCTCTTTGGACATGGTCAACTAAATTATCTTTCTTCCTTTCTACCACAATTTCATCCTACCTAACTTGAATCAAAAGCTATCCAAATTTGTTTCAATGATCCTAGCTAGATTGCTAATTACATTCTTAACCTCATTTTATCTTTAATCAAATATATCAAAATTTTCTAAGAGATGCTTCTACACAGCATTAATTATTTCTGAATTTCATAGATACACATACAACTCTACAAAAGATGAAGAAAAGGGCAGAAAATCAATGAAGTAAATTAAATTACAATTTGTATTCCTTAATTAATTAATTAATTTTAGCAGATTGATGCTTCACCCAAAGAACAACTCTGTCTGCTTCTATGCTAACCTTCTCTTCATCTTGCAACGCTTTCTTGAGCCTCTTTTCTTGCTCTTTCACAGAGAAGGTGCTCATGTCAGACAGCATTCCATCCTTCTCTCCCCACAATTTGACCTGCTTTGAAATCGACTCAACTCCACCATTTTTGTCATTCTTCCTTGTTGGCACCGGAACAGCGGTGCTCTTCTTGCCGGTGACGGAGAAGCAAAAGCAACAACCTGATCCTCCTGCTGAGTATTCTGCATCCATCATGCATGCAAACAAATTTTATTTCCTCTGATCTAAGTGCGAAAATCAATGACACAATGTATATGGAGTTGTTGAGATGAGGTCTTTATAATAATGTATTGGATCATGATATAATAATAGAATATATTGCAAGAAATAATTTAGATTTTTTTTAAAGTTAGGATTTAATTTAGTCTCCTAGTTTTTCACCTCATGGCCAAGGTTAAAAATTTTTGATATAGAAACAAAATGAATGATATATTTTAACATGATAATTTTTGGTATTTTTTAAAATTATGGGAGTACATAAATCAGATCCTCTTATTTGTGTTTAAAAAGTTAAAAAAATTCAGAGTCCACAAATTAGAGAGTCCAATTTATGTTAAAAAAAATTGAAAAAACTCAGAGTACACAAATTGGACTATGCGAGTTTTTTAATTTTAAAATTTTGCTTAAGAAATCGTATGGTCTGACTTGTGGTTGGACAAATATAAATTTTGGAAGTTAGAAAACGGACCCTCCAAATTATTTGTTGTTTCAATTTTTTTTTTTGATGGAGAACTGGCATAATCCAATTCTGTTCCACTAATACCACGTGGCTATGAAGCACCTGTATTCCCCGTATCTAATTCCAACATCACTTTTGTTTCCATATTCAAATTAAAAAGTAGTTAATATAGTCATAAATTTTAATCATATTCAGTTTAATCATAGCATTACCAATTTAGTTAACAGAATATTCATGTTTATATATCTAGTAATTAAATTGCCAATTAACTAAATATCCAATATTATATTAATTAAATTAATTCATTATTATAAAAATTCAAAAGTCTTAGTCCAGTGATAATGATCTATGTCTTTTAATAGATGTATCTAGATTCAAAATTTGGCTAGAATTCTAAACTCTAAATCTGACCGTGTAAGTGTAGAGTATATGCGAATATTGTAATTTTGTAAGACCTAAAGTTGGGTGAACATTTATATGTTAAATAATAAAAAATTATTTAATAATAATTTAGTTAAATATAATTACATCTATTTTTTAAATAATTATTTACAAAATTAAATACCTATCCTCCTAAAGGTTCATGCGAATAGGATTCCAGAAGTTGTGGGTCCTTGAGAATGCGCGATTGGATCTCATCCGTTGGATTGAAAAGCTGAGAGTTAGCCGTTGCAGGCATGAGAGTTGACAGTTGACACCCACTGACTCCACCACCCACAAAATCACTGACGATTCTCACTTCACTCTTCACTCCCAAACAAAAATGGTGGGCTTCTTCTCTGACCTCTCTGACACAGACGATTCCGCCATCGACGACATCATATCACAAGCAAACGACGCATGCCTTCTCGACCAAATTTCCGCCATCAACTGTTCTTCCTTCACAGACTCTTCCATTCTCCCCTCCCACCTCGAATCTCGCTTCCGCAAGCTCAAGTCTTTTCCGGCCACCACCCACCGCGCTGCTGCCGGAAAATCAACAACCCCACCGCCCGACCATTCCAAAGATGAAAACTTTCCCATATCCGATTCTTCTAGAAGCTTCCATCAATCCGCCAAGGCTCCCGTTTCTTCGCCTTCAGGAAAGAACAAGCCAAATGGGAAAATGGCGTTGGACCCCAAATTGCAACAGGGGTGTGTCTCTTCACCTTCCGATTCGGTGGATTCTTCGTATGGGAGAAATGGGTTGAAGTCAAAATCCAAACTTGGCTCCATTTCATCTGGTTCTGGTTCTTCCGATGGGTCTGAAGAGAGTTCATTGTCTTCAATGTTCAAACCAGCGGAAAAGGGTAACAAGAACAAAGTGAAAGGGAAGAATTCTGGTTCGGCGTCTTCACCTTCTCCTTCGCCACCTCGAAGAGCGGGGTGTTTCTGGTGCTCTCCGAAGAAGGATTCGAGGAAGAAGAGTAAGGAGGTTGATTGGAGTGTTCTTGGTTGGGACAAGGATGATGAGTTACTTTCGGATTTGGGAAGCTTCTCGAGCAAGAAGCAGCAGAAGATTCTTAAGAAGGCATTGAAGGAGGAACAGAAGATTAGCCGCGAGGCTGAGAAGATTGTGGAGTGGGCTAAACAGGAATCTGCAAGGATGAATGTTAATGTCATTGATCATGAACTCAGTGATACAGATTAGGAGACAATGCAAAGGATATCACTGCATTTGGCATTTATGTCAAGAATTTTCCTTACCAATAGAGTAGTTGTTATTAATTACTATAAGAATGTTAGTTTCTTGGGTTCGAGGGTCATAATGACTACTTGTTCTTATATGAAGGCTATAGTTGCTGCATCTATACAAATTTATACATATTAGACATTGTCTATATTACAGCTATTTTATTTTCGTTGGGATGATTTTCAAGGTGTCTTTTCATATTGTTGCAGTAAATTGAGAAATTACCTTGGATAACATCTATTATGACCAGACAAGTCTTGGGCATCTAAATCTTTTGTTCAGAGCATCACTTGTTGATATGCTTAAGATTTTAAGAGTTATCAAGTGACTTTATAATTAATGATGTAACATTAAGAAATCATTTGATCTATATATGGCCAAACTAGTAGTAATTGTTGTTTCAAGTCACCTTTGCATGACTATGTAATTCTAATTGCAGTGTAGATTTTGTACCGGGAGAAAGGTTATGTGAATTGGCCAAGAACACCTCAATATAGTGGCAAAATGAATCTCCCTACCTACACAGAATATTTCAAAGGATAATTTGGTATTTTCACAATGACTTATTCATTGTCTGATTTTGTTATATATGCAACAACTCAGCTTAGGACAACAAAAGCTTAATGCAAGTTCAGGTGACAAATCCTAAGCTATAACAAAGTAGTAGCGTGGGCCTGGGAGGAATTATGATGCCTTTCCTTTTTCTTAAGATACAACATAATGAAATGATTAATAAAGCAATGGAAGGAATTTGTAGCAAACAGGCTGCGAGGCTGGCATGCAACTTTGTATGGCTGTACACATCTGATGCAATGGAATCCAATCCAGTTTATTCAATTCAATTTATGATCTGAGAGTCCTTTTTTAGCATTCATTTATGCTTTCATATGATCTACCGAATACCAACATTTCAAATTATTGGGACCCAGTAACAAAAGTAGAAACAGAAACAATAGCTATACTGTGTTTTTGCCAAGTCCACCATCAAGCAACTAAATTTAAAAAATACAAATTACTTCTTTTCATATTGATACATTTGAAGATTCTTAATACAACCATATTTTCATCCTATAGAAAAAGGTCAAGGTGATTTAAAATTTATCCACCCCTAAGAAAATACCAAAGATACATCAATATACATATTAAAATTGCTATTTCCTATCATAATTTATATGCCCACTTATACATCATACTGCACAAATTACAAAATCACCCAAAAATACTTGCAAACACATGCTATATGGCTTTCCAAATAGACCTATTCCGTGATTAAAAAAAAATATACAATTTTTGCCTCACCTAATCAAAAGACCAAAGGTTGCACTGACTTGATGTTATTCTACTTCCGCTATCTTGCTGGCTGGTATTATGTCTTGTCTCTGTACATAGGCAGAGGGAAACCATCCAGCATTGCCCTTGCATTCTCCTTCAGACCATCCATTCCGATCAACCTAGAATGCAGCGGACGATGAGTAAGAATACAAGTCAAACCAGTAACAAGTTGATTTCGTTGGGAATAAAGAATATAGCTTATATATCTATTAATAAATCAAACAGTGGTAGTAGTTGCTAAATGCAAATTAACTAAGTGATAATACAAAAGAAGCATAATATGCTAAGGTGTAAAGATGTGGCCAATAACATGCTATCAAGATGGCAACATCAAAATTATTTGTTTTTGATGTACAAAAAACAGTGAAAAGCTATGAGAGTAGGGGAAGGTATGGGAACCAAATCACAAGAAACAACCTGTGAAAGATGATTCATTTGTTGCCATTCAAGATAGAGTTCAAGCCAAATGTTATGTTTGGATGAATTTTTTATACAAGTGAAATATGATTTAATTTGAATTTCACTACTACTTCCTCCCTTGGATTCTAAATTGCAAGAAGAAATACAAATGGCTTTTAGGACCCAGCCAAGGACACATAATTATGAACGAAGAAAAGTCCATGAAAAATAGCTGAAAAGTTCTTAAGGAAGTACCTGACGAACTACAACATAATCATCAACTGATAGGCTCAATTCTCCCTCGGCTTGAGCATCAAAAGGATGTATGACCTACAAAGTAATAGAGAAATTATTTACTTTTAAGCTATGAACAAAAATTAAAAATTACACATCAGTTCTTGCAAATTTGAAATTATATCAGATAACAGGACTTTAATTTTATGTAAATCAAAAGATTCCAGATCTGTTCGTTTGTTTTACACAACATACCTTAGCAAAAAAGAATGTTCCTGTTTGATTGTTGTGTTTATGATCAACGCCATTTGAATTAGCATTCTCAGTCGTAGGTTGACTATGCCCAACTCTTGGTGGTGGAAATGAAGAAGATTCTTTTGGATGTCTCTCATCAATCATCTGAGTAGCACCCGATACAATGAATTTGATAAGTAAAACTAAAATTGTTTGCAATATCATTCCAGAGGCAAACATGTAGAATAGATACAGGAAGAGTCAGGCTACAAGGGATAACCTCAGTATATAGTTTCTCTAGAATAACAAGGGCATTTCGATGATAGGCTCTCTCAGCATCAACCTACCAAATGGGAAACCAAATGAGAAAGGAAACACAAGGCTTAGGATAGGAAAATACATGAAAATAATTTTTCTCAACTATAAAATAGTGTAACCAATCTATAAATTACAGCTAACATCATATAAGAAAAACTAATTATATGATGAGAAATTTTACCATTATGAATTTAGATTCTCATAAAGGTTTTAACCCACGGCGGGATAGAAACCACAATTGATCACTAATTCACTATCATGTCAAGTATACACACTAAGGGAAGAATGGACCATGGATAGTTTGCAGTCTTTACCTTCACTCACACACAGAGAGACAGAAGTATGGGAAGGAAATTGGTCAATAATTAAGGGGGAATTTATAACATGATCAACGACTTAGTAAACGTACTAACGTAAACATCCTCTTGTGTAACCAAGAATCTGATATTCTAAAGTTTCTTTATGTTCAAATCCCATTCAGCTGATACCAGCAATACGTTTTTACTATAATAGGCCATGATGATCAGCATAACTCAGGCACATAAAAGTCAAATCAACAATCAGATAGCAAGAAACGCCTTGCACATAGAATTTAGCTTACCATTGTACAAAGGCTCTGGAGGGTTACTTGTTGCTGTTGTTCTTCAACTGACAACATAGCAGTGGTTGCTTCCCTGCCAAGTGCCGTCAAGGCGGATTTAAGCTCTTTCAGCCTTGTTTCTGCAGTTTGAAGCCTCATGGAATTTTCTGCAGACACAGAAGTATCCCTCAACTTTGATCGACGCCTCAAAACTTCAGCAGCCTGATGAGAAGACAACTGTGATAAATACCTTGCATTGAACACCATCATATACATGCCACTGTGGCAGTAAATTATTACCTGGGCTTCTACTTCTTGACGAAGTTTGTCATAGCGATGCGTGAGGTGGCGTGCATCCTCCAAAGGAGCGCCAGTTATTTGTGCTCGCAGTGGCTCAGAGATCTACAAAATAAACCTGAGGCAGGATTAGGAGCATAAAATTTGAGAGCAAGGTGGGATAAGGGAAAGCAATTGTTGGATATCTCCATTTTCTTCTTATTCTTCTTTGTTTTTGCATAAAATTGAGGAATCAATATGAGTATATGAGATATAATTGAAGAAAAAAGACAAAAACTTGCAACAATGATAATTTAGTAATAGTTCCCAAAAGATTACCTGATCACCTAGGATCCCAAGCAAAGTCTCTCTCTCATTTTCCAATGTTTCGTATGAGTTACCGAATTGAAGAGAAGGCCCTGCCAGAGGGTAATCACCCCCTTGATTCTCAGTGCCATACTTACAGCAGTCCTTAGCCAACTTCCTCACTGAAGTATACATAGAACACAATGTCAATTATCATCCCTGAGGCAGAAACTAATTAAACAGAGACAAACAAAAAAATGCAAACTCACCTATCTCCATTTGCTTGGAACTAACAGAGATCAAACCTTCAATACCACGAACAATATGCCGCTGAAAATGCTGCAAGCATCACACAGACAAATAAGCATTCTTAAATCATTAAATTCCAGCCATTAGATGAATGAAAAGGAGGAATTAATGTAAAGTAAGTATACAATATCAACAAATGAAATTGCAAGAAAGTGCCAAATCAGTATAAACAACTATACATTACCATAACTACCCACCATGATTTCTCACTTTCCTGTAATTTGATTGGTTGACATATTAAACCACAAGTGCATAGAAATTAATCTTAAATGAAAATACACCTTAGCAGTCTTTGTTGAATTGTATAACTTTCTAAGTTTTTCATATCATGATCTCGAACAAGGACACAAAAACAAAATTGAACAGTGACAACCAGCGATTCTAGTCATTCTACACTTTCCAGTTTCCATTATTAAAAAAAAAAATAAACTTTTGCACAAAACCTAACTTGAAAATTTTCAAGGTAAACTCATAACCACATGCTACAGTAGAAATTAACCTAAAACAGTGAACACAGCCAGTAAGCAGAACCCGAATTGGCAACTACAACAAAAGAAGTTCCACGAGAAACAGAACAAGGAAGCATCACCTGTTGCTGCCTTGCAACTTGTTCCCTTAATTTGCTAGCTTGCTTCCTTATAGCGTCCATCTTTCTCCTTTCTTTAATAACAGAAACAGTTACCTTTGTCCTGAAGTCCAATCACAAAATGATCAATAAAAAGAAAAGCTTTGCCTTTTGAAATTGCAACAGTTCTTGAAGAAATAGAGAGGGGAAAAACAACGCATGGATCGAAAGGGAGTTGCCTAGAGAGAAGTTAGAACTTAGAAGAGAAGCGAAAGGAAGAGAAGAAGGTTTAGACTTTAGACAGTGGAAACGGGTGAAAAAGTGCAATGAAGATTGAAGAGAGAATCTTGGTCTTCGCGGAGAAAAGTGTCTTTTCATAAAAGAATTTCCGAAACCGGGACACGCACATGTGAAATTTTCACCGTATTCAGAATTTCTTAGGTGCCCTTTCAAGGAAAGGCCAATTCTTAAACTGAGGAGGTTTTGTCGCTCATTTTTTATTATTGATCAAATTTTAATGTAATATTTAATAATTATTGAATTTTATGATATTTTTTAAAAAATAATTTAAATAAATTATTTTAAAAAATAAAAATTTTACTAAACCAAACCTAACTACTCGAAATAATTTTAATTTTAAGTTCCTTCAGTTATTTCTTGATTAATAAATTAGATACTTTGAGGTATGACGGTTTATTATCCAGCTTTAAGTTAGGTTTCTCAGTACTTTTCTATCTATATGGTAGTAGACTAGTAGTATTTGACTATTTATCAATTTTAACTTTTAAGGCTCAAATTTTATATACGAGTGGTTACTAATTTGCTGGGTGATGGTGATGACCGTGGATAAACTGATATTTTATTATATAAAAAAATATTTATAGAAAACCAAATGATAGTTAAAAATTTAAAAAATAAACTAGGTATCCTCTATGATGCAAAGAAGCATTGTTTTCTATTATAAACAAATTTAAAGAATAAAAACCAAAAAATTCTAATTTTCTTTTTTAAATCTACACGAAAATACACACTTTAAGAAATCCAAATAAATTATACAAACTTTTTAAGTTTTCAATACATTAAAAAATCCTAAATTTTCTATTTTAACTACTTTTAGCTAAATCCTATAAAGAAGAAGACTAAGAAATAACTTTTATAAAGTGCAAGAAAAACCACTAAAAAACTGTGGTAGATAGTAAGTAAATAAATAAAGGAGTCCTCCATTAGGGTAACAACCAAGTTGGAGGACACACCCATTCCACATTTGGTAGTATTTCGTTGGTGTTTGTATCTTCTAAGTTTAAGATGCCCATATCTTGCAGGCTGGGTTTGCCTAGAGTGTGCAACACCACTTGGTTGTCTGTGTAATATATATGATTTCCCTTGCAATATGGGGATTTGCCAGGAAACATCTGAACAGACGAATTATATCCAATCATTACTGCATAATCTTCTAAACTATGCATTCTTGACCATTCTTTTGAATTCTTGTTCAACTTGAACACATCAAATTTATTGCAGACGTGTAGCATTTCCATAGCCCAATCATTATGTTTAACTATCATTAACAAACTGCCATCAACACAACCAATCACATACTTGTTCATGCTGCAATTATAGTGCGTGGCCAGTTTTGCCGGAGGTGGGGGTTCACATATTCCTCCAATGGAGGTCAGTAGCGGTACTAGTTGAGGCCGGGGCTTCTTCCCTAGTTCGTCCATAATGACCTTCTTATCAAACTCATACAGACTTGTATCATCGTCTAAGGCGTATATCTTGTCTTGGAAAAATATGACATCTTGAAAAAATGTCGACATCTGTTCAGTTGGAATATGTGTCCATCTCTTGTCATTCAGTTTACTAACGGCCAACTTGCCGCACTCTTTATATATAGCCACTGCCAGGAAGTCGTCATTGTCAGGAGGGGAGGATATCACAATCTTCTGAATCTCATACTTATGAAAACTAATGGCGTCAATAGTATAGATCGAACCGTCACTAAGTTCCACCAGAACATATTCACCCACGTGCCACCAGTCACGGTGATAACGAACCACATCTGGAAAAGTTGAAATTGGAGGAAGATCAAGATGAGATTTAGTAAAAGGATTCAACATTCGTATTGCTCCCTCGGATATCACAACAGTAATTAACCATCCATGACAAGAACCACGAATTAGGTTGTCATTAATATCAAAATCGGGCAACATAACATGGTAGATCTACTCCTTTTCAAGAACATGGCTCAAGGAAGAGTCGTGAGTAGTGCCAGGTAACAACAGCCACGGGTTTCTTTTATGATTTGGAATGCTTGAAAGTTTGGATTCCATTCCTTACAAACCAATCGAAGTCGAATGTAATCATCGTAGGAATACAGATGCTCTGTGATTTGATACAGAAGATCAGGATGAAGGTTCGACCATCGATCAATTTCGGTCATATAAATCACAAGGGAAAATTCAAACAACAAAAAGAAAAGAATGAGGCTAATCCTCAACTTCGAGCTGATTATATATGATATATAAATATCTTTCATTGATTCTTAACTTTTTTTTTTTTTGGTAAATATATCTTTGCTCAGTTTAAAATGGTTTTGTTTTTCGAAGTGTTTAAATTCAAATCAATTTAAAAAAATTGGGATCCAATCTTTTCCAATTCAAACCAGAACTAATCAAAACTAAAACTAATCAAAATCTTAATTATTTATAATTTTATATTGAATTGGATTCTATTTCTAACCAACATCAGGCATTATATCAAATCTAGAATAGAGAAATTATTGGCGAAAAAAAATGAGTTAAATTTTCAGCAAAACCGTTTCTTTGAACACATATTTTTTTTAGAGCGAAAAATTATCAATTTAACAGTAAAAATAAACAACTATTACATAAATTATATCTTCAAGAAAATATCTTTAATTTCTTTAAGCAAATGGTAAACCACATAGGCATGTTAATGTTAGGCATTTGAAACAAAAACATGATAGCGTTCGAAAATTTTTAAATTTCTTAACCTACGATCATTTATATTAAACCATAAAGAAGAGAGAGATATTGCAAAAATATACTTAAATTTGTGAGCATAATTAAGAGAGTTTGATTTTATGATTTTTTTTTTATATTTATCAATCACGATCTATCAAATTCTTATTTTAAGCTAAATAACATATTTCTAGTGAGACAAAAATTGCAAAACAATTTTAGTATATTGAGTTGTGTTTGTTTACAGGAACAGACATAGAAACAAAAATTCAAAGATACAAAATTATATCTGATAGATAAGGCATAAATAGAAATATTGTATCGAAAGACACTTAATTAGTGTATTTTGCATTCTTTTTGATAAACTGTTTGTTTGAGCGCCATTATTTTGATAAAATAAAATTTTTTTTTAATAAAAAAAGATCTTTTTTTAGCGTGTTTGACAAATTTCTAGTAATAAAAATAAAAGCACTAGAAAAATCAGAAAAATATCTTTTTTGAGAGGCTATAATTTACATCTTTTTTTAAAAGATCTTTTTTTCCTAAAAAAAGATGTTTTTCATGTAATAAATAAACAAAAAAGTACTTTTATATTGTTATACCCAAACATAGGGCTTGTTTGGGTGAGCTTCTAAGAAAAGATCTTTTTTCGAGTTATCTTTTTTTAAAAGATCTTACAGAGAAGTAAAAGTAATTTTATGTTTGGATATTTCATGTAAAAAGGTCTTTTTATCTTTTTTTAAAAGATCTTATAGAAAAGTAAAAGTAACTTATTTTTTTTATTATTTTTATCAATTTTTTATAATTATATTTTTTATTATTATACTTATTTAGATTTATCATCAAACAAAGAATAAGGACACTAATATTTATATCTATATTTTTTTGTGTCTTGTTCTCAATATTTTATCATGTCATGTTCTCATAACTAAATGCAGTTTTAGAGACCAAAACTCTGGAGCTTTATTTTTATTTGACTACTAGTTCTCATTAAATTCTAAAAACCTAAGTAAAATAAAATATTTAATTTTATTCTCATTTAAATTCAAATCAAATATAATAATGACTTATACCTTTTTTTTTTTAACAAAAAAAGTTCAACACATAATGTGGAGCAACAACCAACTAAACAAAACAAAATATAAACTCAACACCAAGGATTAATACCTTGTCATCTTCGATATTGCCATCAATAACCAAAATGATCAATATCAGTCTACTCTTTATAGCTCAAAAACGTCTTTCTTTGGGTGTTCAGTCATTGCGTTTCAACCATATGTTTCAAATCCCTGCAAAGAACTCAATCAGCCACATCTTTTGCTCCGCTTTTCTAAGATGCATGGCAGTCCAACTCTCAAAGAATTCTTTAACAGTTTCAGGAATAGTCCAAGTTCTATCAAAGTATCTCAACCATGCGTACCACACCTGCCAAGTAAACTCACAAAAGAGAAATAAATGGTAAACGAATTCCATCTTCTTTTTACACAGCACATATATATTGTCATTCTAATTAATAATACTTAATCTAGTCAACATTTCTTTAGTATTCATCCTATCAACTAGAACAAATCATTAAAAAGCTCAATTCTGAGAGGTATCAACTCTCTTCAAATTAAACTTGTGAAACTATAACTCGTAACCTTTTCTAGAAGAGTCTCCAATTATAACACCTGCACAAAATAGTTAATATACCTTTATTTTTAAATTTTCAAAAAAATGATTTATGCTATTTAGTATTTATAACAATAAATAAAATTATCTATATATATATATATATAAAAGTAAATCATATAAATATAAAATAGCTAATGTGATCAATTATATGTAACGTGCATAAATAAATCAAATGAACATGAGTAACTTTATTTAAAATCAACATTTATTAATTGAAATAATTATGTCAATAAAAGAAAAATTGCTTAAATGCATGGTGCAGAAAATCTGTTGGTGGAGTATTTGTTAAGGAGGAGCCAAAATGTATCTTATTAATTTGTAAATACTAAATACATGAGTCTAAATTTCAATTTTAGAATGTTAATTTTTCATTTTATTTTATTTTATTCAACAGAAATAGAATTTTAAACAGATAAAAAATTTTGATATGGAAATAAAATGAGTTAATTTTTGATATTTTTTAAAATTGTGAGAGTACACAAATCGGGATCCGATTTGTGTTTAAAAAGTAAAAAAAATTCAGAATACACAAATCAGAGGGTCTGATTTGTATCGAAAAAATTGAAAAAACTCAGAGTATATAAATTGAATCATACGAGTTGTTTGATTTTAAAATTTTGCTTAAAAAATCACATGGTCCGACTTGTGATTGGACAAATATGAATTTTGAAAACTAGAAAACGGATTTTTCGAATTGTTTGTTGTTGTTGTCAATTTTTGTATGAAATAAAAAATCAAATGCAACTCAGACCGTCTGTTTATTGATGGAGAACTCACATGGTCCAAATTCTGTTTCACTGACACCATATCACTGTAAAACACCTATATTTCTTATATCCGAGTCTAATATCACTTTGACTTCCATATTCAAATTAAAAAGTGATTATTATTGTTATTTATTTATTTATGCAGGGATATTGATACTACAATCTACTTGGTACTAATAACCACCATGGAAGGCTATCTATGCAATTTCCTAACTTTGTTTTCTCTTTGCTTAACTCACGCTATGCGACACGTTTGGAGGTTCCACTGGCATGGAATTTTTACTGAATGCTGATCAGTTTCGTTAGTTAATTTAATTAGGACACAAATTTGACTGAGAAGGGTCCACCTCAAGATCTTTATGTAGTATTTATGATTTACAAGTGGAATAATAGATATTAATGTAACTTTTAATAATAATAAAAATTCACCTAATTTATGTCTTAAAACACAAATTAAAATTATTATTTATTAGTAATAGAAAGTTTGAAATATTTTATTTTAATAAATATATTTAAAATTTAAATTTTATACTATTTTTTATAAAAGTTTTTTTAATTTATAACTTTATCATAAGTTACATGTTCGTTAAATTCTAATAATAAATATAAAATTAGTTAAGTTTTTATCTCTTAATAAATGATTTTGTGTTTAAGTTTCAGAAACAGTAATAATAATAAAATTCTTTAATCATATATTTATTGATGTTCGATTTTACTAAATGTGTTATATATGCTTTTCACTATAAAGAGAGATTCTATAATATCAAAAGATTACGATATCTAATTTATGTATGATTTTTTTATTTTTTTATTTGGTGATTATTAAAAGATTATTATTGTGTAAGAAATTTGGTATAAATGGCCGGAGTTGTAGACAATAAAAAATATCTACAACGTAGTCAATGGTCAACGTTAAAAAGAATTTAATCCATAAAGTCAAATATAAAGTGCATATAAAGTAAATTATGGTTAAAAAAAAAATAAAAATGAGTTAAACTTAGTGGTTATCAAGTTCTCTTATACTTGATGTCTAAGTTTATTTGAGTTTTAAGTCTATTTAAACGTTAACTTTATTTTAGCCTAAGACTATCTAAAGTCTAAATTTTTGTTCAAATTTAAAATTATTTAAGGTCTGAGGCTACTTAAAGTACAAGTTTACTTGAAAATTAAAATTATACCAGATTATTCAATCATAGCTTACTTGGAATAATTGAATTATAATAAAATAATGTATAAATTTATAAATAAACACATAAATAAAAACTTTCTATTTTAACTACTTTTAGCTAAATCCTATAAAGAAGAAGACTAAGAAATAACTTTTATAAAGTGCAAGAAAAATCACTAAAAAACTGTGGTAGATAGTAAGTAAATAAATAAAGGAGTCCTCAATTAGGGTAACAACCAAGTTGGAGGACACACCCATTCCACATTTGGTAGTATTTTGTTGGTCTTTGTATCTTCCAAATTTAAGATGCCCATATCTTGCAGGCTGGGTTCGCCTGGAGTGTGCAACACCACTTGGTTGTCTGTGTAGTATATATGATTTGCCTTACAATATGGGGATTTGCCAGGAAACATCTGAACAGAAGAATTATATCCAATCATTACTGCATAATCTTCTAAACTATGTATTCTTGACCATTCCTTTGAATTCTTGGTCAACTTGAACACATCAAATTTATTGCAGATGTGTAGCATTTTCATAGCCCAATCATCATGTTTAACTATCATTAACAAACTGCCGTCAACACAACCAATCACATACTTGTTCATGCTGCAATTATAGTGCGTGGCCAGTTTTGCCGGAGGTGGGGGTTCACATATTCCTCCAATGGAGGTCAGTAGCGGCACTAGTTGAGGCCGGGGCTTCTTCCCTAATTCGTCCATAATGACCTTCTTATCAAACTCATACAGATTTGTATCAAAATCTACAGCGTATATCTTATCTTGGAAAAATATGACATCTTGAAACAATGGCGATATCTCTTCCATTGGAATATCTGTCCATCTCTTGTCATTCAGCTTACAAACGGCCAAGTTGCCGCACTCTCCATATATAGCCACTGCCATGAAATCCTCATTGTCAGGAGGGGAGGATATCACAATCTTCCAAATCTCATACTTATGAAAACTAATGGCGTCAATAGTATAGATCGAACCGTCACTAAGTTCCACCAGAACATATTCACCCACGTGCCACCAGTCACGGTGATAACGAACCACATCTGGAAAAGTTGAAATTGGAGGAAGATCAAGATGAGATTTAGTAAAAGGATTCAACATTCGTATTGCTCCATTGGATATCACAACAGTAATCAACCATCCATAACCAGAACCATAAATTAAGTTGTCATTAATATCAAAATCGGGGAACATAACGTGGTAGATCTGCTCCTTGTCAAGAATATGGTTCAAAGAAGAGTCGTGAGTAGTGCCAGGTAACAACAGCCACGGATTTCTTTTATGATGTGGAATGCTTGAAAGTTTAGAGTTCCATTCCTTACAAACCAATCGAAGTCGAATGTAATCATCGTAGAAATACAGATGCTCCGTAATTTGATACAGAAGATCAGGATGAAGGTTCCACCATCGATCAATTTCGGCCATGTAAATGACAAGGGGAAATTCAAACATAAAAAAAGAAAAGAATGAGGTTAATCCTCAACTTCAAACTGGTAATTAAATATCTTTGATCGATTTTTAACTTTTTATTTTGGTAGATATATCATATATCTTTGCTCAGTTTAAAATAGTTTTATGTATGGGAGTGTTTAAATTCAAATCAATTTAATGAAAATTGTGATCCAATCTTATCCCATTCAAACTAGAATTATTCAAAATCTTAATTATTTATAATTTTATATTGAATTAGATTCCATTTCTAACTAACATCAGGCATTATATCAAATCTAGAATAGAGAAATTATTGGTGGAAAAAAATGAGTTAAATTTTCAGCAAAACCGTTTCTTTGAACAGAGATACTTTTTTTTTTGTTTTGAGAGCGAAAATTATCAATTTAAAAGTAAAAATAAACAACTATTAAGTAAATTATATCTTTACGGAAATATCTTTAATTTCTTTAAGCAAATGGTAAACAACATAGGCATGTTAATTAGGCATTTGAAACAAAAACATGATAGCCGTTCGAAATTTTTTTAATTTCTTAACCTAAGAACATTTGTGTTAAACCATTAAAGAAGAGAGATGAGACCGCAAAAGTATACTTAATCTGTGTGCATAAGTAAGAGACTAAAAGAGTCTTGAACATCTCCTATACTATTTAGAATAATCATCCGAGTACTAGTGATAATAAATATCTTCTCAAAAGTTTAAACTAATTTTGGGGTTCACCAAGGATCAAATTCTTGACATTTCAAATCTAGCGTTCTAATACCATGCATGATACCACTCATCCCAAAAACTTCAGCTGATAGAAAAGAGTAACATTAATGATTATATCTTTAATATTCACTAAACCTCTATTGTCCACATTGTATAGATATTCTATTGGCTCCTCGTACTTTCTTTTTTTTATATTCCTCAATTAAGATATATCAAATCCTTATTTTAAGCTAAATAGTATATCTCTAGTGAGACAAAAGTTGTAAAATAATTTCAGTATATTGAGTTGTGTATGTTTGCAACGCGAGATACAGAGACAATAATACGGAGACACAAAATTATATTTGACAGATGAGAGATAAATAAAAATATTGTATTAAAAAATATTGAATTAATATATTTTATATTTTTCTTGACAAAAACACTAAGACNTTTAAATTTATCCTCAAATAAAAAATAAAAACACTAATATTTATGTGATTATGTCCCTGTTCTTTGTGTCTTATTCTTAATATTTTTTGTCATGTCATATTCTCATAACTAAATATAGTTTTAGAGCCCAAAATTCTAAAATTCTATTTATATTTGACTATTGGTTTCATTAAATTCAAAAATAAAATATTTAATTTTATTTTCGTTTAAATCCAAATCAAACTTAATGACTTATGCTATTTAGTATTTATAATAATATTTTCTATACATTAAATTTTATTTTTTATTCAACTTTTTAGAATTTGTAATTGTAATTATTATATTTTAAATAATATTCTATAATTTTTTTAGTATTATCAGTACTCTGTAATTTAATATTATTTTAAACTATAAATTTTTATTATTTATGATTCTATTATTACTTATAATTAGTTTTTTATTTATTTTATACTTTTTGATAGAATCATCATTTATATTATGCAAATTTTTGATAATAAACATATTATATAATAAGTATAATTACAAATTTTACAAACTCGCTACAAAAAATAAATTTCTTTTATACAAAATAAAAATATAGTACATTAAAGAATAGAAAAAAAATTCATATAGATAAAAAAGAATAAAAATTCCATAAAACCAATCACATATATCATATGAACAAAAAAATATAAAAATATAAAAGAGAGTACTACAAATAATAAAGAAAATCAAAATATTCACCTTGCTAGTGATTGAAACAAATTTAAAAGATTTTGATGAAAAAAAAATTGAAACGCTATACGGTTTCGCGAAATACACTTTGGTCTCTTCATGAACCGCAACAGAATGTTTTTGGTTCCACGTAATCCGCATTTGCGTCTAATTTTTTCCAATTGTTGTATTTACATAACCATAATATAAAATAACTAATGTGATTATAATTTATAATCAATTATATATAATGTGCATAAATAAATCAAATAATTATAATTTCATAAAAAATAAAACTTATCTCTTGTATATATACGAGGAGTATTAAGGGGCTCGTAAATTTTGTGATTCATAGTCATTAATTAGTCATTATTAATATTTTTAATGGTGTAAAATTTAATTAAATAGTGTAAGATTATTCACTTTTCTTTTAATGGCTAAATAGTGGCCAAATTTAAATAAAAGTGTTGGTCTGTAGACTTTTGCTATATATAAGTGATAGTGTAACTTTATTTAAAATGAACATTTACAACAAGAACATGTGACATTAGCATTATTCAGATATGATTCTTGGCAAGCAAGCAAAGATGATTTTTCTTGTGCCTAGCAAGTCCTGGAAGTCCTTCAGAATCTATGTCTTCTCTCTTCATCCCTTGAGGCATTTCCCAATCAAATGAATTAAGGAGGTTCGCCGTTATAAGCTCTACGGATGCAGATCCCAGCGGTATCCCTGGGCAGATTCTTCGTCCGGCACCAAATGGAATCAGCTCGAAATCTTGTCCATTGAAATTGATATTGCTGTCTATGAATCTCTCGGGATCAAATACTTCTGGATCCTTCCAAGTTTCAGGGTCTCTATGGATGGCAAACACATTTACGTATACTATAGTCTTGGCTTCAATTTCATACCCTGCTATTCTGCTCTTTTTGTTGAATTCTCTTGGTACCAACGGTGCAGGTGCATAATATCTTAATGTTTCTTTGATCACTGCTTTCAGATAAACAAGCTTTTCAATATCTTCATCTTCTATGAATGGTTTCTTGCCGTACAAACTTCGAATTTCTTCTTGAGCTTTCTTCATCACTCTTGGATTCTTCATCAATGCTGTCATTATCCAAGTTGTTGTGGCTGCGGTTGTATCTGATGCTGCTACAAGCATGTTCTGCAATTATCATTGAATGCCAATTAATAGTATTATAAAATACTATTAGTACACCAAAATCAGCTACTGCTACAAATATATTTGTGTATAAATATATATAGAGGAAGTATAAGAAGCCAATGGAGTATCTATACAATGATATCAGATGTTTATTATTCCTGGTAGTCGGATGGTTATTCTGAATAGTATGAGTGTATTGTGCTTGGGAAATTAGTAGTATTTTATTCTGGATGTTTATTTTTTAACTCATATTGGGTCAGATAAATAGTCCATTGTACACATTGTACAAATACTCTATTACAAATACTCTATTGGCTCCCTAGCAGGATTCATGTATGTATGGTTTAATTTATTTCCAATATGTATTTATATTCTAACATTATGACTTTGGTGGCTAATTTTAATGTACACTTAACATACTAGACAATATTAACATTCTTATTCAATTTTTATTATAAACAAGAGTGACTGACCATGGTAATAGCTTTGATATGATCATTGGTGATATCTATGGACAAGTTACCCTGCTTCTTAAGCTCAAGCAAGACGTCAACTATGTCCTCCCCTTTCTTTCCATTATTGTGATCTTCTTCGTGCTCTTCAATTACTCCTTGAAGAAACTCATCCAACTCCTTAAAAGTCTTTTCAACACGGTCAAGCAAGCCACTTACCCTATCAACCCAACCCATGAAAGGAATATAATCCGAAACAAAGAAAGCAAGAAATATAGCTTGGATCTCATTCAGCAACCCATGGAACCTACTCCTCTCCGCTCCTTCGTCGTCGTATCTTCTTCCGAACGCAATCCTGCACACTATAGAACTCGACACGGACATCAATATCTCACTCAGATTCGTGGTTTTCGAAGAACTCACGTGCTCTGATATCCTGCCTAACATTCTTTCCACTTCAGATTTTCTGATGTGGTAGAATCCAGAGATTCGCTTGGAGCTGAAGAAATGAACGACGCAGATCTTCCTGATTTCTCTCCAGTACTCGCTGTATGGAGAGAAAATCAAATCGAAACCGTTGTAAGAGAGTCTGGTGGTTCCGAGCGAGGGAGGTCTGCTTGAAACGTCAAGATCATGGTCTTTGAGAACCTCCTTTGCGAGTTTCGGTGAGGAGATGACTATAGCTGGTTTGAAACCTATTTGAAGGGAGAATATGGAGCCGTAGATCTTTGAGAGGTTCCATAGTTGGACATTGAGGTTGGAACTGTCGAGTTGGTGGAGGTTTCCGATTATGGGAAGTGGTTTAGGACCTGGTGGTAGAGTGGTTCTTCTGTGTTGTTGTTTCTTGAAGTGATGAAATATCACTACTGCCATTAGAGGAACTGCAAGAAGAAGCAGATAATACAGAAATGAAAACATTGTGTGGAAGAAACAATCAGATACACTTTGCTGCTAAGAAAATTAAATATCTTAGGATATATATATAGTTGATCAAAGTCGTTATTTTTTTTCTTTTAGGTATGATATTTGATATGATGTGAAGCAGCCGAAGAAAATTCATAGTCCAAACGGAAGTGCGCTATATATTTTTTATGTTGTATATTCTGGTAAATCAGCAGAGAATTAAAACTTTATATTAAATTAATGTACTAGCAAGAGATGATATAAGACCAAATGCTTTGAATAAGAAGACAATTCCAAGTCCAAAGAGTTGTTACAATTTATATGTGTAGCAATTGAAGAGTATGCAACTTTTGTGTGACTCTACTCTTGCATTCGACAAGTGGATTCATATTCATTTTGACTAGTTAAGTTTTGTTGAATCTATCTATACTAGATCCACAACAATACATAACTGTTGGAATTTATTATTAATCTATTATCTATTATCTCAGCCTGTACAATGTACCAAAAAATACGCACGCTTTCTTGTCTCCTCAGATCACAGGTGCCGCTTCATGAATTTTTTTTATAAAAAAAAATATAGGTACACAATGAAAATACTAAATAATATGAATAATAGATATATTAGATGTTCAATTCAATATGTATGCAAATAATTATTTTTATTATTTTTTATTAAATGATTATTTCTTTTGATTCGATTTACTCATGTACAATTAACAATGGTTGGATGTTTAATTTACTAGATGTGTGGATGATTATTATGTTAATATTTAAAAAGTAATTTTGAGGTAGAGTATTTTTTTATTTTATTGGGTGAATTCTAAAACATTATTATATTATTTATACAAGTCATTATTTATCTAACAAATCTTGCATATACATTTTTTTATGCTGGTCTTTTTTGTGTCTTGATATACAACACCACTTAGAAAAGTATGAGTAGTAAATAGTAATTGACTAATTGCTGCTCCGAATTAAGACCAAAATGCAACTTTACATTGTCGTATTTTATTTTTCGTTGTCAATTTGGTTACTTAATTAGTTTTGGAGATATTTTGACGTTGATTATTTGTTGAAAAAAATATTGTCTAGGAATAATTTACTACACTGTAGTACACATTACGTGTCTTATTCATATTTTCCTTCTCTTATTTTTATAACGAAGTAAGTAGTAATGCTTGACTTCTAAAACGGAAGAGCTATATTGCCTTGTACAATAAAAAGTTTAAAAAAAATACTAAAAAAAAGATTATAAAGACCAAAAAGTATAAGTAAACTCTCCCAAAATTATTTAACAAAACAAAATCTGTTTTGTATAAGTTGTGACTTGCAACTTCATTTAAAAAAATTATTAATAAAATCCTGTGAAAAAATAATTAATAATGGAAAAAGATATGTGTGTGTGCCTCTATATATATATATATAAGGATGGTTTTGTTAGAGATATACAATAAAAAATACCAAAAATATAAAGATTAATCTAATAAAAATACTGGTTGAATTGAATTTCAATTGCAGTTTTAAACTTGTGCTTTTTTTAATACAATGTCCAATTCGATTTTAGCCACCTTAATTTGTCTCTGGATTCGATCCATTATGCTTCTTTTTGTCAAACAAATATTATTAAGATATGAGTAATTTTCAAGCCTTTGGTCTATATTATTCTTTCTAGTATTTGATATAGTAGGTCTCCTCGTACCCATAGGGAAAATAGTTTTCAGCTTGCTATATTTCTTTTTCTGTTTTAGTAAGTCAAAAGAAGCTTGGATGGATCTAAATTGATAGATACTACTTAACATGTATTGTCAGCGTGTTAGAACTGGCCAAGAAGAGAAAGGGAAAAGAGGGGGAAAAAAAGAAAAGAAAAGAAGAATGATTTGAAAGTCAATTGTAATAGTGTACATTTTTATTTTTGTCTTCTATATTTTATAGTAACTTATCTTTATTGTTGATTCTCGAAGAAAAAAAAAGGTGGAAAAAAGGCTAAAAAATTTATATACAAAATTTAGGAAGGTGTATTAGGGATGGTAATGGTTAGAGTAAGGTAGGATTTGGATCTAATCTTAATTTTATTTGCAGGTTAAAATTTTTATATAAATTTAATTTTATTCTATTTGCGGGTTGAGAATATCCCAATCTAATTTCATTTGTTTTTAACCTGCGGATACTTAATCCTACCTACAAATTACCAAAAAGATGTAACATTATTATATAACTTGATGATAATTTAAAATAGAATTTATTTTTATGTTAAAAAATATTAAATTATCAATTAATGATATTTTTTTAGTGACTAAGGATCTTTTGTATTTAGTGAGAGGTCTTTACTTTAATATCTATTTGAAATATATTTTTATATAAGTATATAACATATACATATGTATGATGCAGATTGATCGGGTAGGATTGAGACTTAACCTGCACCCTATTCGATCCGCACGAGAATCCTACCCGTGACAGATCGAATTGGTAACTCTATCCGATCTGATTGAATTCCTACAGATAGGATATATGTAATCACTCCTAAATGTATATGTTTAAGAGTAGTTTTTTTAGAGAAAATGACAAATCGATCCGTGACGTTTTGGTCTGTGGACATTTAAGTCCTTGAAGATTAAAAATACATTTAAGTCTCTGACCTCTTCAAAATCTGAACATATCGATCCCTGAGTTTAATTTGTCCAATTTTAAAAACTCTTTCATGTGTACTTTCGAATCAATCAGGACAGATTTTTCTATTAAGTTTGACAGACCCAAGTGAATATGAGGGATCGATAAATCCAGATTTTAAAAAGGTCAAGGACTTAAATGAACATAAAAGATGGATAAGTCCAGCTTTTAAAAAGGTCAAAAATTTAAATGTATTTTTAAATTTTCGATAATTTAAATATCCGCTGATCAAAAGGATAAAGATGTATTTGTCCTTTTCTTTTCTTTTATTATTTTTGTTTGGACGGGAGTAATCTATTTGTTCGAAATTGTACAAACATGGCAATAAAACATTTCAGTGGTATATAAGTGCACAAATTTTTTTTTTTGGACAGTGAAGTGAACCAATTTTTTTTATCCCTAATCTGTTCTAATTCGACAGATTAAATAATTCATCACAAAAAAAATACACTATTTTATTGGAGGTGAAAAGTCTACTTTAGTGGGAGCAAAGGCCCATTTTGTTTGGAGCAAAAAGATTTTGACCTTTTAGTTTTTATAAAATTTCTTGGGGTTCAAAGAGCTTAGAATAAAGTATCGTTTTTATCCTTAAAGTTTGGGGTAAGTCTTATTTGTGTTCTTAACATTTAAATTGTTATTCCTAACGTTTATAAAAGTGATTCAATATTATCGTGCCGTCAATTATAATAGACCAGATTGTATTTTTCAATTATTCTCATTTGGATATATTCCTTCTCAATTAAGTCTTACTTAGATGTGTTCAATTTTAATATTGTACCCAAAATTTGTGTTTAGATTTAATTATATCTCTAAAAAGGTGAATTATATAAATGTTGCACGGATTAATTTTAACTTTTAATGAGTTATTATTCGGAGTGGATCATCGGTTTTTATCTAGACATTTGTATTTTACCTTTAGGAAGAGATTTTCAAAACTCCAGCTAAAGCTCATGATGTATAATTGATGGCAGGATAACATGAAATCACTTTTACAAACGTTAGGGATATAATAGAACAATTTAAACGTTAGGAACACAAATAGAACTTACTCCAAACGTTGGAGACAAAAACAATACTTTAATCAAAATTTTAATTAGAGAAAAATATACCTGATTAAAAAAAAGAAAAATAAAGAAGAATATTAACAAAGTATTCAAAGAACAAGGAGTTTAAGGAAGAAAAAAATATTTTTCACATAAATTTTAAACATTATAAATTAGAATAAGTAATTATGATTATGTATATGTTGTTAATATATAATTCACATTATTCGTACTTTTTTTGTGTAATCAAGTATTATATTCAAACCATGCATGAGGAATAAGATACTAATTAAAATTCATACAAAATTTTAACCATAACCAAATACATTCTAATACTACATCGATTACCACATCTAATGAGCATAAAAAAAGATCCCTTTAACGTTGCAGCGTTGTCATCAAGAGCAAATAAATAAGGTAAAAATCATTTACACATCTCTTTACATTTTTACTTCACTTTGTTAAAATGGACAAAAAATATGAACTCTACAACTCTACATAAATTTTCATTTGTGTTAAGTCTCTATACTCTTTTACTTTGCAAATACAAATAAAAAACTAAGAAATAAAAAAAAATAAAAATAATATATAAAAATAAAAAAAAAGACAAATAGGTACTTGGCCTTTTGATATATAGATATTTAGGTATCAAAAAATTTAAAAATACATTTAAGTTTCTGACCTTCTCAAAATCTAAATACATTGATTCCTCTGTAGACCCAATAAAAAAAATCAAATGTGGCTACTGTTCTCCTAATTTGGCTGATATACGAATGTACATGTGTGAAAGTTTTTAAAAATGAGACAAATTATATCCATGAATTAATATGTCCGGATTTTGAGAAAGTCAATAACTTAAATATATTTTTAAATTATCAGAAATTTAAATATTTGCGAACTAAAAGATTAAAGACTTATTTGTTTTTTTTTTTAAGTAAAATTTTAATAAAAAGTAACGATTATTTTTTTAGAGCTCGTCACGTAATCTGTGATATTTATTAGATTTTTGACTCATTAAGACCGAAAAAAAAAAACTTGTTTTCAATTTGACCACCTCTTCTTAAAACCAAAAGTGTTTATACATTGATAATTTATCTAATACCATCATCCTCCATGTACACATTACACATACTAATTACTAAGCAAATAGTGACTCGATCAATTATATCATCAAACACATGTAGAATAAACAACTAAATTCTTTCATGCAATGTCTACTATAGAAAGACATTAGACATGAAATCCTTTTAAAAATTGCTTCTTGCTTTTTCTTTTCAGCAATGTTCATTGTAATTGCTAGGTCCTTTGGCAACAACAGACAACCTAAAAGTTTTGTAGCATATCAAATCGGATACACTTGCTTCTTCTTTAACCTAATCACAAACTTATTAGCACCACCCTTGTTGGCCAAAAAGATCATTTAATTTTTTCTAAAGAAAAAAGAAAGACTTTCTTAATCTTTTCTAGTAGTTATTTTATTTGATTAATCAATCCTATATTATATATATCATTTGCACATTTTCAATACTAACTCTGAACCAGAGCAGGTGCATGTTTTCAGTATTAACTTGAAGAGATTATTTTGGGCCCTACGGATCATGTAGCCAACATTAACATTTATGGTCACAGAAAAGCTTTAATTTGAAGCAAAATGTAGTGTTTATGAATAAATTAGTTCAACTCTTACAAAAGGTATCTCTTCTTTAATTTTCTTTGGCAGGAAAAAGAAATTTTAAATTCCTTTAGCTTATTGACTACCACGTGAATCTGATCTTTATCCACTGTTTGAGGCTAACAAAAAGGATTAACAATACTAAATTAGTTGCTTACAAATAAGTTCTAATAAGATCTATCGTAATTAATTTGGATTGTCCGAATGATCAGTTTACTTATTTATTGAAGTATTAAAAATTTAAATTCTGCTTTGTGCATATAACAATTTATTTACTAATAATAATTCTTAAATAAAATTTAAATTTACAACAGATT